>NC_090933.1:865596637-865899667 GCF_040938575.1 Ambystoma mexicanum | reverse complement strand
TTTCCCCTCCCCGTACGATATATCAAAGGGTACTGGGCGGTTGCGAAGGTCACAGTCCTCTCGCAGAACGGTGGGGTTCGTGTACCAGGTGCCTGTTTGTCCCCTTTGTGGTGTGCTAACTCAGGGTAGAGGGGGTGTGCATGCCTGAGGCCTCTGGGTGGGCTGGTGTTCATGACCTTGATGTCTTTCTTGATGTCTAACCGTGCTCTAGGTATACTCGGGTATCTTGCCTGGGGTGTGGGTTGGCATGCCGAACTTGTGGGTGGTCCTGTTCTGCACATTCCCTGAAGGTGACCTTCCTGGCCACAGCACCAACATGTTTGTCCAAAGGCTGGGTATGGTTGTCTGTGGGTGTGTTTCCACCCTCGCCCGTGCCATTGCTCTTTGTTCAGGCTTTCTTGCCAGTGTCTTCTCAGTTTCTTCCTTCTCCATGGTCGAGTGGGCTCGGAGTATTGCAGTTGCTCTTCCGTGAGGGCCGCGATGTTGTTGCATTCCTCTTTCCTTTCAATGGCAGCTGCCTGTGCGTCAACTCTCTCGTATGTTTTTGCCCGATTGAGTATTTTCGCTAGGGGTAGGGGCTTTATGAGAAGGTGTTTTCTGAATGTTAACGAGGTGCACCCTTCTATGATCCTTAGTCTTATAGCGTATTCATCATTGAAGTTGGCGAAGTCGCAGTCTCCTATCTTCTGCTGGAGACGTATGACGAACTCTCCAATCGATTTGTGTGGACGCTGCCTGTGTTGGTTGAATGCAAGGCGTTCGTAGTCTTTGTTGGATCCTACTATAAGTTTGTCGTTGACTGCCTCAAGGAGACGTTGGTACGTGGTTTTGTCTGTAGCTGTGATTGTCTTGATGATGTCCTTTACCTCTTTTCCTACCAAGTTCCTAAATATGCTGAGTTTGTTTGGCTGGTCTTTGTTCCCAATTGCACCTAGAAAGTCCTCAAATTCTTCGATCCATTCTTCCCACCTGTTTCTTGGTCGTGGCGCGGGTGCAAGGCGAATGGGTCGGGTCTTCTCATGGCGGCAGCATGTGATGTGGGGCCCAGGGCTTTCGCGCCTGCGTCGGCATCTGCTTGTGCTTGGTCAATCATGGTGCGGGGCGCGTTGTGGTGCTCTGCGTGGTCGTTGGGCCTTGGTTGTTGCTCCTGGCCTTCTGGATGGTCATGGGCAGTTAGTTGGCTTGTGGCATGGTTACTCGCATCCTCGGGTTGAGCAGCGCCAGTTCAGTCGCAGCTTTACCCTTTTGGGGTTGTTGGCAGCATTCAGGTGTGTTCCCTTGGTCGTCTACAGGGGTGTGAGAGGCGTGATGGCTCTCCACCTTGTGGTTATCCTCGTGGTGCTGCACAGTTGACCTGGTATCATCCTTCTGTGGGCCTGTCAATTTTCTGCACCGGCGGCCGGCATGGTGAGGCCACTAATGTGTCCCTTAGCGGTTATAGAGCTGGATTGGGGTTCCAATAACATAGGTCCCTTGGGTGGGTGGCTCTGGGTGTTTCGGTGTGGTGTGGGTGTCCCCGTCAGTGCTCTCTGTTTACAGTTGTCCGGTTGTTTTGTTCCTGGGGTGGTACTCCCCTCTCTGTAGCAGTCTTTCTGTTGTTCTCCTTACCCCTAATTTGGGGCACCGTTGTAGAAACGTGCGTCGGTTGGGGTGACCGAGGGTGCTTTGTTGACAGCCTACGGGCCGTGTATCTGGGTCATGGGCTTCCCGCCCAAACTTGCTAAGGCAGTGTGTTCCGTTCCTCTGATCCGAGGCACTGTACCTCACATGTGAGTGTGGCGCTGTGGGGGAGTCTTATTCCATGCACTGGGTGCACGTGTCCCTTGTGACAAATATTTCGTTGCTTGTCGGTCAGGGTATGGCTACTCGCGTGTTTTTTTTTCCGTAGTGTCACTTCCTTTGTGTGAGGCACGGGGGTTCCCCTTTCCTTTTTTGAAATGTCACTGTGTGGGAGACACGGGGTTGATCTCACTAGGCCAGTGTTTCGTTTTATATATATATATATATTTTTTTTAGAATGTCATGTTGCGGGAGACACAGGGTTTCCCACTTTTTTTTTAGTGTCACTGGGCGGCAGACGCGAGGTTAATGCTTGTTGCAGCCACAGACTTCGTGATAGTTTTTTTTTTGTGTCACTGCGCGGGAGACTCGGGGTTTGGTACCTGCAGTAGCTGCATACTCCTCCCTGCACCTCACTCTCGCCGTTGGGGCTGCTCCTGGTGGCGGCTCCTCTTTCAGCTGGGCTGCGTCTGGCGATCCTCTCTGTTGCCGGGTGGGCTCCCTCGGCTCCTCCTTCAACTGGGCTGCGTCTGGCAGTCCTCTCTGTTGCCGAGTGGGCTCCCACGGTTCATCCTTCAACTGGGCTGCATCTGGCGGTCCTCTCTGTTGCCGGTGGGCTCCCACGGCTCCTATTTCTGCTGGGCTGCGTCTGGCGGTCCTCTCTGTTGCCGTGGGTGGGCTCCCGCGACGTCTTCCTTCTGCTGGGCTCACGGCCCTCTCCGGAGCTCCTCACAGGTCGTTTTCTGTTCCGGGCGCACAGGTCCTCCGTCGCCTCCGCTGCTGGGTGCACGGGCCCCTCTTCGCTGCGGGTACACGGGCCCAGGATGCTGCTGGGCGCACAGGCCCTCCGCCTCCTCTGCTGCAGGGCGCACAGGCCCTCCTTCACTTTGGGCGCACAAGCCTTGCAAGCTGCTGGGTACTCGGTCCCACCTTTACTGTGGGCGCACGGGCCATCGATCACTGCGGGCACACGGGCCCTGCTGTGTATACGGTCCACCATTACTGCTGAGCGCACGGGCCCCTCACCACTGTGCGGTCGCCACAACTCTTTGCTGCAGGGCTCTGCTTTTCCACTTTCTTTGTCCTCCGTATTGGTGCTGCCTGGCACACGTTCTCCTGCCGGGTCGGGTCCACCGCACCCTCCTTTCTGCTGGGCACCTTCATGCTGCCGGGCTCACCTCTGTCATGGCACTGCTGGGGCTCGTTTCCCTTTGTCGCCAGTTGTTATACTGCCGAGTTGGCCATACATATGCATTTAGGATAGAAGACACGGGAGCCATTATGCACTCCAGCCTTCACTTTATTCTTCCGTCGCATCACTGCCCATTCCCTTCCCTTGCTCCTCCCCTTCCTACTGCCTCCCACTCCCTCCCATAGTCCTGGGCTTCCCTCTTAAAGGGGCTCTGTCCCTTTTCCCACTCACAACAGCTAGTAGTTTAGCAATACTGTGCTCCTGAGACATCTACTGCCTGGACTAAGACGTTAAGTTGATTCATAGGTTCTATGTGATATTGTCGAATATTAATGGCTGCACACAAAAATGGCTGTTTTTTTTTCGGTCGATTTGGAACATTTAATATTCACCAAATATCTCTTTTCGTATCCCCCCTGTCTACCTCACCTCTGAAATCAAGGGGTTTCAACCTCAAACCCTACTTTCATCTTGCATCCTCTCTCCATAACGGTCCCTATGCTACTTCTCACACATACAAATATGCACAAACACACACACACAAAGACGCACACACACCTTCTCCCCAGGCCCCTCACGTCCACCCTCCAAACACTACTCCACAGCATAAGCACAGACATACAGACAGGCAAAAACTTAGCTCACCTCCAACTTTCATCAACCCGTGCTCATCTCGGCCGCGCCTGTCAGACACTGTGCGCACTCATGTGTGACAGGGGCGTGACTGGTATTTTATTTATTTTATTTTTTACATTTGTGTAACGCCCAGGCCCATGGGTATCACAGAGTTTGTACAAGGAAAAAGGCAAAGAGCAACAGTCAATCAGGGAAGTGAGGCGGTGGCGGTCCTTCACTTCGCAAAGCAGTTTCACAGGAAAGTTAGTCATACTTATTGAACAGCCACACTTTCAGCAGTCTCTTGAAGGCTTGGTATGAGGGTTTGTTTCTGATATGCATGGGAATTGGGTTCCAGAGAGCTGAGGGTGTGGTGCTGAAGCTAGCCCCACCCACTCTGACAGGTTTGTAGCACGGGACTACCAGAGTGAGTTGGATTGAAGAGCAGAGGGAGCGACAATGCAGTTGTTCAAGTATTGTGGGGTTTCATTGTAAATGCAACAGTGTGCAATAGCAAGTAATTTGAAGTCAATACAGGCTTTTATCAGTAGTCAGTGAGCCTCATGACATGTTGCAGAGATGTGGTCTCATTTGTAGAGGCCCAGGGCTGCATGCAGGGCTTTATCTTGCAATAATTGTAATTTAGCCAGGTTACCGGCGGACGTGCCCTTGAACAGGACATTGCAGTAATACAGTGTGCTCAGAATGATAGCTCTTGAGAAGGTGAGGCAGTTGTTGGGACTCAGGAACTGTCTACTAAGAAAGATGAGCTTCGCAGTATGGGCTGCTGAGGAGGTGAGAGCGTCAATGTGCCCGGTCATAGATAATCCAGCATCAAGGTAAACTCCATGGTTTTTGGCATTTTTGAGAACGGGGATCGGGGTACCATCAATGAAGAAGGAAGAGTAGGAAAGGAAAGGCCAAGAGATTTTAGGTGAGAGGGAGAGCCGACTTTAAGTAGCTCAGTCTTCTTGTTGTTGAGACAGAGGTTGTGCATGGCCATCCAGTTCTGGATAGTTCTGAAGACTTTGATATTAGTGATCAAATCTGTAGGGTGTTTGCCAGAGATGGGGATAAGGATTTGCGTGTCATCTGCAAAGTTGGTATAGGTGATACTCAGGGTGTCAAGGATGTCAAAGAGGTGTTTGGTGTAAGTGTTACAGAGTATGGGGAAAGACACAAGCCTTGGGGGACACCAAGAGTGACAGGGATGGGATCAGTGGCATAGGAATCAATGAAGATTATAGAAGTTTGATCATTAAGGAAGGATTTGATCCAGCAGACTTCCTCAGTAGAGAGGTGGAAGACAGAGGAGAGATTTTAGCACAGAAGATCGTGATCAACCAAGTCGAAAGCAGCTGACAAGTCCAAGAAGAGTAGGATGAAAAGGTTTCCAATGTCTCAGATACTGTCCAGTTTCAATTTTAGATCTAGGAGGGCCATTTCAGTACTGTGTTTTGGATTGAAGCCAGACTGTCTGGAGCCCAGGAGGCAGTGGTGTTCAAGGAATTGTTGGGATTGAAGGTAGGCAATGCAGTCTATTATTTTAAAGCAAGAATGGCACTGTAGTAATGGGCCGTAGGAGCTGCAGAGTCCAGCAAGGTTTTTGTTAGAAGTGGGGTGCCCAGGCTGCTTTGATGCTGATGGGTACTTCGCAGGACTTAAAGGAAGGGTTGATAATTATGGGTGTCAGACTGGGAGCGTAGAGCTTTATGATGTGTGCAGGGCAGGTGTCTCCCTTACAGTTGGAAAGTTTAAGAGATTGGATGGTGCCCAGGACAATGGCTTGGGTAACTGGAAGAAAGGAGAAGTGGTGGTGCATCTCAGTTAGATTTAGAAAGACCGCTCTGAACAGTCTCAGAGTGGTCTTTTTAAATCAGTCTTTTTTCAGTAAAAAAAAGACATTTTCACTTGATACCGATCTATATCTAATTGGTGCCTAAAACCGATTAATATTGTTTGAAAGAAATGGAGCCCTTTTTACTACAGCATTGACCTGTGGGGCAAAAGTCGATTGACTATTGAACAAAACAACAAGATTCCCAACCACTTCACTGGGGCAGGTGGACTCCCAAAGTTAGTGGGTCAGATGATCCTGTTGAGAGGGAGATGACTACGTCATTCATAGCTGCTGCCCCTCCCATAGCTCAACACTGCACAGGTGAGAAATGTTGCTTACTAAGACGACCGTACCAGCCTTATCCCTGGCAGGTATAGAAGTAGATGGACACGATCTAAGCTGAAGATGGCACGAGTAACAAAACTCACGTTGTGACAATACATGTGCATGCATTAAACACGAAGCAAATGTGCACTCAACATGAAGAACGCGGACACTAGGTAACATATGCCTTTATGCATGAAAAATATTAGCATGGCATGTATAAGACATGAAGAATATTAACATAAGCAATGTATAAGCTGAATGCAAATGAACAACACGTGAATATAGCTCACTGACATAAACATGCAAAAGTAATGGCCTGGCATAATTTCCAAAATGGCACCTAGAAACACTTGTCTACGGGCACATTATGAATGCCCCATCATTTCATATAATAACATGCTTCTAATTAAAAAAAAGGCCTCAAGGCTTCTCGAGAATTCAAAATGCTGAAATCACAAAAAAATACAGATCTGTGCATAGCTCAGGAAGGAGCTGGCAACCACAGCCAAGGTTAGGGAGGGTTTGAATGTTGCAGTGAAAGCACAAGATAGCAATTCCTAGGGCACAAGAAGGATACTCACAGATTAATTCATGTTTTATAAGAAAGAGTACAACCAGCCCTTGTAAGCCAGGTGCAGGAGAACTATTAGCTAAAAGACTCCATGGAGAATAACTCAAGAGTGTCCACAGTGGGAAGAGAAAACATAATACTTGCATCAATATTAGCTGAACAACCAATAAATGAAGAGTGAAATTATTCCAAACATGGTCCCATCATACGCAACCCATAATTGATGAACACTGTCTATTCATTAGCAACAAACACCGATAGGATACCTGCCTTGCTCCTTATACGTATCCCCAGACATGAGATGCCACACAAGGCCAAATACGAAGAGATCACCCTGGCTCATGACCTAGAAATGAGGGGTGGCATCTTCTTTAATTGAAAGGAAAGCAGTCCATGTACCTCTCTTCCCGTATTCCTGTATGGCTCATGTGCTGACAATCTGTCAGTTGTCCAAGGCTGGCTAGTAATAAACCAACCAATGAAAATATCTAATGTTACACCGCCCATGAATTAAGGTGCCAGCCAATTACATATTGCAGCGATTATGTCTTTTTACCATTATCAATTTAGAGGTGGTAGCAGGAGGAGCTATTAGACAAGTGTTACTGAATTAGAAATCTAAACCGTACAGAATGTATATGTAATCCCCACTATTAGCCAATCCCCGTTCCCCATAGGTTTTTGGTAACTACAGTATGATATCAGTTATGACAAATGTTGTATATATAAACCATTATTTTTATGTAACCAGCGAGAGCATCAAGAATTCAATTCTTGTATGCTGTCCCTGCTTTATTTTGATAATAACAAAGCTGGGTTTTGCACTTTGTCTATTTCCGTTATTGGGTCCGGTTTGAACTGGCTCCAGAAACCTTGTGTAATTTGGGACTTTCCAGGCCAAGTTAACAGATGGTAGAAGAGGTGATGGTTTGCTAGGAGTCGTTGGATTTTCGAGGGGTCCCCGTCGTAGCTGGAAGACTGTAGCTGTGGCCAGTGGAGAGCGGGATTTACGCATAACTGAGAGAGGTTGACAGGAGCCCCTTTCCGTAGGGAACCCAGTAGGACAGAGGGCAGCTGGTGGTTAGGGGAGACTCGACACTGAAAACCTTAAGCAGATGCATGGATGTAAGTATGGCATAGTCCTAGCCAAATGTGGGGGGGAATTGTTTGTATATTCGGGATTGTGATAAAATAAAGAGATAAATGGTAAAGGAGATAGCTTCTGACAAGGGTCAGGAAAGATCAAGTTGTAAACCTTGTTTCAGAGTAATAATAGGAAGAGACAAATACCTCACCAGGAGTTCAGAAGACAGCTGTGGTGTATTTATTTGTATAGTAATTGCTGGCACCAGCCTTATGTTGTATGATAGCTTGGGATTTGTCAAAAGTGGACTTTTGTGTATATTGGTACATATTGTGGAGGACATGTAATTGTGATGTGGACCAAGGAGAGTGGTCTGGTGTGGAAGCAGCAAGGTGGGGCTCATCAGAGCATGCGTGATGGTTGTCATGTGGCTCATAAGGTTTGGAAGGAAGAGCGAGCTGGGCTGTTCAGAGAGTGAGTGGTGCTGTTATGGTGCCACTCTGAAGCATTGGGTGATGCAGGAGGCGTGGTCTCAGAGAGAGACACAGGAGTCTTAAGTGTAAGAGAAGAATTGTTGGGGGAAGGGTGTGAAAGGGAGGTAAAAGAGGATTAGTGAGAATTGAAATAAAATTTGTTAAGTTGAGTTGCAATGTATTATCATGGGAGACCCTTCCATTATCCACCTGTAGAAAGCATTGCCCTGGTATAAGGACAAAATCATTAAATACCACACACAAGGGTTGCGGGACACAGGGGGCAAAATGTTTATGCCCTGACCGTAGGAAGGCACTCACTCGAAGACAGTACTGCAACACATGTGCACATATTTACATGCTGCGTATAAGGGAAAACAGTTACAGCATCAACTAGCCATTCTGGAAAATGTATGGGAAAGAGATAGAGGACCCATTCGTGAAAGAATGGATCCGTAATCAGCATAACAAAGGGTGCACAGCACCGCCAGCTCCTCATCCACCCGGGAGCTGTGATCCATCTTCAGAAGCACATGGAGTATATCCATTACGAACATTAAAAGCAGCAGCGGGTTATACTAGTCCCACATATGCGCCTCTTGCATACAGTAGTGAAGACATTATAAATGGAGAAAAAATAAGTAAGTAAAGACCAGTGTCCGGTGGAATATGATGAGCACAAAGACTTACAAGCAAAACTAGGGATGGAGGGCCAGAAAGAGAGAGGAACGTAGGGTAACAGGAATGAGATGGTGATTGTACCGAATGAATGGGTAGGTGGACAGATAATGCTCAAGTTGGATGGTAAGGTAATGGACAATTTTAAAGAAAGAGAAAGGGAAGTTAGAGAAAGACAGGAGAGGAAGAAGAGAAAAGAGAGGAGAGAGAGAAAGAAAGAATGAAGAAGAACAGGCGAGAGAAAGGAACCAAGAGGCAAACAGAAAAAAGGAGAAGAGACGCAAAGAAGAAAGCAAAAATGAGAAGCCAAAAAGTAAGGAGAGGAAAAAGAAAGGAAAAGAGAGGAAGAAAGGCAAAGGGAGAGACAAGGTGCAGAAAGAAGTAGGGGAAGGCGACAAAAAGAAGTTGATATTATTAGGGGGCGTACGCTACCAGACAGAGCAAAAGACAGGCACCAAAAACAGAGAGAAAGAGAGAGGAGCTTAAAGAGAAGCTGCAAGGAAGTGGAAGAGATTCTTAAAAAACATACTCTTCCAGATGAAGGGGTGCAAGGGGCTATACGATGTGGGATTGGCAATCTGTACAGGAGCAGGAGGGATGGCACCAGCAGCATAAAAGGGAGTAGAGGAGGGTCTCGGCAAGATGGAGGAAGGAATATATAGGAGGAGGTGTTGAGTGGAACGTATAGGACGAGTCCCCCTTGGGAGATTAGGTTTGGAAGACAGAGAAGACACCATTTTCGGTTAAAAAAAGAGAAAGTTAGAGGAGAAAGGATATCTGATCTTATTTCTTTTCTTCTATTATGTTTTAGCCATTTGACTTTTTACACATAAATTAAATTTCATATACAAATTTCAACAACAAAAGAAAAGAAAAAAACGGCGAAGAAAGGGAACAAAATATTCATGGATTATGAAAATATCTTTGTTTACATATCCAAATAGATAGAAATCATAAAATGTATCTTTGTTACAGTGTAATCACACCTAACTCAATTAAAATGTTGATAACTTCAATTGAAAAAATTCTTTCGTGTCCTGCTATTAAGTGTTTCCAGAAGCGATCTGTGGTCAACCATTCAATATAGTCCACACCTTAGCCTTATTTTACGTATAGAAGAATATGATGTAACAATTGTAACTCGCAATCATCACATAGACTGCACTTTGCTAGAGCTGGCATCCCCTCTCAAGCACACTGGACCTCGTCTGTTTTACAAGGTTTCATTTTATTTTTAGAAATTCCTTCAAAAATTTGGAGTCAGGAAATCAAGACAGATCATTTGGTAAGTAATGTTTTGGTTTATCAAAAATTTAGGGGATTTATATATTTTGTAACCTCTTATTTGTGTAATAGTCTTGATTCAGTCTGCTTGGAATACAGCTAACTTTAACCCCTCTGGATTGTCCACCAAGTTAATTATATTGCGGTCACAATCATCTAAAACATGCATTACATGTTTTTCCAGTTGAACTAAAAAGCTATTTTGACCATTCTTCAGTTCAGAAAGAACATTCCTATAAAGGGAGTCTTCAGTGGAAATTTGCATACATCTAAATAGGATTCACATTTTCCAATCAAGACTCATTCTCATATCTCAGGGGCAACGCATTTGTCTTACAATCAAGACAACGCAGCGCAACACAGGTTCAAATCCCGATCCCGCGCTTAGAAACTACTCGTGGGTATAAAGCGTGTTATAAAAGAACAATTATAAAGAAGAATGAGGACAGGAAGATTGATGAAGCATAGTTAGTTTAGAATAAATTGTCTGCATGTTCAGTGGAAGGAGCAGTATTGACAAGTGACGGAGAATGTTTTAATTCACAAGGGGCACAGCATGCAGCAAAGGAATTTTTTCATGAAGGGGACAGTATAATTATTTCCAAGAGGGCAATGGTTTGCACCCAGAGGCAGAGGGTTAGGATTTCAAGCTCAACAAAGAGGATGTTTTTTTTGGGGGGGGCAACCTATATTTGGAGGACAGCCCTGCGTCCTCTGTGACATGTGGGAAGATGGGACCCATTTCACGTGTATGCAGAAGCAGGGGAGGGATGCAACAGAACTGGCAAGCAGCAGATCCAAGAGGGTGAAAAGCATACCCCTACCATATAGCGCAGAGCCAGCAGAATATTATGCCCATGATCACACGCAGTATCAGGCACATGCACCACAAATACAACAGATGCAACAAGGGATGCCACCCCAAACACAGCAAGCACTGATGTAGATACAGCAAACACCAATGCAGACACAGGCACTAGAACTAATCAATGCAGACACACCATGGAACATGAACATGTTGCCACAGCACCTACACCTAGAATAGGGGGTGTGACAGTAGTAGGAGGGAACCCTTTCACTGGACAGTACTGGACATGTATCCACAATAGGAGAGCCTACAGAAAGACGTGATGTGTTTCATCCTATCGATTACACCAGACCCACAAGAGGAACTGAGGGCCGAGGTGACCATAGGTGACTAAACGTTCTCCTTCTAAGTAGATATCGGTGCGACTCGATCTTGTGTTAAAGAGGGAAGGTTCACAATGTCAGGCATTGCCATGAACACACATATATTTTCTGAGGTTAAAACTAGGGTTCCTTTTACAGACGCTTTACCCGTTACCATTGGAGAACACGATATGTCTGTGTCATTGTTGTATTCTCGCAAGACAGAAGTGAACATATTGGGGAGAGACTTGATGTGTAAATTAAACATGATGATATCATTTACTGACCAGGGGATAATATGTTCTACCCCAGGGATCCATTATGTGAATGCACAAGAATTCATAACAGCATTCCATGGTAGGAAGCACAAAGAGGAGTGCCATTAAACCCACCCAGACATATTCCTTTACGGGGTACACATACTGTTAGCCTGGCTTCCAAGAATACAGGACAGACTATTGAGGTCACCCACAGAATATTTATTTCGACCAGAAGTACCCACAGCCATGGAGGAAGGGTAGATAATTACAGTTGAGTTAGAAGCAGCAATAGTGAGGGAAGACTGAGCAATTTTACACATAGTTGATGAGGAGGGGGCAAACCAGGGAACAGTGATAGCTCTTGATGAAGGACATAGATTAACTGACTTAACAGATGAAAGCTTGTTTACAGATGACGTCTCAGATGACAGAGTGATGTTTAATATAAGTCTTACATATCAGTTATCAGTTAGAAATTGAAAATAGGCAGCTACTTCAGAGAATGTCACTATTAAAGAAAGTACCATCCTTTCTCCAGGAGGAAGATTTGGCATATGTACCGAGCACATTGTAGACAAGCAGTCCCTATGACGTTGATCTATTGAAAGGAGTGGGGGCAGTCAAAATTGAATTGAAGCAAGGAGTTATTTTACCATGAGTAAGACATATCGCATGGCAAAAGAAGCTGATGAAGGTATCTATGAAACTCTTGGCACCTTGGTGCGACAAGGGATATTAGAGCCTTCAGAATACCCATGTAACACAGCTGAGTACCCAATGAAAAAAGCGACAGGAGGGTTGTGGAGATTTATCCAGGACTCACGCCCCCTGAATAATTTTATTGAGGCAAAGTTTCCATTACTTCAAAACCCAGCCACAATATTATGTAACATCGTATCCAAAGCTAAATATTTTACAGTGATTGATTTAAAGAATGCTTTCTTTTCCATCCACTTGCATGAAGAGTCACAGTATTTGACCTTGTTCACTTACCGTGGAATTAAACTAAAACATACTTGGTTACCCCAGGGGCACTGTGAATCCCCCTCTTTATTTAACCGAGTGCTGCAGATGGACTTGGGAAATGTACAACTTGGCAGCAAAATAATACAACATGTAGATGACATTTTAGTGTGCAGCATCACAGAGGAAGAGTGCAGGAGAGACTCAGTAAGGCTGATGACAGTATTGGCCGAGAAAGGGTACAATGTTGACAACAAGAAAAAGCAATATTGCCAGGAAGAAGTCTTGTATACAGGACAGATAATATCAAAAGAAGGAAGGAAGGTGACATATGGGAGAGCAGAAGCAATCATGAAGACATCCAAGCCGCAAACAGTGAAAGGGTTACAGGAATTTCTAGGCCTTTGCTATTATTGCAGGATGTGGGTTTTTGACTACAGAATATAGGCAAGACCACTTTTCAAAGGACTGAAGGAGGTGCAATAGGATAACAGTGATGTAACCTGGACTGGCGAGATGATAGACACCTTTGATGAATTGAAGCTAGCCTTTAGCACAGATCCTGTGTTAGGATCCCCCACTACAATGAAGAATTATTTGTCTTCTCCCATTCAAATGGACTAGTGATAAAGGCTGTCCTTGCACAGAAAACTAGAAGAAAGAGAGGATTCAGCCTACGAATCCTCCCGTCCCCTGCACACTATCCTACATTGGTGAAAACCAATTACTCAAATGTTTAAATATCATATGTACACAGTTTCATATGCATATATAGAAGAGGAATTTTACATAAATCCAGAGTTTATGAAAAAATTGATTATTTATATTTTTTGAATGTACAATAGTCAAGTACATGTACAGATAGAAACAAACAAACAGAATGGTCCATTTTCTGTGGCGAGGCGTTTCGAGGAACCGGTCCTCTTCATCAAAGGCCTGAACGGACTACTGAAGGAGAATTAAACAAGAAAAGTCTCTGTAAGTCACAGTAGTTTAGGAATTTACAAGTACATCCAAGTATAGCAGGTTTCTATGTTTTAGTACTTCACATGTTGTTGGCATATCCAGCCAATTAATTGCACAAATGGATGCTGATGAATAACATAATTCTGTGATATTGGCAGAAAAGTTAACAATACATAGTCCAGTTTCAATAAAAATAACAAAGAATACTCAGCAAGTTATGCAAAGTCTTGGGGTGTAGCTGTCAAACTAATTAAAAACATAGTCACAACAGTTGTGTTCAAAATCATTTCATCTGTGAAGTTAGTCAAAGATGACGCGGTCATGGTGGATAAACCCAATATCAACCGTGGCTAAGGATGTCACAAATTGTGAAGGAATAGAAAGAATTTACCTAATACATTAAGGAGTGCTGAAAAACCAGAAGCTGAAATCTGTATTATCGAGGTGGTTGTAAAAAACCCGGCGGAGGCTGTCTAAAGTAGTGTGGCTTCAAGTTTAGGAGTGACTTCCATGGGCGATCTCTTTAGATAGTGGATGCTCTGAAATAGATATCCTGCAGATGATAAAGGAGGAATATATCTAGTGTGTTTGAAAAGTGTGATACTGGTAATGATGAGACCAGAAAATAAAAGAGTGAAGTTAAAAAAATAATAAACAAGAATAAAAGATGGTTCAGCACTAATATAGACATCATGTGGGAAGAGGTGTACGGCACCATTAACAGATAAAAGGAAAAGGATGAAAATAACTGGTTCCTCACCTAGAGAACTCTAGTTCATGACTACTCCTAGTGGTAAATATAAATGTGGCACGGTGTCAGTCCTGTGGGGCCTCCTGAGCAGCGATGCCCTTAATTCAGAGAAACTCCAGTCTAGACATAGGGTAAAGAAATAAATAAACGGGGAAATAAGGGAAAAATCAGTAACGCAATTTATATTTATCTGTGTCTTGTGAGTGCTCAGCTGTCACTATTTATGCTTATGATAAAGGGGTGTGTGTGCCTGGTTTTCCTAAGCGCACCCCCTTGCTAGGGGTTGGCCAGGGTCTCCTCTGTCCCTTGATAGGAGGAGAAAAACAGTGTGTCATCATGATGATGTGGTTTTACGAGGCCTAGAGTCCACCCCTTGCCTCTTGATCACAAAATCTACTTTTGGTACAATACATATTTCCATGTGTGCAACCTCTATTACAATAACATATATAGATTACATATTTTGTGTAGCAGATACTATTCCAAACCCTGTCGCTGCATGATCTTGTGTCTGCTTTTTACAGAATTTTGTTCGGAACACAATGTCCAATTTCGGAGCAAATTTCTACAAATGTGCCCATTGAATATGGCCATAAGGGTATGAAGTTTCATGCTTCTATCAAAAATATATTTGGTGTAATATCCCTTGATCCGCCATTTCTCCCTAGAACATGTCACAGAGTTCTGGAGCCTTTTAAAATGTGCAGTCAATAGTTACATTAACAATGCTGTTATTTCTATAATTTTCACAATTTTACATAGTAAGTTATATGTATTTAAACAAAATGTTCTTTGTGAATGTCCAGCCACAGATGGCTGTTTGTCTCCGGATCCTTTTTCTCCCTGTAGCTCAGAAGCAGTCTCCTCACAGTTCCTCCTGGGCCCAGGCCATTTTATGACCCTTCATACTTAGCCTTCCTTTGACTGGAGGAAGTCCATTGTCTTCTTCCCCTGGCAGACCAAATTCTTCCCCAACCTTATAATCATCACATAGGTATGATTTCCTCGTGGAGAGAGAGGCCTGGCTTCTGTGGGGGAATCTGTTATACTGGTTTGGTGGCTTTGAGTCATGCTTAAATCCAAATGTTATTTCTGTTGCATTTTTTTCTTGGTTTAAAATAAACTTGTGATTTCAAACTTGCAGCTAGAACACTTATTCCAGATTCTACACCATGGGATTAAATAGTTACAACCTAGGTTACTCTCAATAACAGGTCACTTAGATTTCAGACATTAGATTTCAGTTGTATAAGTTTACAATTTTAATGCAGGCTTCTGACAGCAGTCATTCAGGCTGCTCAGGGTACTGCACCCAGATTTTGACAGATTCCACAGGCAGGCAACATTTGCTGTGGATGTTTTGATGACAAATTCAGCTTTTCAGGATATTGTACGTTCACAATGATTTCTTGAACTCAGTGAATTGTAGCACCCAGCAAGAATATTGGATGTTTGTGGGTGTTTTGTACCGGCATTCTGCAGTTTCAGCAACCAAGAAAAAGGATTTCAAAGCAAGATTTTGGATTTCTTTCAGCAAAGCACTGCTTTTCCCTCTGTGCTCCATACTTGTTGGGCAGCCCAGTGACATGTTTCAGGAGTGCGCTCTCTGTTCCACCACTGACAACATGCATGGCAGATCGGGCAGCCGTCTTTTTGTGTTGCAAAGCGCGATATCCATAGGTTTTGGCACGCATGAGGGTTTTGCATCCATTTTGATATTTCTGGCACCAACAGAACACAGGGATGCCGCGTGGCAGAGCAAAAGTGGGTCAATACATCCCACATTATCCACCATGAATGCGTCATCTTTGACTCACTTCACAGATGAAATGATTTTGAACACAACTGTTGTGACTATGTTTTTAATTAGTTTGACTGCTACACCCCAAGACTTTGCATAACTTGCTGAGTATTCTTTGTTATTTTTATTGAAACTGGACTATGTATTGTTAACTTTTCTGCCGATATCACAGAATTATGTTATTCATCAGCATCCATTTGTGCAGTTAATTGGCTGGATATGCCAACAACATGTGAAGTACTAAAACATAGAAACCTGCTATACTTGGATGTACTTCTATATTCCTAAACTACTTCGGACTTACAGAGACTTTTCTTGGTTAATTCTCCTTCAACAGTCCGTTCAGGCCTCTGATGAAGAGGACCCATTCCTCGAAATGCGTTGCCACAGAAAACAGACTATTGTGCTTGTTTGTTTCTATCTGTACATGTACTTGACTATTGTACATTCAAAAAATATAAATAATCTATTTTTTCATAAACTCTGGAGTTATGTAACATTCTTCTTCTATATATGCATATGAAACTATGTACTTATATTATTTAAACATTTGAGTAATTGGTTTTCACCAACGTAGGATAGTGGGTAGGGGACTGGAGGATTCCTAGGTTGAATCCTCTCTTTCTTCTTGTCTTTTGTAGGGGTCTTGTGCCAAAACCTCAGTTCCTCCCTGCACCTTAAACAATTCCTAATTAATAACCATCTATCTAAAGTATGATCAAATACATTTATTTACAAGGTGTGCACCGCTTACCTTTTTCCTTGCACAGAAAACTACCATGGGATACAAACCATTAGCATTCTACAATGGGATTGCAGATGTAGTCGTGAATAGTTATTATCCCTGCGTGCAAGCACTGGTGGCAGCGACCTTTGCAATTGAGAAATCTCCCATTATAACTATGGTCTGCACAGTTACATTATACATTGAGCATGACCTATTTGCCATACTTAAAAATCCCAAAAGCACAATGACCACACAGAGAACCTCTGGTTATGAAGTAATTATATCAAACCCATCGATTAAAATTGTCAGCTATGATTGAACAAAATCTCTGTCCAAAGATGTTTGCCATTATTTGGTGCTTTCCATGGGTGACAGTGGCGCAGAAGGTATCTTTTACTGGTGTTGGCGTCATCCCCCCATAAGGGTATATCTTTGTCTTTTCTGTTTTTCCGCTTTAGGCTTAGTTTTAACTGTTTGCACTGCTCATGGCTCATTACTTTTACTGAGGCCGGAGATTTGTATTAGTGGCTTAAATGTCAAACCCACGTTTTTCACATTTGGGATTTGATCTCTTTTCTTAGAACTGGTGTTGGCCATCAATATCACATAGACTTATTTGTGCTTTGATTGAGCCTCATCTACTGGAGTCTCCTTGGCTACCATTTGTATTCTCTCTGATGGTGCCTGGGTATCTCTTCTTCCCCTCGACAGCTTTGACCTGTACACATTGTCCACATGCTGAGCAGATCAGACTCTACTCAGGACATGTTCCATCATGTTGAAATGCCCCTTCACACCTGTCACAGATTTTCTTAGGTCCTCTTCTAGGTATTACTTCTGGATGAGAAATGTTGCGCGCTGCAATGTGTTCTTCAACACATTCCTACTAAATAGACTTCACACCAGTTGTCTTTTCTGTGTGCATCACTTATGTGTCTGATAGTTTATGTCCATGCCCTAACTTTATCATGTTCTTCATTGACATCTTTGCTTCCCTCACCCCAACCCCACAGCCCCTAGATGTTCGCCACCCCACCAATATTTTTTGGTGAACAATTTGAGCAAACAATGTGAGCAAAAACAGGTTGAGTCATTTTTATGTGATCAATCGACCTGCTTCTCTACCTTTGTCATGCATTTGTTATGTTCAACTGTGATCGGATCGAGAAACACCAAAATAAAAGCACTGAAAGTGCAGTACGTAGTGATATAGTGTGTGCCAGCCTTAAAGGGGCCGCTCGTATGTCAACATCACAACATAACACTCAATGAACAACACACTGTGCTTTTTTGTTAGAGGTCAAGCAGTACTTCAACCCCCTGATAACCACCCCCCTCGGACAGTGTACGTTATGTGGCCTGATCCATATTTGCATATATAGCTAAGAGGCCCCATGTCCATCATTCACTTTAAGGTTTAGCAGGTGAAACAAAGTTACTTTAGGATAAGTGAGAAATTATACAAATTAACTAATGTGATAGTCTGACTGAATTTGGGACAGGACTAGATGTCAGTTGCCTTATTTGGGGAGAAATCATGTCCATCGCTGAGCACTCTTTTTGGGTTTGAAATGGTTAAAGCGTACATGTATAGTGGACGCAATTACACATCTCCCACATACAAACTCATAAACTTGCCATCAACACCAGGCAGGGAAAAAAGCTGACAGTTATCCCTCCCCCACCCAGAGAAATGTGCTAGTTAGGAATCCTTTCATACAATGCACTGAGTGCCTTTTATGAGAAGTCTGTCAATAATAGAAGTCACCTCTCAGCAGAATTAATTTGACAACCTAAGCCTAGCACATTCCAGTCTACACAGATACAAGCCCAAACCATCCACAGAATCAACAACCAGTTTCTGGGAAAAATAATATGAATAAGTGCCAATAGGTACCACCTTCAGAGCCCTTCTGTCAAACACTATCCCACATTGTTGGCCTTGTGCAAAGAGGGCTTGGAGATAACTCTACAATCTTCCCTGAAAGTACAGTCTCTGCACATCAATTATTCAACAGACAAGAGCCTGGTCTCTGGATGAATCTTGCTTATGATGTGTACTGTCTAAATGTGATGACTGGGAGGTGTAACGTGGGATCAAAGGGGAGATCCAAACAGCTTGGTTAGGCTGTGAGAAGAGTAGTGCATCAGGTGATTGGTGCAGTGCTCTCAAGGTCTCTTGTATGGGGTTCTTTGTGTTTCCCCATGTAGGGTGGGAGATACCAGTCCAACAGTGCCCAGGCTGAGTTAAGGCATGAGGATTGAAAGTGAGTGTGCAGGTTGTCCCTGGAAGCGATGATGCTGAATATGGATTTATTTATGTATGTGTGTTGTAAGGCATTCTTCTTCAGCGCACATATGTGAGGGGAGGATAGGGGGATGGGTGTAGGGAGAGGTAGCAGTTTGCAAGGGAAGGGAATAGGGAGATGGCTACATTCACAACTAGAAGTGGGGTTGCATTCCTGGAGTCAAGATATATATTTATATATATATATATATTCGATGAAAAAACTTTGTTAAAGGGACATTATAGTTACAAGTAAAACCAAAAAAACCTCAGAAATTCGCCAGTTATGGTAAGCTAAGCAACAGTAACTCGCGCCAACTCTGTGCACTGCTAAGACTAACACCCAGGACATCAAAGAGGGAAGGAGGCAGAGGAAGGATCTATATTATTGTGTAAAGAAATTCGTTTTTATTGCAGGTATTGTTAGCAGTTGTGTAAATAGGGGTATTCATTGTTAGTATATGGTGCATATAAGAGGTGCTTGTGGGTATGGAGCTGTTTTTTGCAATGTACAAATTAAGGTGCTCTAGGGTTTTAGTGTTTTGTCACGTTATGTGAATAATTGATTAATTTGTGTACTGTGAGTTTTAGAAATAAGACCCCCCTGGTTCGGTATCTGTGAATTAGTGTTTTGAGTGAGATTGGAACACCGTATACCTGCAAAAATTACATGCGCACAGCCCAGCTTCAGTGCGAAGTGCAGAAGAGAAGAGCAGGGATATTTTAGGGAAGTAACAGAAATTGTTATTTATATGTTGCCTGGAGAAACACAGCAGGAACAGAACAGATTGTGATCCAACGTCATCTGTAGAAGAGCTAAAAAGAAAAGCACAGAGAAGATTTGTCAAAAAATAGAAGACAGCCAAAGCAAGCCTGCCATCCCTTCTGCAGACACCGGCAGCTCAGCTTTATCAGAGAAAAAGGGCCGTATCACGATTTGGGCAGTAGCCCTTAAATGCGGCAGTAACGCTTTTACCACCACATTTAAGGGTCTGCCCCATCGTGAGTCTGGACGCATTTACCCCCATCTCTAAGCTGGGTGTAAAAGCGCCAATTTAACGCCCATTTTCGGGGACAATTGCGCTGAAAATGTCCAGTGGGGTCCATTGGTGTCAAGTGGGGAATGGGGAATACCCATTACTGCCCAACTCTTGATCCGGCACTAATAGCGCTGACCGGGTGGTCGAAATGCTATTAGCCCAGGCAGTTTCCTTGTGGTAAAACCGCCGGGATAATGCCCAACTCGTATGATGCCCAAAGGATGTTGCGCCACAGCCACCGCTCCAAGTGAATAAACAATGCTGCTCCCAGTAATGGACCAGAGCACGGATGTTACCAGCCCATCACCTTAAAGAAGTACAAAGCAACAAGACAAGCACACTCCATGAACAGGAAGAAAGAAGGGCCTTCTAATGGGCAGTGTAGGCCACTATACCATGACTTTTTGTCATCATTTTACCTCTTCAGTGGACCAGCAGGCATTCGTCCATGGATGAACTAGGAAGAAATATCAGGAGTGTTGCAGATGGAGAAATATGTTTCTTTTTGTTGTTGTTTTTCATTTTTCTCTTTATTTTCGTTCTCTTTTGTTTAATAAAAAAAGGATACAGTTATCCCCAATTGTCTTAATAGTGTAACAAAACATGTTTAGACATGGCATTCAAAGTCAGCAAAGCATGCAGTAAGAAAAAGTATTGTGTGAGTATGTGAAGAAGGTGGGGCAGGAGAGGGCAAAACGACACATGCTGTGTGTACTCTCTTGTCCAACATGTCACACACCCAAGCACAGGGCAAATGAAAAAAGTGATGCTAAAACAGGTAGTAGAGGGGGGGCAGAAGGAGGAGCAGCTATTTGCCACAAGGCACATGGGGTTATGCATAAAAAAGGAAGAGCATGCATTGCCATAATGAACAAAGAAGCTGTAAAGAAGGATTGAAGATTCAGTGATTATAAGTGGAAAGAAGGGTTTATTAGAGGAAAAGCAAAAGTGCTAGTAGGGCTTGCTGAGGAGGTAACAGTGCTCATGAAAAAAGATAACACATTTGAAAGTAATGATGTCTGGGCCCTGGCCTGGAGTGACCGTCATAAGATATACTTTTACTTCAAGAAACTCACCCAATTTCTTTATGTTTTAGATGAAAAGGGACTGTCAACCAGGACAGCAAGAGAGCATGCACAGTGAGTGACAACGCACATGATCCTGGGAGCAGGGATGGTGGCCATCATCGAAATATCATAGGGCCTATGGGACCCAAGCAGTTGCCAAACTGTCATCGAACTGGGGCAAAAAAAACAATGCCTGCTTTTTGTACTCCCCCCATCTTTGTGCCCCTCACTCTGACATTGTCCCCTTGACGAACAATCCTGCTCTTGAAGATCAAACTTTTCGAAGTGGGGACTGCACAAGCACTAAGAGGCCCTTGAACTTGTTGAACTGGTCACAAAGCAGCAGAGTGAAGAAGGAACAGTGGCCTGACAGAAGATTCCTGGACTTGATGCTGAGAAGAATGAGCAGTGGTATGACAGACTGGAAGATATTGTAACAGATTTTCAGCAAGGTGGGTAGGTACACTGGCAAAGAAGATGAAGAGAGGGCTAAGTATTCTCGGGGAGAGTAATGGGCATTTTATTGCAGGTTAACTCCTCTTTAATGTTGATGTGACTGTAATACCAGAGAGTAAAGTGGTTACTAAGAATTTCTTTCGTATTGGTTATGCTTGGGTCCCTTCCTAACCTCATTGAAAAACAAAACTAAAGGTCACGATTTTCGTGGTGGCACGATCACTCATTGCGCGTGTCAGTTGGGGTTTTAATTTTGTTAGAGGGGTGGCAAAAAGGGGAAGTACATGATGACACTTTTTTTTTAAAAGGATAATGGTTTCACACTTCTGTCAAGAAAGATACATGCACAACCAAATACCAGACCACCACAAGGTTGGAGACACTATTAGTCTTCCAGGAGCACTCTCCATATCACCTCCTATCTTGGAAAGAGCACTGGGTTGGAGGGGGCAGCATACATGGGGTATTATGCAAATAGATCGTGAAAGAAGGGACGACAGGAAAGAAGATGAAAGTGTGAATCACTTTGTGATAGGAGGGAGGAACGAAGAGAGGCAAATGTAGTGTCTGCAAGAGGGGGTGCACGTACCAGCTAGGAAAATGACACAGTGACATAAGAGTCACGTGTAGGATGATGTCATGATTCACGTACATTACATCTAGAGTGCCTCATGTCTGGGAGCAGTAGGAATTTTGGGCTGATTGAAGAGCCCACATGTGTATTAAAAGCTATTAAAAGCATTCCTTCTGTTTGTTTCTATCTCTGCAGCACACATATGCACACTCATGGTGTAAGTGCAAAAAGGATTCATCCTATCTACTTTCCCTCAGTACTGGTGGAGCATAATTAGGGATTTTAGCTAGAAATAGTTTTAGCAGTAAAATAGAAGTATAATAAGGTTTGGTAATATGTGTATTAATGAACCACAGGATGGCCATCTTAGAGCTGGCATAAGCCATTATTAATGTATAGTTAAGAGTCCACAGCTCACAGTACAATTTAATTTCTGCTGACATGTGAAGAAGCACTAGTTAAAGCTGCCAAGGCCGAGAATAGGGGGAGAAGTTTTTCTTGGGAGGAGGGACTCACAGAGGGCTTAAGCAAGATGCCAGGCGCAAGAGCTCTGGCAGTGAATACAATTGCCATTGAGAATACAATAGCAGCAATTACTTTCCAGCAACAGTGTTTTGCAAGTTTTTTCAAAGCGGAGCTGGCACCAAGCGTGCAGAGGTAGATGAGTGCAGGAGTGCACTATTATGCTGAGCTTGCGTTATCTTCAAAAACAGGACAATGCCCGCCAACCATAATTAACATTAAGAGTTTTTCTGCTGGTTAGCTTAGTGATGTGATGTGATGTGATTGAGGGGAGGGGTATGTCAATATTATGATGTCATGAAATGGGTGTTAAAGAGTTTTGTTCCATCCAGGAAATGTGTTTACCCAATCAAAGATAACCAATGTATGTAGTACTGTAGGGCCTCAATATGTTTCACCAATCATTTCTTTTGACCTGCCCCAAGATGTAACTAATGTGTTATGAAAATGTTGTGTTTTTTCCTTATAAAGGATGTAACTGTAGTTGGCGGAGTTTGACAACTTTTCAACCAGTTCTGCTTGCATGACCGCCTGAATTGCTTTTCTCTCAGCAGCTGTGGGAGAAAATGTGTGTTTTTTCCTGCATGTAATCACTCTTATGTGGAGTACTTTTTGTACCTGTTTTCAGAATACCTATTTAAAGTAGTCCTTCTTTACAAATTCCTACAATGAAAGCACACTATTTGATTCAAATGTGTCACTGTCACCCCCAATCTCACAAAATCTGTGACTACCCATAATATAATGTCACTACAGAAAAAATGTGAACCCTTTGGTGGTGTCAGGCAGAGCATCTGTAGTTTAGTGTAACTGGCCAAGGTACACTGATTTCATTTATGCTAACACGCCCCATTCCATTAAGCAGGTTTTTTTGTATTATGGGACTAATGGTCCTGAATTTCCCATTCTAAATCTAGGACTATTGGAATGGTGGCATTCTTTGGAAATTATCCTCCAATTATTTTGGTAAAGGTCCTTTCCATCATTATGTACGGTATTGAGATTTGGGGACACAAAAAATGGATTTGGTTGAAGGGATTGAGTGAAATGTTTTGAGGAGATTTTTTCGCCTGTGGATAAGCACTCCTATTGAATATATACTCAATAGCAGTGCGCTGTGTTTTTCTGTGTGAGCAGTGAACAAACAGTGAACAGCAGACCTATTGGAAGCAGACTGGAGTCTTGCTTCACTTTCTACTGCCTGGAGGCAGGCTTCAAATAGCCTATTCTACGCGTACCGCGTGGTGTGCACTGCGTGCTTCTGTATGAGCAGTGAACAAGCAGTGAATAGCAGACATATTGGAAGCTGTTAGGGCAAATTCTGGGGTCGACAGAGTCGTACCAAGGGTCCGCGGACCTCCAGCTCTCGGAAGGCCCTAACTCCTTCCAGTGTCCCAAAGAAGTCGAGGTCCACACATAGCAAACAAGCATGGATCACACGCATGGAGCAAAATCCAGTCCAGGCACATCTCGCCAATTTTGGGCTCGCAGGCCACTTTTGTGCACTCGTGATGTCACAATCAGCGTCACTTACCAAGATCCTTCCCCGAAACTTCCCCCCTCATTTCTAAAATCTACCCCCTCACCTCTTTCTTCAATACCTGTCTAATGTCTTCCACCTTTTCACTCCTTTCAAGCATGCGACTATCATCCCAATACTCAAAAAACCTTCTGCTAACCCCCACCTTGCTTCCAACTATCGTCCTATCTCTCTCCTACCCTTTCTAAACTTCTCGAACGCATTGTCTATTCTCAACTTTCCTCCTTCATCTCCAGTCACTCTCTCCTACCCTCTACCCAATCTGGTTTCCGCCCTCTACACTCCAACGAAACTGCCCTTACCTCTGTTCTGAACTCTCTCCTTTCTTCACAGTACACTAAACATTCCTCTATTCTTATTCTTCTTGACCTCTCTGCTGCTTTCGATACTGTTGACCATACTCTTCTCCTTAATTCTCTCTCCTCATTTGCCCTCAAAGACTCTGTCCTTCACTGGTTCTCCTCTTATCTCTCTAACCATACCTTTGCCATCTCCTGGGGTGGCTCCACCTCTCCCACCCTTCCTCTCAACCACGGTGTCCCCCAAGGTTCTGTCCTTGGACCCTTTCTCTTCTCGCTCTACACTTCCTTCTTAGCCCCAATCATTTTCTCCTTCGGTGTCTCACATCATTTCTATGTGGATGATACCCAGCTCTTCCTCTCCGTCTACTCCTTCTCTCCTGACATCCACCAGAAGCTTTCTTCTTGCCTCTCTGCTATTAAATCTTGGCTGTCCTCTCACTTCCTTACTCTCAATGCCGACAAAACTGAAGTCCTTTTCTTCCCTGCATGCACTCTCCCTCCTCTCTCTACTCCCCCTTTTATTCTCTTTCCCCCTCCAAACTCTCCTTCTCTCCCCACTCACGTAACCTTGGTCTTCATATTGACCCCCACCTCTCTCTATCTTACCATTTTTCTTCTACTGCCAGATCTTGCTGCTTTCACCTTTACAACATCTGTAAAATTCTATCTTTCCTAACCTTTCACGCGACTAAACTCTTAATCTCCTCCCTCATCTTCTCTAGACTTTTCTACTGCTCTACTCTTTTCTTTGGACTTCCCTCCTCTCAACTCTCCCCACTCAAATCTATCTACCACTCTGCCATCCGCTCCCTCTGCCTTCTCTCTCCTCATGACTCCATCTCCTCTTGCCTCACCTCTCTCGGTTAGCTCCCATTTCACTCCCAGCTTAAGTTCAACTCCATGCATAAAAGGAATCACCAGTACCTGACACTGCCCCTGTGGGCAAGTGTACCAAAAAGGCAAATAAAACTGCTGCAGGAGCGAAAAAACGCAACGATAAACAGGCAGGCTACCTAACCAGCTGGCTTCTATCAGATAACGAGGCTGAGTGTGACGGAAATGATGGAGATCTGCCTGACCTGGGAAAATACATCTTCCCGAGGAGCCAGAGGAGAACTTTTCAACACCTAATAAAATACTTAATGAACCTGCTGACGATGAATTGATCAGTACTAAACCAAAGGGAAAAGTCAAAGACAATAAGGCTACGCAGTCTGACAACCGGTGTGTCTTATTAAAAATCTTTATCAGCAAAGTGAACGTAGCTGGCTAACAAGGACCGAGCTAATGATCAGACTTCATTCAGTACCTCATCTGCGGGTGCTAAGATCAGAAGACTTTGCATTCATCAAACCCCTACAAGTGACTAATGCAAACGTATCGGCAATCCACTGTAAATTTATCTAATCTGCTCAAATAATACGAAGCTTCAAGGAGAGTCTGCGAGTAGTCGACATTGAAGTCGACGCTGACCCTAACTGGGAAGATCCGAAATGGCCTAACAAGATCACTGGGGAAAAGCAAGAAATGGTTTGCTCCCCTCCCATACCCAAGGGTGAACAGATCGAGATTACCGACATTCAGAAAGTCTTAACCTGGCTTGCAGCTTCACTACCAAAGGTTGTGAACTCGCAGTGAGAATCTGCAATTGTATCCTGGAACTGTAGAGGTTTCAGGCATTTGTTTTCCCCCTCGGGCTCTCTCCAATCTCTTACTTATCACTTCTGCATATGTCTACAGGAAAGCTGGCTGACCTCAGCCAGAACCCTCAATGGATATACAATCTATTAGGCCCTGGCCAGTAAGGGAACGAGGGGTAGACCCTATGGGGGTCTGATCATAGGAATCAGACATACGGTCATATCACGACAGATAGATACATTATTTAAAGACAAAATCATTGCGGTGTAATTAGAGGGGTTATGTGGAGCCTCCATCGAAACAATTCTTGTAATTAACTTGTACAGTCCTCCAGGAGGTAATGCCACAGAGGCCATACAGGAAGCCATTCACGAGCTGTTAGCTTCATGGTCACTGATACCCGGCAACAAACTGGTAGTCATCTCTGGGGATTTCAATTGCCATATTAAAGGATTTGTGGGCATGCCCATTAATTCCACACTTAACGCTAAAAGCACTATGATACACAATGTTGAAGATCCTGTGGGACCATGCTGGCTGAATTTTATCAACAAATGGGATTTGGAGATGATCAACGGCAGAACTCACAGCGATAATCCAGGAAATTATACATGGCACAATGGGAGAGCTAAAAGAACTTTAGACTATGGACCTCATCATGGGTTGGGCGGTAACGCCGGCGCTATTAGCGCCGGGGCTAATAGCGCTACCGCCAAACCCCCCAGCGCTAATACCGCCGGATCACGGGTTTGGTGGAACGGGTATTGCCCATTCCCCACTGAGCCCATTCAGGAATTCCTCATTCCCATTGGGCTCAATGGGTAATTTTCGCGCTCTTACCACTGGCGGATTTCCCACCGGCGGTAATAGCGCGAAATATCGGCGGATTTCCCCCCAGCTCTGGGGGGAAATCTGCCAAACCCATGATTTGGCGGACCCTTTCATGCGGCGGTAATAGCGCTACCGCCGCATTTAAGGGTTACCGCCCAACTCGTGATGAAGCTCTATGGGCCTCATTCCGAGTATGGCGGTAAGGGATACCGGTCACCGTAACGAGACTGGTGCCGGTAATCCCTTACCGCCACATTCCGAGTTCCCTTTGCGCCCTCGTCCTTAACGCCTGCTTTTAGCAGGCGTTAGGGACGGGGGCGCAAAGGGGCTTTTTAGCCAATAATGGTGACCGTAAAGTACGGTCACCGTTATTTGCAATTTCCCCATTCCCATTGAGTCCTATGGGGGCTCATTTGGGAATGGGGAAGAGCCCTGGGGAATGGGAAATTACCGCCCTGGTCAACTCGGAATAGGGCGGTAATTTCCCATTCCACCAGGGCGCTGCAGGTACGGGTCCGGTGCCGACCAAGGCGCTACTACCGCCATTGGTTAGCGCCGGACTCGGAATGAGGCCCTATGTATTTCTTAGCCCTGAGATGGCCTTGAATGTAATCGATATGAAGATTAACTCGAACGAGTGGAGCGACCATTGCTCACTCACCTTGACAATCAAGGTCGGCTGCCCTGAACTTAAAACTAAGTCTTTTGGGGAACTTGGCAGTCAACCACACTGGTACACAAATTTGTTGGTCTGATAAAAACATCAACATAGCAGCCCGCACGGCTCAATCTTTGCATTCCAGTGATCTTTATCAGTTTCAAACCATTACCTTAAGTGACATTGAACACTGGATCACGCCTTTCTCCTCAACACATGCTACCTCTACTACTTGCATGATAACTAAAGACGGCAAGCCACCTGAAATCTATGACAAAACTATTAGAGATGCGAAAAGGATCCTTAGAGCTGCAATTCGGCGGGCGAAAAAATCAATATATCACCTAATACCTACTATTCTACCTGTAGGGCCCTGAAAAATAAATATAGAGCCTGGTTCAAATCAAAAAGAAGTTCTCAAAAGGATAAGCGGTGGCAGAATATGGTACAGTTCTTATGCTCCAAAACCTCTAGAAGTATATGGTTCTTGCTTGGGCAGCTAGGGGGTGTGGCAAAACCGCTATGATCAATCCTATAGGAGCAAAACAATGGACAGACTTTCTAACTAGCCGCAACATCCCTCACAGTGAGGTGGGACAGCCTGCAGTGAAAATGATGCCATGGATATCTCCCTTTACCACCACAACTGACCATCTAATCCTTAAAATTAAAAGTCTCAAGTCCTCACGTGCACCTGGACCGAACGATCTAGCAAATGTAGTACTGAAAAGCAAACCTGAGTTTTGGGCTAATCTTCTGAAAATGTTATTTGAAAAAGTTCTGGCTCAGGGTAGGATTCCTAAGTCTTGGCAAATCGCCTTTCTCGTTCCAATCTTCAAGAAAGGCAATAAGAAGGATCCCCGAAATTTCAGACTGTTATCTATGCTTGATTGCACTGGTAAAATGTTTGCATCACTACTCCTTTAAAAACCGGAGGACTGGGCTGCTAAAGCTGAGATATTCAATTGTTTTCAGAGTGGCTTCAGGAAAGGATATTCTACGATACATAACATCAGTATCTTAGATATCCTACGGACGAAGGCCATGAAGATTCGAAATCCACCCTTATACGTCCTGTATGTCGACTTCCGGGCAGCCTTCGATTCGGTCCGGAGAGAAAAACTATGGGCCAAATTAGAACTACTGGGCTGCCCACATATACTATTGTACTACCTAAAACTACTTCATGAAGGCAATTCTGTGGCACTTAGGTTGGATAGTCGGGGGAATATGACACCTGCAATCCCTCAGAACCGAGGAGTCAAGCAGGGCTGCGTCACAGCTCCGTTCTTATACAACCTAATCACATATGACCTTCCGATTATTTTACCCGCTGAACATAATTGTCCTCCAGCTGTTGGGATGGCCCACTGCCCGGTGCTAGCCTATATCGATGACCTTATAATTATGGACCATACATTCAGTGGGCTCCGTGTCAAGGAGTTCCCCCCTTCTGAGTTCGATCTTTGCTGGATTTCTTGATCGATGGCTTCTTGCGGACGAATCAAGTCTTGAATAAGGCTGCACGAGTCTCTTCCGACTCCAGCGTGCGTTCAAAGTCCCGGAATGCAAGGATCCAGGAATCCGGGAAATTACAGAGTGCGCTACTAGCACACGAGTCCAGGAATCAAGAAAGGAAGGAAAGGGACTAGGAATGGGGTAGGCTGGAAGAAGCAAGGGAAACAATACAGCGAGCTACGGAGCACACGTCTGGTCGCTACTTCGCAATAGCATTGAGACACGCGGAGCCGCAGGAGGCATGGTCTATTAATAGAACACACTACGTCCAAGGTGTAGAGCGAGGAAGGTGTTTCACAGTGGACGGCCATGTTGGAAGTACAAGGGAGTGTAAGCCCCATTGAGACAAGGACCAGGAAGTCCAAAAGGGGAGTGTTCTGTAGTTCATGACACACCGTAGATCAGCAATGAAATTATGGAAGTATGCAGAGAGCAACGATCTGGTAATCAACATGGAGAAAACCCAGTTAATGGTATTCTCTGGCAGAAAGATCGCCCATCCCCGACTCACAGTGCATGAAATTGAAATTAAATACTGGCAACAATACAGGTATTTAGGTGTTGAAGTGGATGCAAAGAGCAGATATAATTCATGTATTCAATCACGCAAAACCAGAGCCACTTAAAGTCAATTCTCAAGTAAAAACTGCGGCTTTAATTTATGCAGTATCCGCCGACTATATACACAGTTCTTGGCTCCTATGGTAGTATATGGCCTAGAGGCATTAGTACTGATAGATTTGAATTGGTTACAAGTGGTTGAAGGAAAATTCTGGCAGAGAATATTAGTCCTTCCCCAAACTATACTGATGGCGATAATCAGACTTGAGGTGGGATTATCCTCTCTAAAATCTATCGTACTGAAAAAGAGCACAGAACTGTACTTAAGGATGAGTAGCAACCCCGAGAATCCACTTATGAGAGCTATTTACTGCGAAATCTCCAAAGAAGCAACCAATTGCCACCTCAAAAATAA
Source organism: Ambystoma mexicanum (assembly GCF_040938575.1). Lineage (NCBI taxonomy): Eukaryota > Metazoa > Chordata > Amphibia > Caudata > Ambystomatidae > Ambystoma > Ambystoma mexicanum. The sequence goes on along the minus strand of NC_090933.1, from coordinate 865,869,774 downwards.
AACTGAAATTTACTTGAAGGAAATATGCTGGACCATCAGAGGTGACAGATTCAGTCATCCTTCAAAAATAGCTTGTCAAAAAAGGTTGATCTATGGGACTGGCTTGAAAATTATGAACACCTTGGAAAACTCCGCGAATACAAATATATTCATTATATGCTCTATACATTTAAACAAATGCAGAACTACCTGAACCTCTGTCCTTCAAACAAGCTTAGACGATTCATACTTCTATTGAGGATGGATAACCTACCGGTCCTGACAAATAGGAGTATACACAGTGATCGGCCCCTCCTGGAAAGATTCTGTCGTGTCTGCAAAAATGAAGGGACCAAAGAAACTGCAAAACACCTGCTGATTGAGTGTGTAAGCATGGTAGATATGTACTTATTATGTTATAGTAATCATGTACATGACTTGGAATCCATCAGAGAACCCATGTTTTGGCAACGTCTCATTAATTCCGAAAGCTATGAGGTATTAATTGCTATGTTCAATGTCTGGCTAAAAATAAAAAGACTTTTGGGCATCTCCATCTGAGTTCATCCAACAATACGGGCCTCCCCCATATTCTAGTAGAAAGTGATAACAACTACTGGGCAAAGAGGAATTATGGAAAGGAGCATGGACCCAAAGTAACTTTGCTTGAGATGATAATGGTCGTATGATGCCCCAAGTTAGTAGGCTCACTGTATAATGACAAATGTAAAAAACCCTACTTAAGGAAGGATGTTAACGTCTTTCCTATTTTGCTGTAGGTGATTATTTACTTTTGTATTGCTGGACTATATATGGGGATCTTAAATTAGGAAGCACTTAGAAATGTGAGATTTCCATATAACCAACACTTTTTTATCCTAAATATGTTTGAGATTTCCTTATCTTCTTTTTTTTTTATTTTGCTTTGGTATTTGGTATTGGAATTATTAATGTTTGTGTATTTAAAATAATTTGTAAACATGTGTAAAGTTTAATTATCAACTGTATCACATTATTAATAAAATTGTAAAATTGTAAATTTAACTTCCTCTGTCTAGTCTTCAAGTCAATCCATGGTTTTGTCCTCCCTACCTTTCCTACCTACTCACTTTTTACACTCCTTCTCGTTCTCTCCGCTCTGCAGATCTCTACCTACTCCCTTCTCCACCACCACCCTGCGCCCCTTCTCGCTTCCGCTCTTTCCAACTGCTTGCCCCTTACTACTGGAACTGCCATCCCCTCTTCATCCACTCTACTTCCTCCTTCCCTAACTTTCGTACCTCTCTAAAATCGTATCTCTTCCATTCACCTCCTTAAAACCCTTTGCTTCCTCTCTTACTTCTACTAGTACTCCTATCCACACATTCTACTCCCTCTTCTTCTTCTTCTCTTCCACCTCTCTCTCTCCTTTCACTCTACTCCCTCCTGCCCCACTTCCTGCACTTTTCTAATCCTCATCACTTCCTTCCTTCTCCCTTACTCCCTCTGCTTCTTCACTTACTTCTGCTCCCACCATTGCTCATACCTCCTACCTCCTCTAACATCTTGGCCCCTCCCTACTTTTCATCCCCTTCCACAATGTAAATTGTTTTTGTACGGTTTTCTGGTTTAATTCAATTGTTATGTAATGCTTGCTGTATCTTGTTTGTTCCTCTTGTAAAGCGTTTTGGATTAAAACGCTATATAAATTCAATAAAATACAAAATACAAACCTAACGCCACTCCGGGTTGGCTCCCTGAGTGGTGGGTCCAGTATAGGAACATATAGTAAGCGCTGTTATGGATGGGCACTGTGTCAGGTGGTATACTTGGATCGTCCCTAAAAATTGCTACCTGAAAAGTGCTACATTTAGAGAGCCTGATGATTGGCTGGGGATTGCCGTCGCCAGCCCCTAGCCCCCAGTGTCCTCATTGGTCAGGCCGCGGGTCCAGAAGCCTGGGACTACCATTGTTCCCAGCCCGCAAGACACCTGCTCAACTACAGTGTGAATCAACAAGGTTTGACTATGTGACAGTGTGTAACAATGGGGTGCTTCTGCTAATGCCATGAGAGCGGTCCATTCCCATTGCATTATGGAGGTGAATTGTTCCAATTTGTTGCAAGCTCGGTCCGCGTCGTGAGACGGCCGCATCTTCCCAGCTTCCAGGCCTTGGCACTGTGTCAGTTCAGCCAAGTCATGTGTTAGGAGACCGTCGGTGAGGCCGAATTACTTTGGTTTGATTTGTATTTTAGCTTGGCATATTCTGACTTGGGACTGGTCTCACCGTAGCACGGAGGGTGAGGAATGTCACTTGCAACATTATGGCCTTGGTGTTGCAGTCCCTGTCAGGGCTATTCTGCTTGCAGAGCACCTTGCGGTTTGAAAGTTCTGCGAGACTATTCTGGCTTGCTGGATTTTCCTAAGGCCTACTGTGGCTCTAACTATGTACTCAGTGTAATTGTCCATTGGTTAAAGTGTGTCATGGTTGGTCAGGTCCCGTGAGTGCTCCTGTCCTTCCGTAGGGTAAATTGCGTATAGCTTCAGCAAGCATGTACACAAGCTCATCTGGCATCTTGCGCTTCTGCGGTGCTGTAGCAAGCCTAAGTGGCAAAATAATAACCATGCAGACAGTATTTATATGTCACTGTCCTCTAGCTCATAGAACTGTACGCGTGGGTTCTTCGTGTGGATTGGTGTGTGAGTGTCCCGAATGTGTAGATTGCACATGTGCTTCCTGTCTAACGCAGCTATGTCATCATGGTGTCTCTATCAACTTGCAGCATGGCTTGTGGAGATGTCAGTCAATTTGGTCCATATAGTCATCTCAGGTTCGATCTTGGTCATCCTGGCTTGCTCTGCGTAGAATCTGCACCATCGCAGGGTTGTATGGTCGGGTTGCCGGGTACCGCTCGTGGTATGTGCCTTTGGTGGGAGCGCTGGGGATTGGTGCAACCTCATACGGTCAGTGATTATTCTGTCGGGGTGCTTCTTCCGGTGTGGGCGCCTGTCAGGAGGGAAGGGACATTCAGTCCCCACTCTGGTCGACTTGTGAACCACAAAATTATTGCTCCTTTTGTCATCTCTCAGGCTCCACACCTTTGTTATCCCAGCAAGATGTCCGTAGTGATTAACATAGTCTTCAAATGACAAATACATATGCACGCATCCTCCTCCAGGCTTGCAGTAAACCCATTTTCCAACATACATTTCCAGATTCCTTGGATTTTCTAATTTCATTGATGGTGGATACATGTCTGATTCCATCAGCTATTGCCCTAGTCTCTCTCGTTCTATACGTATGACATCCGTCTGCTGGTTGTCCTCTGCAGGCAGGAGTGAGTTCATTCCGATCATCTCCTCTGCTGTTGTCTGGATTTCGCCATGCAGGCTTTTACTCCAAGTAGCGAGGCCATCTCCAGGATTAGACCTCCTGTCAGTATTTTTAGACCATCCGATTGCCAGGACGGCATACAGGACCAAAGGTATGAAAACCAGCTTCCATCCTTCTTTGTGCCTTTGGATTCTTCTTCCATTTTAACATGCATTTTGGCTAATTGTGATACTGCTTCTGATAAAGTCTCATTGTCTTCATCGGTTGCCGATATGAACGTGCAACAGAAACTTTGATCTTTGCACAAACTCCCCCCTCCATTGCTGTGAGGAGGTCCAAGACATACCTGTTTTGTAAGGCCACCAATCCTATTGCTTGGAGCTCTTCTTTTATTGCGTTGAATCCCTTTACTATTGATTTTGTCATCATTAGTTCCCATCTGGTGATATGAAGCCATTTGGCATTGGCGTATGTTGTAAATCCTGGATGTATCAATGCTGATAAAAACATGGCAGTACTGCTGAAGAGCCTGTGTGACGGTGGTACTTTGTTGAGGGCCGTTTCAGACCTTCCCCAGAAGTAATTTCCTTGTCTTCTTACTCTGTTCAGTCTTCCATTCTTAGCAGTGATGTTACTTGTAGGGCGTTCTGTTGGTAATATCGATCTTTTCTTTCTGCTGTTGCCTTCATCCATCTTCGGAAAGTCATCTATTTTAATATGTTTCTTTGGTACCACCAGTGAAGGTATGTTGACATTGTCTAGGGAGAATGTCCCTCCCCAGTTTGGTGGTAGCCTGTCATATGTCTTTGAGCCACTGGCCTAATAGTGGTCCATAAGCACTGTCGTAACTGTCCCCATCCCAGCAAGTTTCTCAGTTCTTTTGCACCCCTCATTGGTCCCCACTTCAATTACCCCGTCGTGTTGGTAGCTCAATGCAGGTGTTGTTAGGGGTATTATTTTCATTGGTCCATCTTCATTATCCAACCATGTCATCAGGCTTGCGCTCCTGGCCCATTCCTTAAGACACTTGTCATTTTGTTCCTGAACTTTATTCACATCAGCTTTTGTCAAAGTGAATGGTTTGCTCCCCACCACTCCATCCACCCATCCATCTTTAGTGTACGCCTTTCCAAAGATCAACATCTGTGGTCACTCCCAACAGCCATATTCTCCGCCTGTCTCCTTGGCGTTCCATTTGCATGGCAGGTAGTCCAACGTTACTTCCTTTTTTTCCCTTTTCTGGTCCGTCTTTTATATATCGTAGCGCTTCAGTATGTTTCCAGAAATTATCGAACATGGGTAGTGTTTTGATTATACTATCTTCATAAGGGTATGTTGCCTTGGATCTCCATCTGAATGTTGCTGTTTTCCCTTGGAACCTTCCTCGCGTCTGGAACAGTGCGAGATACAGGAGGCACTCCGCTGTCGTTGCTGGTACTTCTGTGGCTACGAAGGTCCTGGAGGCGCTCATGGCATATGGGATCAGTGAGCAGACATAGCAGCTACCACTTGTTGTGTCCTTCCCAATTTTAGACATGTGTTTATACCACATGTTGTTTGTTATGTGTGCAGTGCCAGTGAGATAGGTGTCAACTCTATTAACATCAGTCCCAACACTACGCTGACCTCTCCTTACCTTTTCAGCCGTGCTGGCCATACCGCCTAACACAGCGCTCCTTGCTGCTTGGGTAGGGGGAGTATTAGTATCAGGGGTTGCATAGACAAGCAAGGCGGTGTACAGCTGCCAAATGACAGCGGGTATTCATCCGGTGGACAGTATTAACCATACACTTGTCAGAACAAATTTTATTATTACCGCCATAAGTATATATATATTGCCTACTGCACTGTTCAGTCATTGGTGAGATAATAAAGTTGCCTGCTGAAAATGGCGATAAAAAGCATTATTATGTTAGTATTATTAAGTACTTGAAGCCCGGTGCACTAAATAATCGTTCAACGCCCATGCAAATAATTCTTCCCAAATCTTACGTATGGATCTGTTTCTAAGTGTGGGTAGGGCGTGGTGGAGTTATGGGTACGATTGGGCTATGTATTCTATGAACGCGTTATAATATACACATGGTGGCCTTGGTCTGGAATGTGTGGGCCTGCATAGAGCATGAATATATTGGTGAGACAATACTTCAGGGTGTTCAATGGGGGTTACATCTAAATCAAATTTCCAACCTATCTCTAACATTCATTCATACAAAACTATCAAACGCGGAGTCCTGCATGTGCGGATAAAAAGAGAGAAAATGCTGAGACCGTGTTAACACAGTGTATTCTTAATGAGATTGTGCGTGCTGTAAGGCCATATCTACATCATGGCATTCTCCATAAGTTCTGTGAGTATTTCCTGTACAATTCTATAACTTTTAACAGCAATGTTCAGTTTATTGATTTAGTTGTGTCAATGTAGCTGTGGGGTCTTCAGGTGCTTGTGACCGCCTGACCATTGGGTGATTGATGCACTCTCGCTCACTTGTGTTTAGGGAGGTATCTACGCTTGAAGTTGTTGCTATTGGACTATTACTACATTCTTGTGTGTCTGTCGTCGCTGTAGCGTTGGCCCTGTCGATGGCGCGTTGGGGCGAGGCTGATGCTTTGTAGGGCTTGACGTCGTGGCAGTAGCGCCAGACTGTTCTATTTTCAAGCTTCACTGCCCTATCCATGATCGCCTCTACTGTATGCGGACTGGTAAATCAGGGTGAGTTGCACTTCCTCAAATAATTTGTAAGAAGGACCCTATCTCCCTTTTTAATAGGCCGATCTGGTGTGGGTTCCTGGGTGTTGTCTGTTTCTTGGCTGTCGTTCTCTGACCTCCCCTGTGCCCGTCGAATCTGTTGAGAGATAAAAGAGGCACTATAAACAAGTGCATTGACATATTCATGCATTTCTGTACCAAATCTTTCAGCTGCCCCTTCACAATCCCTGAGAGCCCTTGAGGGTGGAGCTAACAGGATCTGCATTTGGTGTCCGGTCACCACCTTGTGGGGTGTGAGGTGGTGATCTAACCTGGGCTTGTTTCGTAGCTCCAAGAGTGCCAGGGGTAGGCAATAAAGACAGTTTTTCTTCATGCTTTGCTGTGTTTTAGCTATGCTTTCTTTCAGAAGCCCATTGAGGCGTTTGCAAATGCCATTTGCTTGTGGATGATATGCACAGCAGAACTTGTGTTTTATCCCTCGCAATGTGGTGATGTGTTGGAACAATTAGTTTGCAAAGAGAGGGCCGTTGTCAGACTGCAGGACCTCGCAGACGCCCCACCTTGGCAATACCTCTCTGGTCTGAAATATTGCTGCCCTCATTGGGTCAGCATGGGAGCACGGACCCGCCTCTATCCACCTTGAGAATGGGCAGACCACCACAATCATGTAGCGGTAGCTGTGACACACGTTGATCATATCAAAATAGTCGATGTAGAGGTGTAAGAATGGACCTTCGGGCCGGTTATTATTCCTTTGATCACACTTAGTGTGTGGCCGGCAGTAAATTGCTGGCAGGTCAGGCAATTGCTAATAAAGTTGGATACATGGGCGTTTACCTCAGGGCAGAACCATGATTCTCCAATGCGTGCCGCAATCACCTCTTTCCTGTATGTGTAGGATCGTGTAGTTGTGTGGATGCTATTTTCAATAGTGCAAGGGGCATGACTACTTTCTCAGTGTTGTTCTGCCTCCGCAGGGCATCTTTAGGGGACATTGAGCACCCCCTTTCTACATAGAGTTCCTTTTCCATCATTGGTGCTGCTGCCTGTAATTCCATTACTTGAGTTTCCGGTAGGTGGTTATAACCTTCCTTCATTAGCATCTGTCTCGCCCGTCCCCTCTCTTTTTGTTTTTCTTTGAGGTCCCACACTTCCCCAAAATAGGAGGTGTGCTTTGCGGCTTCATTCCCTTTTGATATTGGGTCTTCCCCATTAGTATGTGCTTGGCACTTTACTAATGCGATTTCTTGCTGGTATGTTACAACCTCTATTAGTTCCCCTAGTATGAGAGTGTGTACTGGTGTGCCATCCGCTCTTTTGAACCCCCTCCTTAACCATCTTGCTAGGCCAGAATGTACTGTTGATGTTATGTAGGCACTATCCGAATAGATAGTGACCCTTTTCCCTTTGCTCTCTCTGAGGGCTAATATCAAGGCCACTAGTTCTGCTGCTTGCGCCGAATATTGAGGGGGTAATTTAACACATTTTACTGCCTCGCTTATCCAATCCTCTCTTAATCTTACCACTGCCGCCCCTGTTCTTCTCACCCCGTCACCTTGATCAATTGTTGAAGACCCGTCAATATGAAGCACCTCTCCCCCCTCAAGCGCATCTTCTTCTACTTTGCGTGTATCTGTGTATTACTCAATAGCTTTTGTACAGTCATGGACGTATTCTCCTTCTTTAAATTCTTCTGCCAGAAAGTGTGTTGGGTTGACAGTCTTACACCTCACTATCTTTAGTTCGGGTTGTGAGAGTATAATTTCATATCCTGTTGCTCTCTTCGTTGTCAGTGTGCTTTTTGGCTTGTGCAGAATCGCGAAGAGGGCATGCTCCACATAAAGTGTTGTGGAACATCCCATAATTATTGATGATGCTTTTTCTACAGAGAAAGCTGCAGCAGCCATGTGTTGTTTGCAAGGGAAGTGCACTGTCATTACTGGGCCTTGTTGCCCGCTGAGGTATGCAATTGGTTTGTGGCCCAGGCTTTTTTTGTGTGAGTGCTGTCTTCATTACCACCCATCAGAGTGTGAGAATATAAAGAACTCGTTTTTGTAATCAGGGATACCCAGGACGGGTGCTGTTTATATTGCTTCTTTTAGCTCATTGAACATGTCCATCATTTCCCACATCCACCCTAGCTTCTTCCCTCCCTTTTCTGATTCCTTGAGGGCTGTAAGCAGAGGACCTGTGTATGTGCAGTAGTCGAATACCCATGCTCTACAATAATTGCATAGACCGAGGAACTGTTGTATTTCTCGTACTGTTTTGGGTTTGGGTGTGTCGAGTATTGCCTGTGCCCTCTTTGGTGCTATGTGCCTGCCCTTTTGAGATATTAGTTGGCCTATGTACAGTACCGCCTCCTGGCAGTATTGTAGCTTTGCCTTGTCTACTTTGTATCCTTTCTCTGCTAATAGAGTGAGCATTTTAACCAAGTCCTTCCGGCACTCTGCTTCTGTGGTGTTGCAGATGAGGATGTCATCCACATACTGCAAAATCATACTTTCTGTCTCAATATTGCCTAGGTCCATCTGGATCACTCTGTTAAAAATGGATGGTGATTCGCAGTACCCTTGGGGCAGTCTGGTGCGCTTCCACTTGGTTTTGTGGTACATGAAGTTTGTTAGATCTTGTGAGTCTGGGTGCAGTGGTAGCGAGAAAAAGGCAATTTTGAGGTCAATCAAGGTGAACCGTGTAGCCTCAGCTGGAATGCTGCAGAGTATTGTGGCCGGGTTAGCCTCTACTGGGTATTCTGCTTTCCACAAGGTGGTTGAGAGGTCTCAAATCTTGTATGAAATGCCATGAACCTCTGTTTGCCTTGCGGACGGGGTACACAGCAGTGTTGCAGGGGGAGTCTGATGGAACCAGGATGCCTCGTTCTATGAGGGCACTTATTGTCTCATAAATGCCCTCATCTGCTTCTTTCGACAGTGGGTATTGTCTGGCTCGGGGCAGAATTGCTCCTTTTTTCAGTTTTATTTTCACTCCTCCTATGCTTTTGATGCACCCTACATCATAGGGACGTGTTGTCCATAGTGATGTGGGTACCTTTGCTAAGTCTTCCTTTCAGAAGGGAGGTTGTGTAGGGAGGGGTGCTTCCAATGCCATTGCCATTTTCTGGACCACTTCTTTGTATGTCAATCGTAGCCAAAAGTACACACTCATCCCTAGCATAATTTCACTCTCTCCTTTTTCTTGTGAGAAAGGTTCGTCATCTGACACTTGAGTCATTCGACACCCTTCTGATAGTGCTATTACTGCCCTCCATGCCTTTCCTTCATCATCTAGAGCGTGTACTGCAATCCAACCCTCTCTTGCCACTATTCCTTCTATGTCTATTGGTATAAACGTTTCTTCCTTCTCGTCTGTTGGCGTCTCTGGCCCAAAGAGGTACTCACCTGGCCTTCTCCACACTTTCCCTGTGATCCCGGGTAGCCATGTCAATGCCATGTCTGTCCCGTACTGAACTACTTTGGGGTCTACTGGCTCCCCCCTCTGCACACTTTCACCACAGTAAGCCTGAAGTATTTGCCTGACTCTGAGCATGTGTATGGCTGGTGTGGAACACACTATACCTTTGTCTGTGAAGGAGATAGTCATGTTCAGTCTAATCATCATGTCACGTCCCAAGATGTTTACAGGCGCGTATTTGGAGTAAAGTAAGGGTAGAGATAAGTCGTGATCTCCTATGGATCGGGAGATGTTATCAGTAAATGGAACCATTTCTAGAGACCCAGAAAATCCTTGAGTGTTCATGGCATCACCTGACAACGTGTATTTCCCCTCCCGTACGCATGACCTAGTGGCCCCCATGTTGACCAGAAAGGAAAAAGTGTTGTCACCTATCGCCACCTTTATGCAATGTTCCTCTGCATGGTTAGGTGTTACCGATAGGATGGGACACAACAAGTTAGTCTGTGGGCTGTCCTATTGTGGGTATAGGGAGTGCCCGTTCCCAGTGTAAGGGTTGTGTCCCATTATTGTAACCCCTCCCATTCTCGCAACTGGCACCACAGCCATTGTGTCCATGGGTTGCGGTAAGTCGTCCTGTAATTGTGTCAGTTGCTGTGCTGTTTGTGTGTTTTGTGGTGGTTGTTGTATTTGTTGTGGTTGTGATGTCCCTGGCACCGTTTGGTGTTGCGTCTGTGGCTGGGGTATGCTTTGCTGTTGTATTATTGGCTCCTGCCCTGCCTGTTGGGGGACCTGTGGGTAGTACCCGTTCTGGCCTCCTTGGTAGTTGTGTTGCCCTTGCTCACCCCACACTTGTTGTATGGCTCGGTATCTGCATGTGCAGGAAATGTGACCTAACTGCCCGCACGTCCAGCATTGGGGTGGTTCTCGCGCCTGCCATGGGAATCCTCCTCCCTCGTCCCCCTGGCCTTGCAATCCCTGCTGTGGGTAGCCCCGGAACCCACTTCCGGGATGGTGTGCTTGTGGCCCGAAGCTCCGCCCCTAAGTAAGCCCTCCCCTTCCTCTAAAATTGTTTTGGTATCCGCCCATATTCATGGGTGGTGGGTATTGCTGGGCTGTGTTATATTGTGGCAGCTGCTGCTGCTGGAGCTGAGGTTGGGGTTGGGATACTGCTGTCTGAGTTTGTGGTGCCGGGCTGGTGATTAACGCCCCCTCTAGAGCATATTTTGATAATTTCATCTGCACTAATTAGCTAATTAGCTTTGTCTGCTTTTCTATCTTCCGCCTTTTGTTTCATCTTCTCCTGCCATAGTCTATAATGGTGCACTATTGTGAGTTGTATTTCTGACCATGCCTTTGCTCCCATCCCACCAATTTCTTCAGTTGTCTTTGCACCGGCTCTGGTAACCCTTGTATTAAGGTGTGAAAAAAGATAACTATTGTTTTGTCCAACTGCTCTCGAGTCTCAAGGCACCAAAGCTCTTGAATCTCTTGAATGTAGCTAACGGGATCCTCATTGTCACGCATCTTGCATGACGTAATTGCCCCTATGTCTTGTGTGTCAGGGTATTGGGTCCTTAGTGCCTGCCATACCGCATGCCTACAATTTGCAAATGGAGATCCGTCATGTGCTGTGTTTTGTGTGGTCACTCCAGGGAAACCCGCCCTCCTCCAGATGTCATCTGCTGTGTCACCCAATATGGATACTAGCAACCCCTTGACGTCCCCCACTGCCAGCCTGTGCCCCACCGTCAATTTTTCAATTTCGTAAATCTATTTTCCTGCTCCTCAACTTAAAGATGGTAACCTGTACCTAATGTTTTCCTTGTCCGTGTGTTTCCAGGGTACATATTGTGGCCTTGTCCCCCCTCTCTCTAATAGTGCATCTGCAAATATTCAGCCTTTTCTTCAAGTGACCGTCTATAGTGTCGTATCTGGATAGGTCCTCTCTCATCTTCCATTTCTGCCCCAATGTCTGTAATGTCTATATTGTGTGACCCGCGTGGGGCGTCCTGTGTTCCTGTATACATCATTACTGTCTACCTCTTCCTCACTACAGAATCCGTCTGAGAATGTTAGTTTGCAAGGGAGTGTGTAACGCACTGTTACACGTTCAAGAGATAGTTGCGTTCTCTTCTTCCCCCCCTCCATACTCGGTGCTCCGGCCTACTTCGGGTGTACCTCTGCCGCTCTCATGCTACTCCCCGTGTATCCCTTCGATACCCGTCGATACCCGTCGGCTCTATTGTTCTTCCCGTTCCATCTCGTCGCCCCTAGTCCTATCCAGTTCTTTCATTTTTTCTTTGCTTACCTTTCGTAGCGCTCGCTCATCTTCATCTCTCTGATTTCGTGCTCGCCCTGCCCTTGCCAGCCTTAGCTCCTTCAACCTTCCTTCTGCGTACTTACGTGTGTTTTCTAAGAATATCTTCCACCTCCAATATGCTATTTCTCGTTCAGCTTCATCTCTTTCCTCTTCTTGTATTCTACTTCCCCTCGCCTCCGTACTCACCTTGATTCTCCCTCCTGTCATGTTTCTCTCCATTACATCTCTCTGCTCCCTCTCTGTGAATGCTTCATGTTCCCTACTTTCCCGCCCCACCTTCTCCTTCCTTTCTAGTTCCAACTGCTCTTACCTTTCCCGTTCCTTTTGCTCTAGTTGTTTCACTAACACCTTCCTTTTTTCTTTCAATTCCGCTATTTTTGCTTCTAACTTCAATTCCTCTTCTTCCTGAACTTGACCTACCCTCACGTTGTGCACTGACTTTCCTCTGCATCCCTGTCCCAGCTCCAATTCCTCTATAGCCTTAATTGTCCCTTCTGCCTTCCCTTAAGTGGTCCCTTGTAACTTCAAGAGCACCTGTGCCGGTACCCATTCATCCGGGCCAATTCCAGCAAACTCGTTCTTCGCCTGCCACAGCCTGCCTCCATCGAGGCCTGTGTTGTCTGCTTCTGCCCTTCCTCTGTCTTGCGGGGTGTTGAGGGCGTGTGCATTCGGGGCGTATGCGGCTGGCTTGTATGTTGGGGGGATTTGAGTAGCCCTCTGCTGCAGTTAATTCTCGGGGCTCCGTAGCCTCTCTCAGTTCTCTAATCGGGTATAATCCCTGCTCCTCCTCCTCTCCCTCCTCCGCGTCATCTGAGACAATGCTGGGAGGTGCAGGAGGCAGAACACAGGAATCCCCTCCCCCTTCCTTTACCTCCTGTACACTCAGCATCCCCGGGTAGAACCCCTGAAACATACGCCACAGCTCAAATATTTCCATACGGTTAGCTAGCTTGTTCCCCTTATATGGGTTGTGTAGGTAGGTGAGTAGTGACTGCAGCACGTCTTTGGAGAAACTACCGTTAGGCAGCCATGGTGATGTTATCTTTCCATCCGTACCCTTATTCCATTCTACACTGTATTTCACTATTCTATCCTCATCAATAGGCAGCGTTTTGCAAATGTGCTGAATTGGGGTCATAGAGTCCTGTGGCCACCATATGATGTCCCCCCCCGTGGTGCATCATCATTTGTTTCGTAATTTTACCTGACCCCCGAGTTGAGGATGTTGATGTTCCACTGTCCGTACAAGGGTAAACATTTATTTTGTTATACAGTTCAATGTTCAGTTAGCAACACCTGCGGCCTCTTCTGGCCTTACACCTTGCGGCAAACTCTTGTGCCTCTCTGCCTTCACTAGGGCTGCCACTGCTCGGCACACCCCTTCCACATCCGAGGCCCCATGCAGCCTCACACTTTGCGCGGTGTACTCTTGTACCACCTCGCCTTCACTGGGGCAGCCGCCACCTGGTACGCCCCTTCGATGCCTACGGCCCACTGCGGCCTCACACCTTGCGTGGCATACTCTTGTATTGCCCTGCCTTCACAGGGGCGGCCGCCACCCGGCACGCCCCTTCGATCACATGCCGGCACTCTCCATGCATTGCCGCCTGTTCACCTGTCCTATGTTTTGAGCACAAAGCCGCTGACTCTGCACACGTTACTAACACTGTGTCCAATGTAATGGCCTATAGGTGACATCACCAAGCTAATACTTCACAATCAAACAATTGATGCGCCTATTACACACAACAATCCCACTATTTCAATCTCACGCCTATAATCCATAATCCCCACAGCTGCCTTCCCACCTCCCCCAGAGTGGAGTATACGTCATTAATTCTTCTTGTGATTAAGATGCACCCACTGTGTCGCCTGGCGTGCGATACGTTCCTTACCAGGGGAACCTTCCGCTTTATAAGATAGCTCCAGCTAACTCTCATGGGAATCCAACATCTATTCACTGAACTAGAACATTCGATTCATAGGGAAACCACATCTATTCACTGAGCTACGACGTTCGATTCATAGGAAACCACATCCCTACACATGTGTTCACTGTCCAGACCTATCGGCGTAACAATCCTGGTTTCACACGGGAAGCGGCTGCCCCGCCCCCGACATGTTCATTAACACAAACAAAGGGGACTATCTCTGCTCCGTTCCTTACAATCAAATACGTGCCAGACACTGCCTCGGTACCGAATGTTATGACAATGTTACATTACCCTTCGTCTTATTTGCACACCCCCCCCCACACAATACGTTTTTGCTGGTTGTGTGGACCATGCTTACTTTAGTTGCACTTCTGCTGGTGACACTCGGCCGCTGGCTCCCCTCCCACTGGGCTCGTCTCGCCTCTTCTGGAATGCGTTTGGACACTCGCCAACCGTGGGCGGGATGATTTTGAAGTCGGCTCCCGATGGCAAATCTCCAGTTGCGTTGTCCAGTTCTTCTCACAATTCCTGGGGGTCCTGTAGTCCTCCGAGGTCTGACAGCAGAGGGGGGCAGCACCTTGCCGAGCTGACGCTACAAACGATCTCGCTGGGGCCTCCAACTTGTTATGGCAAATTCTGGGGTCGGCAGAGCCGTACCAAGGGTCCGCAGACTTCCAGCTCTCAGAAGGCCCTAACTCCTTCCAGTGTCCCAAAGAAGTCGAGGTCCACACAAGGAGCAAAGGTTACTGCTGATTTATTATTGCAAACAAGCAGGGATCACACGCATGGATCAAAATACAGTCCAGGCACATCTCGCCGATTTTGGGCTCGCAGGCTACTTTTGTGCACTTGTGATGTCACAATCAGCGTCACTTACCAAGATCCTTCCCTGAACCTAATGTCACTCAGGGTTGGCTCCCTGAGTGGTCGGTCCAGTATAGGAACATATAGTATGCGTTGTTATTGGTGGCCACTGTGGCAGGTGGTATACTTGGATCATCCCTAAAAATTGTTAACTGAAAGTGTTACATTTAGAGAGCCCGATGATTGGCTGGGGATTCCCGCCGCCAGCCCCTAACCCCCAGTGCCCTTATTGGTCAGGCCGCGGGCCCCCAAGCCTGGGACTACCGTTGTTCCCAGCCCGCAAGACACCTGCTCACGTACAGTGTGTATCGACAAGGTGTGACTATGTGACAGTGTGTAACAATGGGGTGCTTCTGCTAATGCCATGAGAGCGATCCACTCCCAGCGCATGCTGTAGGTGGATTGTTGCCATTTTTTGTGAGCTCAGTCCCCGTCGTGAGACGGCCGGGTCTTCCCAGCTTCCAGGCCTTGGCACTGTGTCAGTTCGGCCAAGTCACATGTGAGGAGATCATCGGTGAGGCCGAATTACTTCGATTTGATTTGTATATTGGCTTGGCATATTCTCTCCTGGGGCCGGTCTCACCATAGCGCGGTGGGTGAGGAATGTCACTTGCAACATTATGGCCTTGGCGTTTGAAGTTCCTGCCAGGGCTATTCTGCTTGCACAGCACCTTGTGGTTTGAGAGTTCTGCGAGACGATTCTGGCTTGCTGGATTTTCCTAAGGCCTACTGTGGCTCGGACTATGTGCTCAGCGTAATTGTCCATAGGTTAAGGTGTGTCGTGGTTGGTCAGGTCCCCTGAGTGCTCCTGTCCTTCCATAGGGTAAATAGCGTATAGCATCGGCAAGCATGTACACAAGCTCTTCTGGCATCTTGCATTTCTACGGTGCTGTATCGAGCCTAAGTGGCAAAATAATAACCATGCAGACAGTATGTATATGTCACTGTCCTCTAGCTCATAGAACTGTACACATGGGTTCTTCGTGTGGATTGGTTGTGAGTGTCCCGAATGTGCATATTGCAAGTGTGCTTCCTGTCTAACGCAGCTATGTCGTCATGGCATCTCTAACGACCTGCAGCATGGCTTGTGGAGATGTCAGTCAATTCGGTCCATGTAGTCGTCTCCTGCTCGGTCTTGGTCATCCTGGCTTGCTCTGGGTAGAGTCTGTACCATCGCAGGGTTGTATGGTCGGGTTGCCGGGAAGCGCTCGTGGTGCGTGCCTATGGTGGGAGTGGTGGGGATCGGTGCAACCTCATACGGTCAGTGCTTATTCTTTCGGGGGTGCTTCTTCCGGTGTGGGGGCCCGTCGGGAGGGAAGGGACATTTGGATTTGCCCTCTTCAAAGCAGACCAGAGTCTTATTTCACTTTCTACTTCCTGGATGCAGGCTTCAAATACCCTATTCTACATGGAGCATGCAGTATGTGCTGTGTGTTTCCGTGTGAGCAGGGAACAAGCAGTGAATAGAAGACCTATTTGAAACAGACCAGAGTCTTGTTTCATTTTCTACTGCTTGGAGGCAGGCTTCAAATACCCTATTCTACACGGAGCACACAGTGTGCGCTTGGTGTTTCTGTGTTCCCGTGGGGGTGGAGTGGAGCAGAGAGGATAGTGTCTTGGAGACTGACTTGTGCGTCGTGCCAGTATTCTATCTCGCTCCATGAACCAGAGTTGCATGACCCAGTGAGGATACAGTTTCTCTTTCCGGGAAGTTTGTCTTTTGCTCTGCTTTTGATTTTAATCATGCCCGGCATGCGTAGTGGGAGACTTATGGGTATGGATCTGGACCCATTGGGGGTCTCCGACAAAGGAAGTGTTCTCTGCAGCTCAGTCGAACCTGGTGTTGCTAGCAGCGCCGCTTTTTCTATTTCTTCAAAGATGGGGTTTTTGCCCCCAATGCCGGTATGTGTGAAGATGGATCAAACTGATGTTATATGGCCAACTCTAGTTAAAGTTAAGTCCCCAGGTGGAACATTTGCCTCCTCGTCACCTGGGAAAGTTGCTGTATAGTTCCCCTGTGAGAGATTGTGCTCCCTCAGCCATGTTGTGAATCCTGAGGATTTATTGGACTGCGCATGGTCCAACTTTGTGTCTGATGTTTCTATGTTGCTGCCTGTTATCTCATTGGAAGTAGCTAAAAGTGTCCGCCTCTCCTTGTGTGCATGTGTATAGCCCTACTTGCCTGGGGCAGTGATTAGAGGAGGTTCAATTGTTTAAACGCTCCAGAAATATAATACCTATGCTGTTCCCTTAAGGGGAACCATACATCGCAGAGTTTTTTGATCAACTGGATCCCAATTTATCTTGGTGCTCATCTCGACTATCTCATGTCTCACTTTCTCAACGCCAAGATGAACATACTCCTGTACTGAACCCTGTCCATGTTCCTTATGGGTGCCGTGACGATCCGGTAGTTGATGCTTTCTCCTTTCCGGTGCTCTCAACGATCCTTGACTCTATGGACAGAGGTCATGACCTTTCCCTGTATGAATTGCAGGAGGTTCGTTCAATTTTAAAGGATTTATGTGTAAAAGTTAATTTTATTGAAGCATTTATAACTAATTTGGGAATGTCGCAAGTTATTTGTGATGAATGTGGTGGTGGGCTTACTCATTCTACAGGATCTACTGCAAGCATTGCTTGTCAAACATCTGTTTTTGCCCAGCCCATTGACCCTAGGGTTGGGGTAAATAAGGAGGACTATTTTTTGAAACTGTGTTGAAGGCCCCCTTGGGGGCTCTTCCATTAACATCAATTGAGAAGATCTCCACTGCTATAAAGCCCCTTACAGAGCCAGCTAGCAAGAGTAAGCTATTAATGACGGCCTACCGAAAACCTAACCCTAATATTACGGTGGCTGAGCTTCTGAATTTGACTTCCATCGGATACTACTCAGATGGTTTTGAGGAGAATGAAATTGATTCTCCTTCCCTCACAAAATGTGATCCCTCGGCGGTGCTGCCTGGTGTGGTTAAGGACCAAGAGAGGGCTCTGTGTAATCCATCGACCTCTGTAACTTCGTCAGCCTTGGTGGCCTTAAAACCAACAGCTTCTATTTTTGTACCATCTATCCAAGAACCTCTCAGGGCAGCGGGGGTTTCTTCAAATGTTTTCACTATGGAAGAAAGGAGGAGGATTGCATCAAGGCATCCACGTCCACCATGACCTCCTGTTATTCCCCCATGAGCTCCTAAAGGCCCGAATAGGGCACCTGCATTTAAATTACCTCTGAAGGAGGATGCTGAGATGCTTGATCAATAGGTAGATGTGCTTGGGTCAGGTGACCAGTTAGGGAACAATTATTTTACTTATGTTTGAAGCGCAACTTTAAGGTAAAGGATTCGTATGCCCTGAATCACCAATACATATTAGCATTGTTAAGAGAAATCCGTACCCTACAATTGCTAACATCTAAAGACATTCCAAGAATGTTCTTTATCAATTTTAAACAAGTGAATATGCTAAAGGTGGGTTTTTACTCTCAGCTGATTAAAAATTTGGTTGTGGCTGAATCAGAATGTCTGTTAAATTTGGGGTATTGGTTGCCTGAAGACTGGATTGAAACAACTTTTACTGATTTAAGTCTAGGTGGAGGTGGTGGGCCTGACCGTAATCCTCGTGAACCATTGATTATAAGAGTACATTTAGAGAATACACGTATAAAGGGCTTAGGTCCCTTCTGCTCAGAGAAGTACTCTGTGTCTTATGATTGGTCCCATATTATTAATTCTTTGCATCAACATAATTCAATACAAAAGGGGCTCTAAGTGATATAATCTCATTAAGCTCCTGTCATGGAATACGAGCAGGTTTAACCACCTCCATTTTAATGATGGTATATGGCTATTGGTGGATTTGATTTGTTTGCAAGAAACATTTATGTTGGACACTCCAGTTGTAGATGGTTTCTCCATCATTTACGAGCCAGCTAGGAAAGGTCATAGCGCCAGGCCCATGTGGGGGCCTGATTAGTGCCTGGTGGATGTCTCCTGGGTATAACATGGAAAATGTGTTGCTAGGTCGCCCTGATATCCTGTGTACGAAAATAACTTGATGCGAACTGGATTATTGTAGTTGGAGTTCACTAATAGTGCTGGATGTTTATCATAACCCTGCCGAGATATCCCTTGTTGATTTTTTGTTAGTCATCTCTGATTGATTGTCACTGTGTATCAACCAATAAGGGCATTGTTATCATGGAGGATTTGAACTCAGAATGTCTTGATTATCACTAGTACGACTTAGGTGCCAATCGCCACTATTCCACGACAGCTAGGGATAGAGGGCTTGTGTTTCGCTCCTTTTTGGAGAATTGTGACTTGCGACTTCTTAACAGAAATATTGAGGGGGACAGGTTACCAAATTATACATGGTCAAACGGTGTCCTGAGTTCTACTCTGGCCTATATATTTTCCTCGAGCGCTTTGTTTCCAAGCTTAGACTTGTTGGAGGTAATAGATAGCTCATTAAGTGACCATTCTTTGTTGATTGTGCCTTTGGGAGGGACATGTATACCTGGCCCTGAGTTACAGGACTTGGGGACAACTGTAGTGAGACCTAGAAACCATGCTATTCTGTGGTGTCCAAAACTTGCCCTACGCTTTAATGCTAAGGTGTCCCAGATTCTATCTGGTGGGGATTTATTTCTATTGTCTCCCCCAATGTTTGGTGCGTATATGCAGGACCTACTCCGAGGTCTGATACCATTGAAAAGTTTAAATGGAGCCAAGTGTGGCCCAGAATTTACACACAAATTGGACAAAGAGGACATGTTAAGAAAAAAAAAATGAAGAAGGGATATCAGAAACGTAAGTAAACATGGGTCTTCTTCTAGCACAATTGACAGAAAGTTGAAGCAAGTACACAGAAACTGGTTAAAGGGCTATAGGTATTTACTCTTGCAAAGGGATGCTGAATGTATGATACGTGCTCTGGCCTCTAAGGATTCGGCCTATTTTTGGCAACTAATAAAAGGTCCTTATGTTCAACCCTCCTTGCAATTGCAGCCAATATCCGCCTCTCTTTGGGAGTCCTATTTTTAGAATCTTTATGCATCTCAGCCTTTGGCTGTTCTGCCAATGGTGGTGGCCAGCTAAAAGGGGGCTGGATCATCATTTATGGATGCTGAGCCAGGGGGGTTTTTGGACATAGATAGTGGGGGATTCTCATGGCCATTAAAAGGGTGAAATCCTCTAATGCTCCAGGACCTGATGGCCTTACAAATTTAACCTTAAAATCAGCCACGCAATTGTGATCAGCGGTGCTCTTACAACTTATCCAGAACATTCTGGTGACCCATCAGTTCCCTCAGACTTGGAAGGAGGCTATAATTGTTGCAATTTTTTAAAAGGGCAATAGATCGGATCCTACGAACTAACGACCTATCTCCCTTTTGTATGCCTCCTGCAAAATCTTAATAGTGTGCTCCGCACAACTCTCTTTATGGCTTACGGTGCATGGGAGAAAAAAACAGTCTTGGCACACGGGCCGTCAAATTGTGCAAAGCAAATAGATAAAGTTCCCACTGTGGAAAAATTCGAAAGTTCAGAAGAGACGCACTAGATTACGTTAGAGACATTGTCTACACCTGGCAGGAATTCTACAATCCCTCTAGGCAGTTACCAACTAAGCCATGACAACCGGTGCAACCCAATAGCGAAACAACAGACACAGCAAAGCCAATAGTGAGGAGGGTGAAAATCAACCGCAAACTTCAACTGTTCCAGCTGGACGGAACATTGAAGTAGTACTAACACAACCCACTACAAGCGTCACACAAATCAACACAGCCTCACTTCCTTTTTTAGAGGAAGCAAAGAACACAAAACAAATAAGTGAATCTATAGTGGTCAATATTTCTTCTAGAATCCTCAGCAGATCACAATTGGAGATGCTTAACTTAAGTTTATCTTACACCCCCACAGGGAAAAGTTCAAATTTTGAAGAAGAGATTAACCTCTTCAAACTCATGAGGAAAATGGAACTGAAAGTGTTTATCAACTCCTTACCCCCGACATCGCATCGACCTGATACTAGCGATGTCCTTGAGATGAAGTCCAAACTTTCCTTTTACCAGAAAGTCAATAATCCTATTATTGACACGTTTAAACTGAAAACCACAAGAGATCTCAAGAGAATCAAGTACAATCCATGTTTACATAACAATCTACGCAAACACCAAACCAGACTTTTGAAGGAACTAGCAGAAGATTGACCCAAACTATGAAACTGTCTGACAAAGGAAGCGCCTTAGTCATTATGGATTCTGCATTTTACAACCAGAGCTGTCTGGAGCTCCTACGGGATACCAGAACATACCTAGAACTGGATCAAGACCCCACAGTGGAGATCATGACTTTGATAGCAAAAACCATCACTAAAGCGGAAAATCAGTAGTGGATAACAACCCGCACAGGTGAATACTTAATCAAGAAGCACCCTGTACGTCAGTGTTTTATGCACTCCCTAAAATTCATAAGAATCCGACTCATCCCCCGTTCAGACCAATCATGGCGGGTACAGACAGTGTGTTTAATCCACTAGCGACATACTTGGACACTGCACTACAACCATTGGTACTGTCATCCTCCACTTATCTTACATATACCACACATTTCCTGCAACTATTAGGAGACATACAACAATTGGAACCGGAAATGATTCTATTTTCAGTGGACGTTATCAGTTTAGACACCTCGATCCCACATGGAGAGGGCATTGAAGCCATCAAATGGTTTCTTCTTAATCACGAAGAGGTGACAATCCACAAAGTACTGGCCATAGAGTTCATAAACATCATTCTATATAATAACTTTTTCAGCTACAAGTTCAAATATTTTTTACAAATTGCACATCCATGGGATCTCCTGTGGCCCATACATATGCAAACATTTACATGTACCATTTTGAGACAAGACACATTCTTGACACTGACACGTGGAGCCCAAAGTTGGTGTTCTGGAAATGCTATATTGATGACATTTTTGCGATCTGGAGAGGAAATAGAGAGGAGCTGCAACAATTCTACAAGTACCTCAATCAATGCAGCAACAACATGAAATTTACTCTGGAAATAGGCGAACCTCACCTTGATGTGTTAGTAA
This sequence comes from Ambystoma mexicanum, assembly GCF_040938575.1. NCBI lineage: Eukaryota > Metazoa > Chordata > Amphibia > Caudata > Ambystomatidae > Ambystoma > Ambystoma mexicanum. The sequence goes on along the minus strand of NC_090933.1, from coordinate 865,848,138 downwards.
CCTTGACCAACAATGAACTACACACCACGATTTACCAAAAACCAACTGAAGTCAACAACACCTTGCATTATAACAGCTTTCACCCGAAACACCTTAAAGAAAGCCTACCATATAGCCAATTCTTCAGGTTCAAGAGAATTGTCTCTAGCACCAACACACATCAGACTGAATATGAACTTATGTCTGACAGATTTAAGACGAGAGGCTATCCACCCAATATTTTAGATGAGGCCCATACACAAGTAGAAAACCACCAGAGAAGAGACCTTCTACACATTAATCCTAAAATGGAGAGTGACAGGTTGATACACACGTTAACATTCTCAGCACAGAGTCATCAGGTGGCGAGAACTATCCAGAAGAATTGGAAATTCATTAAATTTCACCCTTATTGAACAAATTGTTCCCAACACCACTGATTATGGCATATAAGAGAGGAAAGAACTTTAGGGACTCATTGGTCAAAGCAGAACGAGTCCAGAGATCATCACAATCACTATTACATAGACAAGAATAAGGCCCCTTCCCATGTCTTAATTGCCAACATTGCTTGAATATTATGAAAGGGGACCCCATTTGTCACCCTAATACAAGCAAAAAGATCAAATTACATGACATTACAACGTGCAACACAAAGAATGTAATCTATGCTGTAAAATGCCCTTGTGGCATTTTTTATGTATGTAGGCCAAACTATCATACGTGCTAAAGAACATTGGACAGACGACACGTCCAACATCAGGACGCAGAACAACAAATCACCAGTCTATCAACACTTCCGAGAAGCAAGCCATGCGGTAGCACAAATTAGATGTGTCATTCTTGAAGTGGTCCATCACCCACCTAGGGAGGGACACCTACACAAGAGACTTAAACAGAGGGAACGCTTTTGGATTTACCAACTTGTTTCCATGAGCCCTTTGGGTATGAACGAAGAATTCTATTGGGACCTTTTCTATAGGATTGTGTAGATCCTTACTCCAACTCCTGACCATACAAAAATAATGAGATCCAAAAGCCCTGCAGAGGAGCAAGATAGCATCACAGGATGTATTAATTAGTAGATCAGTGGATGGTATACTCTGTCCCTAATTTTCAAAGAGGTTTATTATTGATTTCATTAATCATTATGTGTACTATCTACCTGTATAGGTGCATTATGTGTATACACTATCTTTCGTTTATCAGATGTTTTTGCAGTTTTTCCTAGAAAGTACAAAGTATTAGAAGTATTATATTAAGGTAACCACTTATTTTCCTTTGAAATACAGGTGAATTACCTGAGACTGTCTGATATTTTGTGAGACTCTAAGCTTGATCAATTAAACCTAATCACACACACTCGCTTAATTCTCAGTACATTTCTGGTAGCGCTTATTTCAGTGTAACTATTTTGGTCTTTGAATTCAGACCGTAGGCACCCTGGATTAAGGTATTGGTCCTTTAAACTAACATCTAATATCTTAGCTTTTTCATTGCTCCTTTTAATATGACTGGCCTGGACACTGCTTGGGTTTCCATTTGCTGTACTTTCCCACAGAGCCTTATGATGCCTGGTCTACACTTCCCGTGTCCATACCCACAAACAACTTTCCTTAGCAACGGGGGCACTCCCTTTCAACCAGCCTATTAGGGTTGAGAGTGGGACACACACATGCTGACGTCAACACGTCTCGCGTGCAACCCGTTGCTAGCAACAGCTTACCATAGCAAGGTGACTTTCTTTCCTGACACAGAACGCTGGCTTCTTGACACAAGAGCACGCATTCCCTAAATTCTTGCAATTGGTAAGCTACATCTTATTTACTTCCTACGAATGGTTGCAGGGCATACCCTGTTTTAACATCCACTCTTTCTGTAGATAGCACAGAGTCATTATTGATCGCAAGTATTTCCACTCACGGCAAGCCACTATCACAGCACGGCCAGCGACGCATTCTTCAGATCATACATTATGTAAGTGCAATTATATCCCTTCTCAATTTGTGAACTGCTTGACTTTATGTGAGTGACTCTTCCCAATCCTATATTCATTTATGTGCCCTGTCCACAAATGGATGACCACAGGAGGATAGCAAGTTTCTCTTTATAAGAGGATTCTGACAGTGTATGCAAGGATGCCACCCACGACCCTAAGAAGTGAGACAGACTAGGAATCTCTTTTCCAACCACTCTTCTCATTTTTCATTTTGTTATGTTTCATATTGACAAATTAACTTAGCACCCACTCAATTTTCTTTCTAGCGTGATATATGGGCCTCCTGAGATCTTTTCCATTTGATAAGTCTATAGCACCAGATTATGTGGGAACACCATTACCCTAAGGTGATTTATCAAGCTGTGAATACTATTATATCTCGCTGTAGATGATTAACACAAATCGAGAGACTTATAAATTGTTTATCATTTTTCTTTGACATGTCACAGTTATATGAACCCCCGATGAAGAGCATCATTGCTCAAAACGCATTGGGCATCTGATTAAAAGAAGAATTGGTGAAAACCACAATACCTTGCTGAAAAAATGTCTTTTATGCATATGGAGATATGATTAATCATGTATTAACAACTGGTTATGATTGAAATTGCCTCACTTGATACCTAAATTAAGTCAATTTTAACTACAATTCAACCAATCATGTTTGTTTTCTTGAATATTTGGTTGTCTCTAGCTATTGAGAGTGTGTAGGGGATGGGAGTTCCACCACAGTGGGAACTTTATTTCTTTGCCTCCTACAAAATCTTCTCACGTTTGGTTTTGCGGGTTCTAGATTGGTGGGCAAAGGACAGGACAGGTTTTCGTAAAGGCACCATTAATTCAGTGAACTGCTTTTTGATTGAGTGTGTGTTCAATCAGGTGGTTCGATCTGATTGTAGTGTATATTTGGCGTTTTTGAAGATTTCAAAGGCCTTTGACTGTGTTCATCGCGGTAGGTTGCGCTAATGGTGTGGGGCTGTCCGCATTCCCTCATAAGTGTTGCACTCCGATATTAGATTAAAGGTCAGGATGGACAAAAGGTGCTCCTTTTCTGGTTGGATTTATGTTGAACGTGGACTACACCAGGGGTCCATGCCAGCCCCTTTTTTGTTCAATCTTTATATTCTTGGATAAGGGGCAACTCTACATAGTATTGTGGTTAACCCCCCTAGATTAGGTTCTGCATTAGCTCTTATACGCTGATGACCTTGTCTTAATGGATTATACCACGATGGGCCTACAGAGAACTCTAAAATAAGTGGGTGATTATTTCAAGGACTTTGGCTTGGATACCTAAGTCAAAAATAATGGTGGTAAATCACAAGAGGCCTCTCTCTAGTAGGCTTAATTTTGGCTGGTACATTAACAATTTGAGAATTGAGGTGATGTCTGAATTTAGACACCTTACGGTGATGCTTAAAGCTAGAGGGTCTTTGGCCCAGGTTAAATGGGCGGGCAAGCTTGAGGTGATCACAGTAGTCACCCAATTGAGGGTACTTGATAAAATATACAGGTGTTTCTCCTTAATTCCGGCGCTGAAGATGTACAATCAGGTCTTGGTCTCTAAGTTAACATATGGGGCAGAGGTTAGAGAGGAGAGCCTGGCTTGGGCTAAGCTTTTGGCTTTTATATGGAAATGTGTTTTGTCACTTCCTATGGGCACCCCGTTTGAGGCTTACCAGCACTGTTGTTTCCGGACCGGCACACATGTAATGATGCCCAGTTTCTTGAGTCCTACAAGATCTTTGAGCATTTCTCCATGGACATAAAGCCTTATAATTCATTGAAGAAATTGTTAAGAAAATATCAGTCTAAACAACTGAGAGTCTTTGGCTATGGATTAAATAAAAATGTATTCTTAACAAATTAGGTCATAGCTATAAGGAGCGGACTGCCTAAGGATGAGCACAATTGTCGTTTATGTCGGACAGCTACAGAAACTGTTAAACACATTGTTGAATGCGCAGCACTTTACAACCTTTGGGTTATGTTTGAGTCATATTTTAAAAATAGAGCATTGCTCTCTTGGAAAATGGTGTGGTGGAACTTATTGTTAGAACCCTCTGATCAATTCGTTGTAACTGTGATGAACCTTTTTACTGAGACATTTACTCTATTTTAACATAATTGTGAATTATATGTTGTAACTGTGAATGATACATTTATTTTTGTTCTTGTTTATGTATGTGTATGTGTGTAAAGCTTCACTTGTGAAACTGTATCACACAATAAAGAATTTAATTGAATATATATTCCTTGAATTCAACATTTCTAGCTTTCGCACAAAGTTGCAAATTCGAGGTCTTTGTTTATATTTGAAAATATTCAATGCCCCACCTGAAACCATTCCTGGTCGGCTAATAAAAAGTTATTAGTTCAGATGAATTACTTATGCGGAATAATGCTATTATTAGTTTGCAGAAAAATTTTGATCAATGGGTTAATTACTTGTCTGCAGATTTGTATCCTGGTCTAATAGTGCGATTAGAAATCAATCTTGTTATATTCATAAACAGCATAGCTTGGAACAGTCTTTGGTTGACATAGCCTCTAAAACTCTTTTAGGATTATTTTTACAGTATATCAACTCGAGAGAGAAAAAACCTGATTATTTAGGTTCTTATTTGGTAAACGTTAAAGTGTGGAAATATCTAAAAATAAAATGTACTGCTGCACACTCTGTTGAGGTTACTGGTGTCAGGTAGTAAGGAATGAGAGATCATGTCAATTATGTGGGAACAAAAAGTTGGAAGTGCCAAACACCTCTTGGTGGAACATCCTTTCCTGCTTAGACTTAGATGCAATTATTTCAGGGCTGCAGGTTTCATGGAAATTACCACAACTGATCTTGAGTCTGTTTGGAATATTTTTATGAGCGGTAATAATGATGCTTGTATATTTTTCTTAACTACATTTTGGTTCAAAATACAGCAAGTTTTAAATGCTTTGTGTGGATAGCACACTTTTTAGTTGCTTAACTGACTGAGCTTTCTTTTATTATAACCCTTGGAATGTTTAATGAGTGTTCTCCTTGGACAATCTGCGGGCTGTATGTGCTAGTACAACCTGCACATTGTTCAGAATATTATAATCCAAGATTACCAGCAGCACGGGTGTACCTGCATCTAATTTCCAGTGATCAGCAATAATGATGTATTAACTAAATCCTCCTAGGAGGAGCAGGGAATTGGCTGCAGGTCTAATAACTATGTACATTTTATAATGTCAAGCGTTAAGTGGATCATCATACCTTAATAGGAGCAACCCTTGTGCTGTTTAGATGTTATGATCTCGTAAACTTTGTTTAAAGGCCCTTGGTGCGCTCGGGTCTTTAACTCCGTCGTCACGGTCCACAATTCCTAGTAGGTCTCTCATACGGGTCTATGCAGCTTAATTACTTCACTATCACTATACAATTTTCCCACAAGTAAAACACAGTTTGATTGAAATATGGGCTACTGCTTGCATACAGATTGGCTGAGTACATCTGCCTCTCCCTGACTACAACTTGTCTGCATTAAAGATTTTATCAATCATTATGGCAGAGTTTCACTGAAAGAAAATAATAGTAATGCAGAAGGGTATGACCTAATAAGGCCTGCAGTGGCCTACACTTCAACAAAACAATAGTAAAGTGAAGTGTATGTCGTTATTAATAATGGATGGTGAGGCAAATGTTCACAAAATCAAAGGAAAACAGCATTGGCTTGTCTAGAGAGGATGCCAAACTATCCCATGCTGACAACATTTTGATAGCTGAGGAGATTAAATTGTTGGACTCCACGAGTTGCTTCACCAGCATTGATAGCTAAGAAGAGATCCAGCTGAGCAGTGGCTAAATGTACAAGTTAGGCCGGGCAGTTCTCTTTGACTACTGACGCCCTGCCTGAATCACAGTTTCAGATTTTGATTATGCACAGCACTTGCACATTTACTGGAATGGAGTCATTTTTTGTACAGCATGGAAAGTTGTCAGTGCTGAGTACACCATAAAATCAGTCGGTGTTAAACATATTTAGAATTTTAAAAAATCAACTGCCTACCTGCAAATGCTAAGAAACCTTCATGTATTTCACCTGGGCATTTGAGGCTGCTGTTTATTTAATACTTGTTGGGGGACGGGACAGATGAAAAGTGGCTAGCCACATGTTTAGGGACAGTGTTTACCCATACATAACTTGTTGAAGGAACAATTAAAGTCAGAATCTGGATTGTAAATCTGTTCAGAAATATGTTTATGCACACACTCCCCTTGAAATGCAAATGCAGGTGAGAATGTGTGGGGGGTTAATCACTTTTCTGTACCTCCCTCACAGCAACCATAATGGAGTGAATCTAGAGTTTGGCAGAGTTATTGTGGATGGATCAATGCTTATGGCCTAAAATTAACTATAATGTGAACTGTTGTACCATTGTTAGTAATAGGCGAGGAGCCATGTGATGAAATGACTACTGCTCTTCTCTGTAGGAGCACAGGGATCATGAGTCAATAAAACTCAGACTCATCCCCACACTACAGCTAAACCAGCAGTGATCCCAATCACAAAGGCGGCCTCTTGTGGTAACCTGGACCGAGGGCAGCCTGTACTCTTCAGAAGGGATGTGAGCTAGCACAGAATCATTCATAACAGCAGTAGTGGGATACCAAAATAAACGAATGCCCAACCAAGGTTCTAAACAAATATTAGACTTTAATTAACCTAAAACTACAAAAACAATAATCAAAAACACCATGGGCCTGATTCATGGAAGTGTTTTATAATGGCGCAATCCCACAGGAAAACGTTCTGTGAATCAGGCCTTATAACACATGCCTGTAATACACAGAATATGCAGACCTTATAGAGAAAGGGAGCATTCTGGGTCTGAGGACACAGGTTCACATGCAATATTCTAAGCACTGAAAATTACTTTTAAAAATGTAGAGAGTCGGCTCTTAGTAGTCACTGGGGCCCTTTGAGGCAGGCCATGGGACGGAAATACTTCCCAAAAGGTTTGTTCTTGGGGCACAACAGTGTCAAGTCAGGCTTCTAGGAACTCTTCAATAGATTGAGTTGGCATTGAGACATTTAGAATCAGTTGTTCCCAATGGAGCATGGGCATTTGAGACAATCAAGCCGACTTGAGATGGTCCTGTGATGCGGTGTGGTCCTGTAGTAGTTATCAGCTTGAATGGGATGAAGATCAGGCAGGTGATGGGCAAATTGGCTGGAAGAGGTCCAACGATCCAATGGGGTTCTTCAGTGGTGATCCGCTTAAAAATGTCTGGAACAGAAGCAGGCAATGGGTCGAGTCAGTGGCTTGATGGCTCAACAGCATATCGAAAAAGTGGTGTGCATTAAAGGTAGTTCTGGCTGATTGCAGTGGTTTTAAAAGAGTCTCAAAGTGGCTGAGGTGGCTCGCAAATGAATTTAAGTGGCCAAACAGTGGACAGAGCTGGTTATTATCTTCTGGTTGGTGGGGGGACCCTTAACAGGGCCTCAAGGTGCTAGGTGAATTCTTGAACTGCATTCCAATCAGGAAGGTTACCAGAGAGCATTTGCTAGGGCTGCCGCCTTCACTGAGCAGTTACTGGGTAGGTGGTCGCAGCTTGCAGGAGGGCGTGTCCTGCTTTAGCGCAGACTGTACCGCCAAACAGGCTCAGGTGAAATCCTTCTTCTTTATTAGCAACCTGAAGGAGGTACTATACAATCAGGAAGCTCGACACGTGGGCTGTATTCCCTGGTATAAGGGAACATTTTGAGAATCCCCGTGGCACACACACAGGTGCTAAGGGTTCTTTAGATGAAAGAAAAAAAGAACAAAAAAGATCTTACACATCGGTTCCTGAAGCCATGACGCTTTTTAAGTCCCTTTCCTTCATTGATGTCTTCCTAATCATCAACAAAGAAAATGTACTTTACAAATGCAGTGGCTTCAGGAACCGCTGCTTAAGGTCAGTTTATTTATTCTTAATCTAAAAAGACCTTGGCACCGCTTTTAAGCTATGTGGTTGCTAATGGTGATATTACCCTCAGCATTGCTATCCCTTCACTTCGGCCCTTAACTTGGTTGGTGGGCTACTACCGGCAGGGACCACCCACCACTGCGGGTGTTATCACTTTAGTCATCTAAAGATGATTCAACCTAGAGAGTCCTCTCACTACCTTAAATAGGCAATCTGACACAATGGTTGTCCCTTCGTAACCTTCTGTAAAGGGTCCAATCCTAGCTCCTGGCTCCTGCATCCAGACTTTTGCCTGGTGATGTCAGTCCCAGAATCATTTGTCTGAGGGAAGTGGGGTGGGGGTACAGGAAGTGTGTGAGCCTTGGTAGATTAAAGATGGTGGGTCCTTCTGTGGACAGGAGTTTCTTTCTTGACTACTCTAACTCCACCCTCGCTCATTTCTGCCCTGCATCTAAGAGTCTCTATTAATTACCAGCATGGTGTGCGATCACCATTCTACTGGCATGACCCGCCTTTGAACCAGTGATCCCAAATAATCTCAGGGAAAGAATTCATGACATCTGGCGAAGGTGACAAGCTTCCCTAGAGAGATACAAGCGGGGGTTTCCTGAGCTAGACCCAAATGGTTGTTTTGGGTAAAATACAGTCCTAGATATACACATAAGCCTCTGTCAATGTAATTAGTCGCTAGCAGCCAAGTTGACAATAATATACAGTACAATAATATGACGCCAATAGGTTTTATGCATCATAATTGTAGATTCCCAGAGGCCACCATGTCAAAACTAGACGTGGCTTACATTTGGACTTTAGTCTGCCATCGTCCCTGGGAGCACACAATAATAAAATTTGGATCAGGGATGCCCATGTTGAAAAGTAACTTTGGGTTTCGTCAGGCTGTCGGCACGAATGCTTATGTCACTTTGTAACAGCCATGTTTACAAGCCACAAAGTAGCTACTGAAAGGTGTCAGCAGACAGGCTCAGTAGAGTTACATGTTTGCACTCTGCTTGCAGCATGGAGCATTATGAAGGTGGGGTCTCAGTACCAGACCCCCATTTCAGAAACAGATTTACCCACATCGTTTTATATTGATTTACCCGTGGGAGACTGCCTTGATCTCTGGAGAGACCATATTGCCCAAATGTTCTAGCTTCAGTCCTTCAGGAGTGATGATACTAGTTACTGGCACATTAAATGTATGAGTTATGATACTTTCTGGAAAATAGTTATGTCCTGACCGATTTATTATTAACTATAATGAAGGCCTCATTTTAGTATTTGTGTAGTAAGTTCTTTTTTTACATGGTAGAGTGAACCAATTAATTTACCTGACTAAAAATACAATAGTGATGTAAAGTGGGAATCATTTTTTAGTCTGGTGAATTACCTGAATCAGGATGCATAAAGTCATGTCATAAGTATTTAATTGGTGCCTTTGTTAAATAACTGAAAAAGGAGAGCTTCTGTGATGAGGATCGAACTCTGCTCTTTTGGCTTCTCACTTCCCCCGAAAGAATGTTCAAGCCTTTTGGTCATAAACACCCTGGCTGTTATGTGTACCAGGAAGCTACCTTTGTTTGAGGAGAAACCTTTTACATCCTCACTATATTTCCCTTTTTAAAAGAATAAAGATTTTAAAGGCAAAGCATTTATTTTCGTGATTCATCAATGTGCTTTAATAGTGGAGGTTGATGAAAAATGTATGGTATCACAATGTACTCATTGTAACAATTGTACACTAACATCCCATTCATATATTAGGCATCCATCACGCTAACATACAAAAGCCCTTAAAAGTGCCTTGAAAATAAAGTTCATAGCTCAAGCACTGTGCGTGCTATCATGCCCATCCATCCATCCATCCATCCATCCATCCATCCATCCATCCATCCATCCACCCACCCACCGAGGAAATACTCACCATTGATGGTGCTTTGAAAATAAGGTTGTATGACTGAGGTGTATGCTCCATCACGTGCATACATCAAACCACCCGTCCATCCTTTACCAAATATTCACTCCTATATACATTGTAGTCATTTCATAAATACCCCCGGAAGTGCAGCGAAAGTTCTTGTGTTTGGCGGTGTGTCATAATTTTATCGGCTGCAGTCTGTGATCTGTGTTCGTGCCTCCTGTTTATTTATTTAGCGCACAGACCCGTATTGGAGGAGCTGACAATCAGCATTGAAGGAGCCTTTTCAAAACAGGAGTGGATTTCTACGAACTTACTTTCCCAGCCTGCCTGGTGACCCAAGCACACAGCCACGCACACACGCACCCGCTGACGCTACAAAACACCCAGGAGTAGCGGTAGCGTAGCGGAAGTGCGGAGAAAGTGCTTGTGTTTGGTGGTGTTCGGCGGGAAGGTCGGGAAGTCTGCCCTCTTGTGAGTTTCCTGTTATTACTGACTCTATCTACTATTGCATAACAGAGTTTGTAACTTATATAAGGCAGCTCGAGTGATCCTGAGGCGGACATTCTACAGTTTTCCATCAACCCGTCACGGTGAGTGTACCATGATCAACTTGGTGCCGGTCCTTGGGAGGACAGATGGACTAAGCAGCTCCTCGAGCCGTCGGGCGTGCCCAGGACGGACCACTCTGATTAAGAGTTCTTTTCATTAACTTTCATTAACTTGGATCCTGACTTCTTGTTTTGTATTTTTGACATGGGGTTGCAAGTTTCTCCCCCCGGGGGTTGATCTATTAACTTACAGGTTTAATTATTTTTGAATGTGCTCCATCTCTATTTAAGAGGAATTTTAGTTGGACTATACACTTCAATTAAGTTTTGGATAATTTTGATATTATCTTCTGGTTGTTTCAAGAAGTTGTTTTGTAGCTTCTTTTTACTGTATTTTTTAATACGATTGATCTTTGCAAGATACTACCCCAAGGGGGTGCGAAGCTGCGAGGTTGCCTCTCCTCAGTGATTGTTTTCCTCACCTATTAGGGGGCTGCGAGCAGGAACTCTCCCCTGGTGAAAGTTGGAGAACCTCTTTCCGTATCATAAGGGATATTTTATCGTAAGCTTGCATTATTTTATGATTATTACTTAGCGCGTTAATGCTCATTTTAGAGGTGTATTTGCTAAACTCTTTTTTAGTTTGTGATCTTAGGTGATACAAGGGATACTTTAATATTAATTTTAAATCTACTAAGTCCTCTTTCGCCAGTCTTGGTATCTTCTGTGTACAATTAGTAGCCCTTGACTTTCACTTCCACTGAAATGGAGAGAAAAGTACTGAGAAGTGGGCTTGCTACAACAGAGACCAGGGAGGCTAAGGAGACAGGTGTATCCCAGCCTAATTTACAAATAAAGGATGAAATGGATGGGGAACACTTAGCCGGTTCAGGACATGACGCATCCGTACCAGAAGTGATTGAGAATTTGGAGTTACATCAATCTAGCAGGAGGATGGAGAGTGACCCATCTGTGGTTCAGAAGTCTTTACCCACACATAATGAACAAGTTATTTACCCAGAAAAAGTTAACATCTCTTCTTCAGAGAAAGATCCTAGGCGAGATATTTTATCGTTTAATACATATGAACTCACAGATGTTGAATGTTTACAAGAGAACATGAATCTTCTAAAAAGGGTTGTTCGCTTTCATCCCTCTACTCCCCTTCCTTTATAGGTAACACACATATAGGTAAAAATGACAGGGCATCTAAGAAATTAATAGCTAACACACACAATGCCCCCCCCCGTGTTTGTCTTTGGGAATAAACATGCTAATAAGGCAGGCTCAGTGACCTTCTTGGATGTGGCTAATGGATTTGCCCCTAAGTACGCCTCCTAGAGAAGGTGTTAAGCTATGCCAACAAAATCTTCACCAAGAGAAGGGTGGGGAAGATATAGATGATTCCTTTACTCAAATAGCAGATGCAACGGGTGAGCTTCTAAAGGAAATCATAGAATTAGCTATGCCCCAAGGAAGTGGGGGTCTAAAACCTAGGGGGGGGAGAAGTCTCTCTGAGGGGACACAAAGGGTAAGCAAGATTAGACTTGATACCCCCCTTCCATTGTGAAACCTACTATATCAATGCAGGAGACTATAGCCACTCAACTAATGTATAAAGAAGCCTTTTCCCAAACAGAGGGAGGAGAAAGGGGGGTTTGTGTGGGTAGGTTACATATTAAATATGTGGATCCCCAGGTGGATAAAAATGATAATAATCCCTGCACTAGTGATACATTTGGAAAAACTTTAACTGGTATTGGGGATAAGATCGATCATATTACACCTCTTTTATCCAACTTGCATGTTAGCCTGAATTTAGCACTCAAAACCCTTGCAGAGACACAGGAAATGGTAGACGGAGCTATGGTGGGGCAACAATCTGCCTTCAATACATTAACTACGCGATTAGCATTTTTAGAAGGCTTGTCTGAGGGGAGGAGAAAATCAGGACTCTCCTAATAATGGGAAGTCTGGATGGGGGAAGTTTAGAGAAGAATATAACTTGAGGATGTCAACAATGGACGCAAAAATTACTACTCTATTGGAATATGTGCTCTCTGGGGAACGTGCTTCTTCATCTGGTGGTATAGTAAGTGATAAGGAATCTCTGGATAAAAATGGAAAGCTGTTGGTAAATCAAGATCACCAGAACAAAGTAACAGTCCTAGACAGTCCTACGTTATTGCTAGAAGCTGTGACGAATATGGGAGAGCAAATGGAAGGAACGCGGATGGGGGAATCCAATCAGGTATAAGTTGAAATGAACAGTTGTAATGAGGATTCGATTGTTATTCAACTGACCCCACAAAAACAGGGAGGGAAATGTAAACAAAAAACTAAATACCAGCAAAATCCAATGCCACATAGAGAGGTCGATACATCGGAGGTATGTCAAATTCATACGGAGGAACAAAGTCTACATGATACCTCGAATTATAATACGAACGAAAATCCAAACTTATTGGGCAAACAACGTAAAAGGATGAAACAAGTGGCTAAGAGGACAAATAAATCTAAAAACATGCCTAATATAAAAATTACTGGTAGGAACTCTAAAAGCTATTAGAGATCTTCCACTTAAATAAACACATTCGGGGGGTAAGGCGAGGGCCTTTAATAACGAAGCCTTAGATCCCCCTGCTACTGGTAAAGCGGGTACCGATTTGGTCCCTAACCACATGGTAGGAGCTAATGGAGAAGAAACTAGGGTGAGTAACCCTTTTAAGGAAGGGCTAGATCTTATTCAAATGAAGCAGACGAAATTCACTGCTTTTGGGAATATTGTTAGTACTAAGCATGCTAGAACCTCCTTGGGGGCACAAAATGGGAATATTACAACAATTACAAGTGGGCAATCCCAGGCGAAGCAGCCCATTACTACCCCATTAAAGAGTCTCAATTAAGGGTTACCTCTGAGATCGGGCTCCACCCTGAGAACATACTGCCTCCCCATAACTCCATCAATCTACCTATTCCTGTACTATCTGAAAATATCCCCAACCTCTTGAATACTTTATTGGCTCTTAATATTCCGAATGTTAAGGAAGAAATTGGTGGAACTATTCCGGTAGTGTCAGAAAAAGATGATCAAGGGACTAAAGAGCAGGTTCCATTTAATAAATCTTGAAAAGTTATTGGTTGGATTAATAACAATAAGACGGACTTGGTAGCACAATTAAATAGAACTAATCTTTTAAACCTTTTTAAAAAGATACCCGTACTCCGCTCAATATCCACTGACGATATTGATGCTATAGCTCTTCCCGAACATAACAACCATACAATGGTAAGCAGTTTCCACTCAGATATGGCGGCAGATATGTTTTGGGCTCAGAAAAAATATTTGGAATCCTTGGGGTTTCAACTCCTAAATATTCCTAATTCAAATGAGGCAGCTACATTCCTATCTTATAAGGAATTGTCCAAGGCTGATAAAACTCAGAGGCGTAGCCAGGATTGTCTAACAGGTGGGGCGTGAAGCTAATGTAGCTGGGCCCACCACAGTGACATTAACATCTGAAAATGCTGACACAGCACTGATGAGTGGGCATATACAGATGTTGGGTGGGCCTTGCCCGCTCAGGCCCTACCCTGTCTACGCCTCTGATAACATTGCCAGGCAAAATATCACTCAACCGGAACTAAAACCACATATGAATTCTGAAATCATAATGTCCTTGATATCTAATCTTCTAAATCATGGGCAGGATTGGTCTTGGATTACACCTGTATTAACGCCTCAGGAAACGGATATACAGGTTTCGGGGCGACCCCTGGAGTATTCATATTGAGATAACTGTTCTCATACCAACACTCGCCGCTCACTCCACATCATTCTAAGTAATCACTGCTGGTAACACACCCCCCAGCCAGGCATTCACCTCAGGCCTAACGCAGCCACATCCGCTCTGGATAAATCCTGCCAGAACAAACACATTCTCCTGACCTCTCAACCAGCATACCTACCGCTTGAATGCAGCTATTACACGGACACCGCACGAGCTGCACACATACCCGTTGCCCACACGCACCCTTTTGTCTCTCTCTACTCTCTCTACTGATATGAACTTCGGTTCCCATGGGCGTTCAACCTACCAGCGCCTTTAGACCATACCAATGGTATATAAGGCGCTATCTAAATGCAAAATAACAATAACAATAACAATAGTTTCATGGAATTCCTGTGGTTCTATTAACTTGGATACATTTTTGGAAAAAGAAATGTCCCACACGATTCCACGAATGTATCTTTTCCAAGAAACCATGCTGATGGAAAAATGCCAGATAGAAGGTTTTCAAACCTTCTCGCACTCAGCTACTAGGGGAATAACTGAGAGGCCTAGTGGAGGACTGATTGTATCAGTGGATTGTAATCTCGGATTTGTTGTAATGTGTTCCATTCGAGTGAATGGTTATTGGGTATTGTTCTGTCACGTGGTAGTGAATTTGACTCGATCTTGCTTCTTAACCTCTATTGGAACGAGCGCAAAACTCCTTTTGAAATCGTAGAAGAGAAATTGGGAGAGATTTTAGGGGATTGGTATGAGAAGGGGTTGGGAAATCATATTGTGATAGGGGGGACCTTAATGCCGCCTGTGCAGAAGGTAGTTGGTGGAATGAAAGGGGAGATACTCCTAACGAGATTTGTCCCACTGTTTGTAAGGGGATTCGATGGGACCACTTCCTTGCAACATGGGACCTGGGATTGGTGGACCATGCTGATAACTACTTTCTGCCTAAATACACCTGGAAGAGGGGAAACAAGACCTTGAGGATAGATTTTTTTTATGTCTCTAACGCCTGGAAGCAAACTGGGGCTTCTTTGCTCCACCTAGATTCAGACTTGGGAGATCATATCCCTATTTATTTCCCTTTTTTGTTGCCTACTCAAGTGAGACAAGTAAGATCTGAATATATGGCCTTAGGTTTATCTAATAAAGGTAGAACAGTAGCCTGGAACCACTATACTGTCAAAATATTCAATGCTCTTATCCTAAAACATCTAAGTGAGGCCTTACACTCAATACACAAAGGTAGCACTTTACCAAGGGGAAGTTATTATTATAATAACATACGTATGGCCTGTGCATATAAAATCACCAAGGTATCGAGACCCACGTCGCTTAACAGAAAAAGTGTTAGTTAGGATTCTGCGATATATTACTCCAAACGCACCAAACAAAGGGAATTGGCAAATCTTACCCGCCTTACCCTTTTGAAAGAACTTTTTCAGATTCATAAAAAGAGAATCGTTATGAGACATAAGAACTTTATTAAATCCCTGAAAATAATGATTGAAAATCTCTGTAAGGGAAAGGAGGTTCATTTTTGGGCGTCCATAAACTCGATGTTAACTCCTGCCAGAGACAAATTATTTTGGCCCATTTTAGAGGAAGTTTGGTATGCTTACTATCTTAAAAAATTCTCTCTCCCGCCGGCCTTCATTGTGGACTCTGATTTGTTTTTGGAAACCCCAGTAAAGGGTGGTTGCCCTTGGGAATGGGACGACATTATTTGGACGATTAATAAACTTAAGCCGTCAAGGACACCGGGCCCGGACGGCATCCCTCCCTTTGCTATGAAGGCTGAACCGGAATTGTGGGCAAAGGTTTTAAAACCTATCTTTGAGTCCATCTTCCAGACCCACATTATTCCAAAATCGTGGGCACAAAGCATTATAGGTCCAGTTTTCAAAAAGGGTGATATCCTCAATCCCTACAACGATAGCCCTCCTAGATGCAGCAAGTAAGGTCTTTGGTATTTTACTTTTAAGAGACCTTAATCAAGCAGTGAGGGTAAATTATTGTCTAAGTAGATTTTGGGTTGGTTTTAGAGCGGAATTAGGTACTGGTTTGAACGGCACGATACTGGCCCATTTAAGAGGTTATGTTCATCAATCTGACATAGGGAGATATTCTTAGCATCCTTAGATCTCTCCAACGCTTTCGATGGGGTTATTAGAGCGAGACTTTGGGGTAAGATGCTGAAGATGAACATCCCTCTTTAACTTGTACAGCTTTTAGCTCTTCTTCACACTAACACTTCAATTAGAGTTCGTCTATCCAAGGAGGGCACACTATCAGAGATTATACCCACCTATATAGGAGTGAAACAAGGCTGCTCATTGGCACCCCAGATCTTTAATTTGTATGTCAGTGATTTGGAGGGTATTTGGGGAGGTCCTCTCATTGCACCTGCTAGAATGGGTATGGGGACCATCGAATGGATGGCTTTTGCCGATGATTTTATTTTGTTAGATCATACCCCTAGGGTACTCAGATTGAAGATGGGTCTCTTTTACCAATATGCCCTGCTTAACAACTTGGATCCAAACGCTTCGAAATCACGAATATTGGTATTTACTGAAAAAAACAAGAAAATAAACTATACTTGGTTTATGGGAGAACAACCGGTGGAGCAGATCCACGCTATTACTTATTTAGGTTATAACCTAACTAATAAAGTTCGTCTTAAAACTTGGAAACAAAGCCTCGAGGATGAAGCGAAAAATCTTAGCTCACAAATGAAATTTTTGAAAGTAAGAACATGTACATTTTCACTTCTTCCCTGAGGCGTTTTTACGTGGCTAAATGTGAGCCAATACTTCTGTATGGCTTGGATATCTGTACAGACGAAATGGGTCCTGCTCTGAATACAAGGGAAATTGTGGAAGGACTTACTTGGTTTATCAAGATCAATCCCAAATGCTATTATTCAAAGTGAGTTATGTTTGATTTCCTTGGAAACCAGACTTAAATGGAAACAGTTGTCGTTATAGAGAAAAATCTTAGTTCCGCCCAATAACTCATTGTATTAATTTCTATCTGAGTAGGTGAGAACTGAAACGGTTCCATCGATTAGAAAATTTAGTCTTAAAATTAACTGTATTGTAGGCTCTTTGGGTCTAAAATCGGAAGATCTTATCCAACGGCCAGGGTTGGTGAAGAGATTCTTACTGAGGGCAGATTGGGCTGATGGTGCAAATAAGATTGGTGAACTCTCTACCTATAAGGAATATGCATGTCATGGCCATGCTAGAGAGTGTCTGCCCTTATATATTCGATGTTTCCCATGTGAGAGGGTAAGATCAGTATATATGCGCTTTAGACTGAATCAGATACCTACTCTGGAGAGGACCAGATATTGGTCTTCCAGAGCTGAAACAGAGGGAGGATTGCTGGAAACGAGGTGTCGCTTCTGTAAAATCCCTGCTGCTACTGAGACACTTAAACACTTGGTGCTTTTTTTATACTCACTTTGAGTCTACTCGCGCAATTTGTTTTGAAGGGAGATTTGCCAGAAACCTTGTTATGTCAGTTGACTTATTTTGGAGTCGGTTCATGTGGGGATTCAGTGTTTCCTTAACTTTGGTATTATATAAAATGATGGAGTGTATTATGGAAGAAATGGAAAAAATGAATACTTAGGCATGAAATGAAAATTAAATTGGAAATTGTATTTGATATATGTTTCTTAAATTATTCCTCTTAGAGATGGAGATGAATTGCTAAATAGACTGATTTTATCTGTTCATTTTGATAAATTGTACTTGATTTAATGTTTTTGTATATATGCTATTATGTTTAATGTTGTGTAAGGTTTTATGTAAACTACAGATGCAACAATAAAAATATTTATGTATTCAAATACCCCCTTTATAGCACTTTAAAAATAAAGTTGTAGTCCTGAGGTGCTGTATGGTCCGTCACATTCCTCCATTAGCCATCGATCCAACTGAATCCATACCTTTTGTATCCTCTTGATAGGGCCATTAAAATAAAGTTGTAGGCTCAACATGAGGTGTAAATCAATTTGGCATTCACTGGTTGCGAAATAAACACCATATTTTTAGCCAAGTAATACATAATAGTGCCTTGAAAATAAAGTTACGGCCTTGAGTCACGCCACAACTGTTCTGAGAGGGAAAGAGCCAAAGTATAAGCATGGGCCATGTATGAAACAAGCATGGGCAATGCCAACAGTTTTGGCTTTTGTGTAAGCATGGGCAAAGTATTTTACAGACACTGCTGTAGTGGTTGTTGGGGAGCAGGAAAGGAAGTCCCAGGCCCCTCAGCGATTTAGGTGATTGCAGAACGAAATGTTGTAGGGGAGCTAAGAGAATGGGGTGGAGGGTTCACCCATAGAAGGCGGATTGTATTAGAAATGCAGTGAATACTTGTATTAGTATCACTTGTGTAATGAAACTCCATTTCAGAAGATAGACGCCATCTTGAAAATGAGGCCTAGTGCCACAGCTATGCCAGTGCGTTTACATCCCGTCCCGAGGGTTAGAATGTTGTGCATGCATTTTCGGCTCACCGCGTTGGCAGCCCTGCAGAAGGTTCATTTCCTGAAGACACACAGTTCTTTATTGTATCTTATAATGTAATATGTAACTGTAACTATGTAATGAATATGTAACTGTAACTAAGAAACTGAAATAAACGTACAAGAAGTAACTATAAAGAGCCTGGAACATACATCTTTTCAATGGCGACGAGGCGGTCTTAAAAAGGTGAACCTATGCTATCAAGGTGGAGAGGGAGCTCAAGGACCCTGATGTGGGGGGTGCAGGCTGGACAAGGTAAGCAGAAGAATGGACAACACTGCCCCCCAAAACTAGTAAGTCCCATCACCCAGGGTGCAGGGGAAGGAACCAGAGAAGGGCCCCTCTGTATGTGGGATCAGTATGGTATGGGCCAGAAGGAGAGCTGATCCCAAGGGGCTGGAAATGGGACTGTGCAAGTAGGTTAAAGGAAAATGAGCCCCATGGATTAATTGTGCTAGAGGTCTTAAAGAAGCTGTCCCAGTTATCACTTGAGATGGAATCAGCAGTACCAGTCCTAGCACTTTAAGAACTTTAATGGACTAGGTGGTTCACTTGAGAAGGGCACTCGTGACCGACCAGTAGCCCATAGGATTTAGGAATGCTGGGTCTGGGACTTGAGGCTTTGGAATTGGTCCATGGGAGAAGGGTGTCCGTGCTCTTCCTGTTACTGGGGACAGTCCTAGAGTATCCTATGAAACTAAAACAGGCATAACGGCCGTGCTGAGGCACCCAAATTAGAGTACGAGATCATATGCTCTTCTTTAAAGATGATAAAAATAGTCTAGTTGTTTCTGGGTGAAAACCTTTAAAGGTGATGTGGCTCATGAATAAGCAAACAGAGAAAATATGGAGATTTGACCATATTGTGCTGCTTACCTGTTGTGAATGATGACGTCACAACGTGGTCGAGCAGTGCTGGCGATGCTTTGGAACCTTGTGGGTAGTGTTTCAGAAGTGGATGGCGTGACTGCGGCCCGAGGACCTAAGAGACCTGTGTTCGGTGTACTGCGCTGGAGTTTGGTTGCAACTGTGAGAGCTGCAGCATTTGAGTAAAGCACCTAGTTTTGTGGGCACAACGTGACACAGTCACATGATTATATCCAGAAGTTATTTGGATCAACGAGGTGCCGAATGTCGAGGTCGATCTGCCTCAGGAAAAAAGGCATTTTCGGAGGCTGGTGGTGTGGACACGCCACTCCGTCTCAATTAGTGAGGCATCTGGTAGCGGCCAACAATTGAGGTGACATTTGTAGGGCACAACAGTATAGTGTGGCATGGCTATATTTATAGAGCTTAGCTCTCTATAGATTCATGAAAGTCCTGGCAGGTTTTGGCTATCGGAAATATAAATAATACCAATGTGACGCCTTGGTGGAGAGGATAATCCTGGGTTTGGCAATTTGGGATTTGTATTTCCCACATAAAACGGACATGGTACTTTACAGATGCAGATTGGTGCATCGTTATGAGAGATGCAGTCGTGCGCTTTGCAAAAGTGTATTTTGAGATGTAGAATGGTGAATTGTTATGGCTGGTATAAGCGTGCACCTTAGTAATACTGAATGGTGTTCTGCTGGTTAATGAGTGGGATGGTAATAGTATGGAGAGGTGTTGGGTATTTAGTGTAATTCCTTGAGGATTTGCAGGTATGCGTACCAAGAACTATCACACATTGATTGCTAGTGGAGCACGATGGTTTGTGGGTGTATGTGTGTGATAGTTTTAATCATTTTGAGGAGTTTCAGAAATTCAGCGGATGCCATTAGTGCCTATCTATGGCTATGGACTTTTAGGCCTGCTTTAGAGCCTAAATAGGCTATGGACTTTTAGGTCTGTGATGAAGCCTAGTAATGGCTACGGAACTTTGGGTTCATAAAAGTGAATGGTTTTAGTTATTTTGCTTCATTTCTAGCAATATATGGTTATGACATTTTATTGTTAAAATGCATTTGTTTTTGCTGTTGCTTTTACATGCTTCACAGCAAAACATAGGGTTACAGCTTTCAATGGTTTTAGAATGCATGTTGTAAGTCTGACTCTGTTGATAAAGAGTCAGTCGGAGCATGGTAATGGATTGTACTCACAGTGAGCATAAATTATGTGTGTGAGTATTTCTGGATATGCGAGGTAGCAAGTGCGTATGGTGTGAAGACGATTTAGGTACAAGTGTTGCGCTGTGTATGCATGGATCGTGTTGTTTAGCTGATGGCTGTGGGAGCCATTGTTTTCAAGTTTGGGTATTGGTATGGTATGGAGTTTACCTTATTTGGTCAAAGTTGAACAGCCATGCGGTTGTTCTAGAGCGAGGTAGTGCCTCGGCTCTTGTAGCACAAGGAGGTTTGGTTTTACTAATTCATGTTAGGGTATAAGTCTGGTTTATGGAGCTTGTATGATTTTGGGAAAGGTTGAACGGCGATGTGGTTGTTCTAAGGTGAGGTAGCACCTCCTCTAGGTTTGTTACCTTTCTCATCACGGGGGACAGTATGTAGCTGGTTGCAAGGGGGTAGCTGGGGACGCCTGGCAATGACCCATTGGAATGGGGTTTGGTGCTTTCCTGAGGTGATGAGAACATTGTTTTCTATGTTACTTGTGGTGTTGAGTGTGGATTTTGTTTTATGGGTTCAATGGTCTTACTTGTGTGACGATGTCATCTTAGCGGATAGGAGCATTTAGTTTTACCAGTATTTGTTGATGGCATTGGGAGTGTGTTTGGTAGGTTTGTACAACATGGTATGGTGGAATGTGCAAGGGTTGTTGAGTCCATGGGTGTATGTGAACTGAGTGATGTTGTGTCTCCACTATGTGAGTTCTTTGTTGGTGTGAGGTTGTGGTTGGCTTTTTGGGGGCTTTGAGGCCCGATTGTGCTCTAGAGTGGCAGTCTAGAGGCCTGCTCCAGGGTGGCAGCCTGGGCACCCGCGATATTTGAGGCGGGAGCAAGTGGTAGGTGGCAAAGAGGTTTTGTGGTAGTGTCAGCACTTAGGTGAAGTAGCCCAGTGTCTGGGTAGGTCTGGTCCTGGGGTGAGAGCCCAGTTGTCTGTTTGTGGCAGGAACAGATAGAAGGAGCATGGTAGTTTTGTGATAGGTTCAGGGAATGTAGTTCGTTCTGTTGTGTTGGTCTGATTGTGGGGATTTGCCGTGGAAGTGTCATCTGCGGGTGGTGTGTCACTGTACGTGTGTTTTGGAAGGAGGGAGGTGTGTTGTGTATTGCCTGTATATGACGTGCTCTGTGTATGTGTGGTTGGGTAAAGGAGGGAGGTGTGTTGTGTAGTGCCTGTCTGATGTGAGGTAGCTTGTGATGTCACAGGGAATGTTGATGAGTGAATGATGGAATGTTCTTAGTGAGAGTTCTGTGTAGTGTCAGTTACAGCTGGCCTGCCTGGGTCATGGGAGTCGGTGTTGTTCTAGCTAATGTCATGTGTATTTCTTATATGTCATGACTATGTAACTGTAACTAAGAAACTGGAATAAACTTACACGAAATATTTATAAAGAGCCTGGAACATACATCTTTTCAGAAAAATCGAAAACATGTCTAATGCTTTCACTTTCTTATAGAGAAACCATTTACTTTTACACGATTGCTAATGCATGCTCATGTTAAGCACTCTCCAGTTTAACCAAGTTTGCAATTGAAATGCTTAACTTATAAAGACAACCTTGTTATTTAAATGCTACAAAATAAAACCACATTTAATTTACTAAGTTACCCTCTGATTATTTAACTAACATTTTTTAATGCAGCATCAAATCTCCAAAACATTATTTGCTTGTACCACTATTTGCTAATAGCATTATAGACCTACGGAAGGGTCGTTATCACTTGGGATAATGACCCTTTCCCCAACTCATGGCTCTTGGTTTCTCTATGGGAATTAACTTGGTGGCGAGTGGTGATCCCACGATAATGACCCCTCCTTCAGTCTATAAGTGTATATGAGGATCCTTTTATCTGTTTTCCTCTGAAGTCATATTAAAAAATCTATTGTTAAAGCCAACAACTCTGGCTTCGATATAGGTATTAGAAAGACATTTGTCAGTCACTAACATAGTATGCCCAGGCACACAGATCAATTTTCAGCTGTTGCCATCTTATGGCCAGGTAGTGTCTTTAAAGCAATCTCTGCATTTTCCATGCCTACACCAATCCTAAAACTTTTGCCATTGCCATGCTTGTTTTTAATGGAGGGCATTGTTGTTTACGCATACAGCTTTCCTGTGAGAACCCTCATCATCACCATACACCATGGAATGGTTACTTGCTGCAGAAACCCTTTTTGAAATTAAAATGAGCCTGCTAGTAAACCCTGTCCACAAAACACCTCCATCCCCAAACAACGCCCCTCCACTCCCTCACACACACACACACACACTTGTATTCCTTAGCCCTCTGGCAAACAGGTGACATCTGCAACCCTTCTCTGCGCCACCCAACAAGGAAAGAAATGCAGCGATTGACTGACCAGAAACCACCCCGATCCCCAGACACCGTCCCTCCACTCCCTCTCACACACACCCACACACATTCACACACACGCTTGTACTCTTTAGCCACCTGGCAAACAGGTGACACCTGCAACCCTTCTCTGCGCCTCTCAACAAGGAAAGAAATGCAGCGATTGAGTGACCAGCAACCACCTCCATCCCCAGACACCGTCACTCCACTCCCTCACTCACACCCACACACACATCCACACACAGCTTGTACTCCTTAGCCATCTAGCAAACAGGTGACACCTGCAACCCTTCTCTGCACCTCCCAACAAGGATAGAAATGCAGCGTTTGACCGACCAAAAACCACCTGCATCCCCAGACACGGCCCCTCCACTGCCTCACACACTCACACGCACACACACATGCTTGTACTCCTTAGCCATCTGGCAAACAGGTGACACCTGCAACCCTTCTCTACGCCTCCCAACAAGGAAAGAAATGCGGCGATTGACTGACCAGAAACCACCTCCATTGCCAGACACCACCGCTCCACTGCCTCACACACACACACACACGCACGCATGCACGCACACATGCTTGTACTCCTTAGCCATCTGGCAAACAAGTGACACCTGCAACACTTCTCTACGCCTCCCACCAAGGAAAACAAATGTGGCGATTGACTGACCAGAAACCACCTCCATCCCCAGACACGGCCCCTCCACTGCCTCACACACATGTGCACACACACACACGCTTCTACTCCTTAGCCATCTGGCAAACAGGTGACACCTGCAACCCTTCTCTGCACCTCCCAATAAGGAAAGAAATGCAGCAATTGACTGACCAGAAACCACCTCCATCCCCAGACACAGCCCCTCAAATTCCTCACACACACGCACGCACACATACATGCTTGTACTCTGTAGCCATCTGGCAAACAGGTGACACCTGCAACCCTTCTCTGCGCCTCCCAACAAGGAAAAAAATGCAGCGATTGACTGACCGGAAACCACCTCCATCCCCAGACACCACCCCTCCACTGCCTCAGACATGCGCACACACAAGCTGGTACTCCTTAGCCATCTGGCAAACAGGTGACACCTGCAACCCTTCTCTGTGCCTCCCAACAAGGAAAACAAATGCGGCGATTGACTGACCAGAAACCACCTCCATCCCCAGACACGGCCCCTCCACTTCCTCACACACATGCGCACGCACGCACACACACACGCTTGTACTCCGTAGCCATCTGGCAAACAGGTGACACCTGCAACCCTTCTCTGCGCCTCCCAACAAGGAAAACAAATGCAGCGATTGACTGACCAGAAGAAAAGAACTGGGAAGCGTTTAAACTTCTCTAATGCTTCGTGACTGATCGTGTTAAAGTGCATCGTCATCTCGCTTTTGCTACATTGTGAACTTGCAGAACTGAAGGGGGACCTGGACAGAGAGCGCCAAAACCCGCGTACTCCCCCCTTGCAGCCAGACTGGAGGGCAGCCTGATTGTCAGCCTCTTACACTCGCCCTGACAGCACTGTGACCGGATGTCTTTTCAGGAGACAATCCTGCCATGCACGATAATGGGATTTGTCTCCCCAATGTTGCCGGTATTTCAACAAGCTTGAAAATCAGAGAAGGAGGAAAGTTTTCTAAGTAAAAATGCATCTAAAGTTGGGCTGCCCGTGCCCCCGGCCTTTAGCTTCTCCTGACTGAGCGCCTGTGAAAGCATCTAGTCGCCCCTGCAACAATATGCCAGTTATTGTGCCTGTGTAACCAAGTCCGGCTTACTTATCATGACAACACGAGAAGCTTCTAGAGCAGGGAGTAAGCGCCCGCCACATGCACCGTGAACACCCAATCAACAAAGCACCAGAAACATCACTTTCTTCATCTTCCTGGAGTTTGACCATCTGGATGTGAACCTCAACTTGACTATATTAAGCATTTCCCCGGTGCAGAATTGTCAGCGCTATTCAAGGTGATTTTTAAGTAGTGAGCAGGTCAGAACTGTTTCCAATCATAGAGGTTGTTAAGGACTTGCGCTTTTAGGTCAAATACATGGGATAAAGTACCCGCTAGCATACGTTTTAAGAAGAGTGCAAACCTGCCCTTTCCACTAAACACATTGAGAGAGGACCTTTTACCCACTGCGCATTTGTTGTTGAAAGTGGAGATTTCCACTCTCTCGCTACATAGCTGCCAAGTGGCCCCAGGCATAGGTGGCGCCTCGAGGCAAACCTGTTTTTTTGCATTGCATACAGGTACTCTGAGCTTTGTCTTTTCCCATTGTAAGTATGGGATCCAGAGAGTGATCCAAGTCCCCTGAACATGGGTCATCTGGAAGCATGGGTGTTCTGCAGTCGCATCCGTCCTAAGACCTTCTACAGTGACCGTTCAATGATTCCCTCACTTCTTTCCTAAAACTGCTAATCTTGCTGCATTCCCAAAACATGTTTCTGGCTACCGTTCTGGTGTCTGCCTCTACGGCAAGTACCAAGACCACACAATCCCTCTTTATTCATTCTTTCAGGATTCCAGTACTCCTTGTTCAGGGGTTTTATTCGATAGGCCCTTATGCTCCACCTTAAGGATGTCAATCTCATGCTTCTGCAGCAGTTACACCACATTTTCCGACTCAGGCCTTCACCACGTGCTTGAGAACATTCCAGCAAATACTTTCCACCTGGAGTGCCTGGACTCTGCAGTAGGCTATACATGGATGATGCCGATTGCCGATTGGTGCAAATCCCAGGAATGTGTAACATCAGTCCACTCTCCACAACTCTGTCTCACTTCTCTGAGGCACTATAAGGACCTTCCCCAGGTCAGCTCACAGGGCACGGTGTTCTACGGAAGCGCACCCTCCTTCCCTTTTGTCTCTCTCAGTGTTGCAAATTAGAGCCATCCCTTTTCATCTGTTATATCCGATATCCGTCTGACTTCCTTCGGGAACATGCAACCAAGACACTAACTAGAGATGAAATGGGGCCATGGGTTTCTGGCACGTTTTTGTAGTACTTCGTGTTAATGTGCCTTGTTAGCAGGTGGATTTACCCCTTAGGAGTGTAAAGGGAAGAGGAATAGTTGGTGGCTTTTTGGGGACTAGGTCAGATAGTAAAGGGTCATCCCCACTGTTATATGGTGTGATATGTGGGGGTGCAATGCAGGCCCTTAAATTGTGATTTACACAGCCCTTGCTGGAAATCAAAACTAACTCAAGCATAAAGTGTAGAGTTTTTTTGGGGGGTATTGTGTACAGGTTAGGGCCAATATTACACACCAACAGATGTGCACTTCTACGAGCTAAATTGCAGGAATCACTATGTGTTAGGAGACCTAAGCAGTGCCAAGAAAACTCGACTCACAGGGTTTATGTATAGACAAATTTGATAAATTAAATAAAAATACGATTACCACAAAAGCAGGTCTCTTACACTCGATGTGATGCTGTCTTACCTCGCAGTGGTATTGTAGGGTATCCACAGGTTCCTGTTCCACAGGTTTAGGTGGAGCGAGGAGTAGTCCCCTCCCTCCCCCTTAGCCTCAGGTTGTTTCCTCTTTTTCTCCAAGGGTTGGGGTGTCCAACTCTTGGGCAACCTGTCTATCTCTCCCCTGGCATATGCTGCTATGCATCTTTGATACTTGTACCTGCAGCTCTGGTTCAGTATACTATGCCCCCTACTATAGTGATGTAATTCGGGGCAGTATGGGCACTATAATGCATACAATTTACTGTTTGTTTAGGTGGGGCAAATTGCACTGCAGCACCAACAGGATTCCTTCTTTTATTTACAGGATGTGTATTTTCAGAAGCGATTGATCTTGGCAGATGTCACACTTGCCCTTACCATACACTTCCAACTCGCAAGGTAGGCGGCCGCCCCCATTAGTCTACATGAGTGATTGTAGCCCTCTTTTTACAAAGCCCACTTGGAGCTTCTTAAAAATGAACATACTGGCATCCTTACACCACTTTCCTTCTTCTCTGTGCAAGCGTCCTGCACCTCTTTTCCAGAATTCACGTTTCCAGCTGGGACGCCTTGAGCTTGATAACTGTGCCATCAGGATATATACTTTCCTTTTCCTGCAAGCAGGTGAGTTCACAGACTTCTTTTACATTTTGAGATGTGTACTTTCACATCTTTTTGGCACTTCTCTCGGTCTCACAAATGGGCCGTTTGGAGACCTAAACAGCCTTGTGATGTCGTTCAAATTTCACAGAATTGCATCCCATCTGCATTTCCTGGTCCATAAAATGTGGTCTATATCCCCCGGGCTGTTCCGGCAAGGGTAGGCTACAGGCTACTTTATTATAGCCAGAGAGCGTTGTTTGCGTTTGTTTGGCAGATGGTGGCTGTCTGCCCTCACAGGCTTTCACGTGTTTTTCACTCCGTCTCTTTGCCACTAAATTAAATACATTTATAAATAAAATAAATTTAAAAAAAATATCACTCATGGGTTGCGTAGGTATCATTATTCCCCTTTTTTCACATTTAGTGACCGTTGTTGCTTTTATAAATGTCGGGTAGTATTTCTCTGCCTTTTCCTCCCATATCCCATTTTTCGAGCTAATTTCACTGCTTGATGGTGTAGGGGGGGCAAACCTTTTTCTTTCTTTTCTCGTTTTTGTCAAGCATCTTTGCATTCATTTTATTATTGACTTCACTTCAGTTGTTTTTAGATTTGATTAAGATATCATTGTTTGATTTCAGCAAAGGGTCGCCATTTGATCCTAACGAAGGTGATGCATATTGCAGCTTCCACCGAAATGTACGCTGCATGCCAATGCTAACCCATTGCTAGTGCTGAGTTATGGGTTAGGGTGCCATCCGCGCATAGACCCTACTTTTTTGTGGCCCGCTATAAACAAGAAAATCGGTCTCTGTTTTTTAGTAGCGGATACATCCAAGGGGCCCTACGCCTTCCCTCAATTACGAGCAGATAGTCTTTGTTAATATTTTTTCTTTTTTGCCCTACAACTGTAAGCATTGTTTGTTTTTAAAGGATAGTTCCGGGACTTTTTTTTTATTGTCCCTACGGTTCGGCCATGTGTTTTTAAGCATAACTCGGTAGATCGTAGAAAACTTTCCTATGGACCTTACCCGACTTTTCGTCCATTAACGCACTCGAAATCAGCCGCCATTTTCTGATAATCCTATCATTTCCCCCCATCGACCTGGCTCACCTGCTTTTGCGGCACTAAATCAAATCCCCCGCCCCTGAGCCTGACATCAGCAGACGCGTACCGCCCATTTCCCAACGCCAAAGCACGTTTCGTGTCAACAATCGCTGCGCCTCAGCTAATGAAGTGTCGCCATGGAAATGG
Organism: Ambystoma mexicanum; assembly: GCF_040938575.1. Taxonomy (NCBI): domain Eukaryota; kingdom Metazoa; phylum Chordata; class Amphibia; order Caudata; family Ambystomatidae; genus Ambystoma; species Ambystoma mexicanum. Next base: position 865,819,651 of record NC_090933.1, on the reverse strand, counting down.
CAGGACGCCTCTTTCCTCAATAAGTATAAACACACCGTTTCACAACACACAGCAGCAGATTTTCGATTCTATTCCTCTCTCTGTGTTACTTTGAGTATTCTGTGACTCGTTTCTGTGCTCTGGTCAGCTACATTCGCCGCTTCTAGGCCTTGTGAACACCTGTACCATCTCTGTAAATTATTTTACTTTCTTTACCACACAATGGCTACAATAATGCCGTATATGTACGAGCCCGAGTACACCGAGGAAGAACTACTGGAAAGGCAAGCACGCGAAAACGATGGGGATTCGGACGGCAGTTGGGAGGACCAGTCAACGGATGAAGAGCCTGGACCATGTCGCATGGACGGCGTCTCCACCTGGTGCACGTGCAATCGGTGCGAGCTAATGCCAACTGAGGAGGAGAACTGCTGCTGCCGTGAAAATTCCGGGTGCTTGGCCTACATTTCGGAAGGCGAGCCAAGTCCGCAATGCATCACCGAGCTGCCAGAGTTCAGGGAAGCCTGCCTCTCACGGACCGTGTTGAGGATGATGATGGTGCTTATGCACGAACTTCGCGGCACTGTTCGTCCGCGTAATCCGAGTAACGAGTAAGTATACTCTGGTTGTGATGTCAGTGATGCCACTACTATTTCATGGTCGTCTCCCACATATAAAATTACATCTACATATCATTCGAATGCATGTAAATTGGTTCCATATTGTGCATTTTCTAGATAGAATTTTTTTCAAAGCAGAATGACATTTTTTTACCTGAATCGACAGTGATAAGAAAGTTTTGTCATTTTAATACAGTTTGCATCTTTCATTTTCACAGGTGGTACAGGCTGGTGGCCTATCGTTGCTTCACTTGGTGGCTTCACGGGAGGCTCGGACACCGCGTTCGGAGAGTAATACCTGCCTGTGCGGTACTTGCCATTAGACAACATTTCCCCAGCGACAGTGGACAATACCGCGGATTTTCCCTGGATGTGCTGCAACCGGAACTTTACAATGTGTAATGTTTATTATTTATGTTCAATTGAAATTAAGATCTAAAATAAAACCCAACATATATTTTAACAATGGTTGTTTTGATTTTTTAAATGAATCTAGTGTATCTCCATTGAATAGTCTTCCTGTGCCTTGTCTTGTCACACCACATGTCTCCGGCCAGCATCTTCCCTCACGCTGGCGGCCCACCTTCAATCCACATAACCGTTGAACCCATATGCAGCAGACATACATATGTTATTTTGCGGGTTGGCATCAAGCCTCCCGGCCTTGCCTCCTCCCCCAAAAATACTTACCACACCACTTTGTTCAAGCGTTGGCAATAAAAGGCCGTTGGATTTTATTGATACAAAACATGGTTATAGGTAAATAATCAATACGGTTGATCATAATAAATCATCCTTTTGGGCACCGGGTACAGAGATGACCCCCTCTGGCCCGTGCCGCCTTGCCACCACAGGCCAGCCTGCTGCTGACTAACTGCCTAGGCATCCAGGGTCTCCAGGGTGGACTGCACCCATATATTCTCCTGGGAGGGTGAGGTATTTATAAACTCACCCCCCTGCCTTCCATGTACTAGATCCTGCAGCCTGCCTCTTACATGCAGTTAGATGGCCTCTCCTTGGTGAGGCCCTGCGGCAAACGAGTCTTGTCTGCACGACCACCGCCCTAATCCACCACCCCCGCCCTATCAAAGGCAGTTCGCACCGGGGTACTTGCGCTGGCAAGTGGAGCTGTCAGGGAGCGATAAAGGCCAAGAGGTGCCAAAGACCATGTACACTTCAAAGTGGTCTATAGAGCATGGGTTGTTGTTCCCATGTCTACCTCCAGACCCCGTGTCTCCTGCCAAGCATCCCCCCTCACGCTGGACGCCCCCCTGCAATCCACATAAGTGTGTCTCCATTCACGAGTCTTCCTGTGTCTTGTCTGCACGACCACCGCCCTAATCCACCCCCCCCGCCCTATCAAAGGCAGTTCGCACCGGGGTACTTGCGCTGGCAAGTGGAACTGTCAGGGAGCGATAAAGGCCAAGAGGTGCCAAAGACCATGTACACTTCAAAGTGGTCTATAGAGCATGGGTTGTTGTTCCCATGTCTACCTCCAGACCCCGTGTCTCCTGCCAAGCATCCCCCCTCACGCTGGACGCCCCCCTGCAATCCACATAAGTGTGTCTCCATTCACGAGTCTTCCTGTGATGTCTGCACGACCACCGCCCCAATCCACCCCCCCGCCCTATCAAAGGCAGTTCGCACCGGGGTACTTGTGCTGGCAAGTGGAGCTGTCAGGGAGCGATAAAGGCCAAGAGGTGCCAAAGACCATGTACACTTCAAAGTGGTCTATAGAACATGGGTTGTTGTTCCCATGTCTACCTCCAGACCCTGTGTCTCCTGCCAAGCATCCCCCCTCACGCTGGACGGCCCCCTGAAACCACATAATGCCACGACATATACACGTCATTCATTCACAAACACACCCCTGTTTCGAATTCTTTATAACCCACTTCATATTTCTAATGAGAACTTCTTTGCGCTTTGCTAGTCAACCCGTGAAGGTGCTGGTTATCTGCTCTTCGTCTCTGTGAACTTCCGTGACCACTTCGAGGAAACTCGTCAGTTTGCAACCTGTGAACTGCTCCCTGTTCTACAACAAGAAACTACTCTGATCCCTGCATCTAACTGTTTGTTCGTCAAGGTAAGGCCATGTACCATAATCATTTTACGTCCAATTTCTTTTCGTTCAAGACAGTACATGCTTAGACAGTACGTGGAACTAGTCACATGTTCTGAGTTTAGTCAAATTATTTTTCTATTTTTTTAAAGTTATTCAAATACTTATCCGCATGTGAATAACGTGTATAGTTCCAAGAACCAAAACAAACCTTGCATTGAACCTTTTATGTGTCATTTAATTTTTTAACACATTGGTATTCATAGAGAATTGTTGATCTTTACTTTTCAGAACTTTCCACAATGCCTGCCTGTTCCATTGGCGGTTGCCCTTCGAAGACCCATAAAAAATCTGAAGGTACTATAATGCATGTTTTCCCTAAGACAATAGATCAGATAAGAGAATGGGTCCGATATTGCGGATATCCACCGTCTGAGCTTGAAAGTAGAGTCCTAGAAGTCTTTGCGGACAAGAGGGGTGATCGATACCGCATCTGCAGCAGGCACTTTAGCTCAGACATGTACTCCACATCATTGCTAATAAAGAAGAACAGACCGCGAGCGAGGCGAAAATTGCTCTCAACCGCTATTCCCACTCTATTCGTCCACATCCCTCCACTGGTGAGTCAAGTTTACGTATTTATCTCTCGGCCTTGCGGTAGTGTGTAGCATTAGCTAACAATAATTTCCCCATTTATGTATCCACTCAATATGAAGGCGGAAGATTCTCCATCCGTGTCGTTATTGCAGTCATCAGCCACTTCAAGCGCCTATCGGGTAATCTTACTTAGCTATTCTGCCACTGACTTGTTTTAGGCATGTAAATCAATAGTTTTAATTTATCGTGTAATTATTTTACCTAATGGTACACCCTTGTACTCGTCCTCTAGTCTTTGTTTTCAGTTATAATTATTGTTATCCAAAATAATGCAAGTACTGTCTTTCAGGGAGATGCTGAGGAGTCCAACGTATTGACGACAACCGTTGATGTCACTCAGATGCTCGAGGTACGTTTCCGGACAGTTCCATCGATGGAGATCATCAGATCTTGCATTCTTGTAGCGTGATTGTTACACACAATGTTTCTTTCGTTTTTAGCCATTGATATGTCCTTCTGTCGTCGCCCTCCTATGTGTCTTCTTTTTTCAATATTGTGTTCATTACTAATGAAAGTCCTATGTTTCAGGGAGTCGATGGAGCATTAGTCCAAGAAGAAGGGGGAGCATGCAGTTACGGGTCGGCGCAACAGCTTGCAGAAGTGTGCACCGCAGTTACATCGTCCCTTGATGTTCTTATGCATTTCGAGGTATGGATACTGACAGTTCGCTCAAGCGAAATCATATGACGTGATTACATCCGCTATACTTCCTTCTTTATTAACGCAAGTACTATGTTTCAGGGAGATGACGGAGCTTCTTCTACAAGAACATCACCCCTAGTAGTTGATGCAGATCTCTGGGTGGTGACACTTCCAACGATCGAGCAAATCGAATCATATTTACATATCCATTATTTATTTTAGACAACTGATCTTTTGTGCAGGTCTATTTAGATGAGCCGTTGACGCCTGCACAAAGTTTATGTTCTTTTTAACAAAATAGAAAACCATACTAATGCAATTACTGTGTTTCAGGGAGTTACTGAAGCATCATCTTCAATAATATAATCAATGGAAGTCTATGAGGAGCCCGAGGTATGGATTTTGACAGTTCCATCTAACTAGATCAAGTATGCGTGAATAATTCAGGGAGTCGATGGAGCGTCAGTGCGTGATGGATGTGCTTATCATGAAAATATAGTCGTTGCAGCGCAAGAGGAAGTGGAGACATGCACACACGAGTCGGAGCAACAGCGTCCTGATGTTGAAGTTCGAGGCAAGAAAGTTTCAAAGAAAAGAAAGCAAAAGAAGGTTAGTGTCCTGGTCACTATATTATGTTGTTTTTCATTGTTAATAGTTCAATACTGTAAGTTGTGTTTAAACTGAACATCCCTTTTCCAATCTGTCCTCTAGTTGCGAGTGGGTGTACGAACTAGATCTACACAGACAGTGAAGCGAACGAGAGATGTTGCTTGTCAAACCTTTTGGCAGGGACTTGAGACTGGAGATGCATCGTGCCAATGGGAAGAATATGAAGTGATTGACAACGGAGCTATACCACCACCAGCCATTGATAGTGAATGTCCTCCTGGTAGTTCGGATGCAGTCGGAGATCAATTTACAGAATCCACACCTGCAAAAAGTAAGACCGCGAGAAAGTTGAAGAAATTGTTTTATTCACCCATCGCCGGAGAAGGAACAGATGTTGCAATGGAAGAGAATGAAGTGGACGACAATGAAACACCATCAATATCACTGAACATAGCGGAAGACGATATCAGAGATTCTACCTTTCATGTGAGTGACATGTCCTCAACGTTACAGGCCGAACCAGCTGGGATGCAGAGTGACAGTATAAGGAAAGAGGCCAAATTCATTGTATTCGATAGTTGTTTGATTGATATTATTATTCGGATGAAATGTGGGCATTCGGTTGGTGGGGAAGTATGTGGGGAGCCATTGATTAATGTGACTCGAGCAATTCGAGGCACTAACCTTAAAATACATGCCACCTGTACAAAATATCATCCTTTCTCATGGTCTGCACAACCCATGCTGGGGCAACTGCCAGCAGGCAATCTACTTTGTGCAGCGGCTGCACTTTTTAGTGGTTCAAGTTTTAAAAAGTTAGAGTCTTTCTTTCAGTTTGTGGGAATCCATTTCATTGCGAAAACTCAGTTCTACAAATACCAAACCGATTATCTATTTCCAGCCATTAGCGAAGCTTGGAGAATGGAAAAAATGTCTATTGATAGTACATTCGCGGGCAAACGGTTCAGGCTAGCCGGTGATGGACAGTGCGACAGCCCAGGATTTTCAGCCAAGTACTGCACCTACCACTTTCAGGACATGGAAAGTAAGAAAATTGTGAGTTCGGTTGTCGTGCAGGTGTCACAAAGTACATCCTCAGTGGCCATGGAGAAAGTTGGCTTTGTAGCATCATTGCAAGAACTACAATCGCGGGGAATGGTGATCGACCTGATAGCCACGGACAGACACGTTTCAATTGCCAAGACAATGAGAGAAGAGTACAAAAATATAAATCACCAATTTGACGTTTGGCATCTTGCAAAAACAATCAATAAAAAAATGTCGGCTGCAGGTAAAAAAAAAGATATGCAAGGTATTTCACAGTGGTCCAAGTCAATCAGCAACCATCTTTGGTGGAGCTCAAAAACATGTGGAGGGTCGTTGGAAATTCTACTGGAAAAATGGCGGTCAGTAATGCTACACTGTAGCAACGTTCACTGCTGGACCACAAACCAACATTTCCACAATTGTGAACATGGCCATTTGTCCACAGAGGAGGCACGGAAGAAGAAGTGGTTGATTCCTTCATCACCCACTCACAAAGCCATTGAAAAGATTGTATTTGATAAAACTATAACAAGAGATTTGAGGGGACTCACGGAATTCTGCCACACAGGAGATTTGGAGGTGTTCCACAATATGTGCCTAAAGTACAGGCCAAAACGATTGCATTTTGGCATGGAGGGCATGATAAATCGGACTCTTCTAGCGGTCTTGGCACATAACCATAATGTTGGCCGTCAACAAAGTAGGACGACCGGAACTTTAGGGACGCTTCGCTACAATAAGGCCTTCACTAAAAGAAGTAAACAATGGGTGATCAAACCAGTGTTTGAGGATATGCAATATGAGTTTATTGAGAGACTTATTGTTGATGTCCTAGATAGGCACATACATGGAGTTGTGAACGAACCTGTGCAGGGGACAACTGCATTGCCACCCAACATTGCCTCTGTTCCATGTCCACCTAAAGCAGAGCTCATTGAGAAATACACATCACGGTTTAAATGATTGTAATTTGATTGTCTGTTCTCTCGAGTCTCCTCATGTCGCAGGCCCATTGAATATGTGTAGCTATGTATTGTGTAAATAAAAGTGATTGCTCAGTGTACATGCAATGTGTCTCTCCACCCTTGTTCATTTGCGCATTAAATTAAACCAAACAGTAATATATAGAATGTCTCCGTATTTATGGTTCGCTGGGGCTGCAAATGCACGCAGACAAAATGCAAAGATGGAGTGTAAATTTCAAGTCCTGTGAGATGGCCTTACACTGAATGTAGCTAACTAGGAATGTGTGCTCGTTCAAAGTGAAGGTCAGCTGCTTTGATTTTTTGCTGGGGTGCCGGAATGGACCACGACTCAGTATAAGGTTCTATTGTTATTTGACCTTGACAGGCCGGGACCATCCCGAAAGACTTCTTTTTGGGGGTGTGGGGCAATAACGTAAGAAACGATAATGAATATAATTTCAGAAACGAAAGCCATTTATAGTTCGTTCATTAGAAGAAATAACGTTGGCATAGAAGGAGTGGTATTTCGGGGCTGCCCTACGAACAGACACAATGGAAAATGCAAATATAATGTAAGTAACTCTTTAGATGAGTTTATACCGCAATTTAATTACTATACAGTAGCTTTAAAGACGGGTTAAGTTGTACTTGTTCGTTCTATGTGGCATATTGTTTTGTACCACGCACTATCTTGAGGAGAACCATCTCCTTTTTTGGAAGCACCTCAAAACCTTCCTCTTTGCTTCTGCTTTCTCTCTCCCTCTCCCCTGCTACAACTGGTCCACTGTCTGCGACCTCGGTCCTGGGCCCTTCCACTCTCCACCTGCACTGCCTCCCTGTCAACCCCTGCACTGGGGGACTGTCTCAGTATCCTACACCCCCCCCCCTTGACATATAATACCCAGTTGCACTGTCCTAGCTATGAAATAATTTCCCGACCTAATATATAAAATGAATAATTTTAATAAAGATCTGATGGTGAGACTAATTTCATTTTTTATGTTTTTAAAACAGGTACATCCTTCATTATTGTATGTGTCACGAGTACCAGACACCGGCGGATGGCTTTTTCAACCGCCAGTTGCTTCTCCGCGTGAACAACGTTACCACCCTGACCATTTTATGGGACGATCGCCAAGTACAAGTATGCCCTTACGCGGTACTAACGGCTAGATGCAACATACAGACCATTGTGGTGGCCTAGTGCCTCGTTGTTGGAACAGCCATGCGATTATCAGTGCGACCGAAGAGCTTATTTTATCGTAAACCAACACCCTGTGTACTGCACACGAACATCGCTTGCCTCAAGACGAACTATTTTGGATCGAGAGCAAAGAAAAATGCAAATCGCTGAATATTCTCTAAACATTTGATGTCCAATAAATGTACTTTGCCAAATGTACAATCTTGCCGTTTGCTTTTAAACCACAGTTTCATATTCCGAATTTTGGCGCTGTATTGTGAGATGATCTAAGACCCTGTGTACAGCAAAGGAACATCGCAAGCCTCAAAACGAACTTTTTGGAACGTGAGCAAATAAAAATGAAAATCGCTGAATATTCTCTAAACATTTGATGTCAAATAAATGTACTTTACCAAATTTACAATCTTGCGGTTTGATTTAAAAGTACAGTTTCATATTCCGAATTGTGGCGCGCTGTGTTGTGAGCTGATCTGTGTTGGTTTCCGGGTTCTGTGTGGAGTCGCGTAGAAGACGCCTGGGCGCGTTTGCCTACGCAGCACAGTCACGTCACGGATAGAGGCGGGGAATATGAATGTTTTGATAAAGTCTGTTTCAGGGGCGGTGGATTTGATTTAGTGCCGCAAAAGCAGGTGAGCCAGGTCAATGGGGGGAAATGATAGGATTATCAGAAAATGGCGGCTGATTTCGAGTGCGTTAATGGACGAAAAGTCGGGTAAGGTCCATAGGAAAGTTTTCTACGATCTACCGATTTATGCTTAAAAACACATGGCCAAACCGTAGGGACAATAAAAAAAAAGTCCCGGAACTATCCTTTAATATGTTTCCTGCATTTGTTAGCACTCAAGCTTCGTAATCATTTCTTATAGAACATAATATTCATTATTATTCTGTGTAACTGTGTGTTTGATTTATTCTCTTAAAGAGGCATTAAAAGATTCCATGTATGACAATGGGACTCATTACGAGATTGGTGGTAGTCTTGGTGCTATTTGCGCCATGACTGCCACCAATAACTTGTCCGGCACCGGTCTCGTTCAATGGGGATTTACCGGTGTCGTCCGACCTTTGCGGTACCGGTAAGTCCCCATTGAAAAAGCCATTCCCCATTCCCATTTGAGCCCCCATAGGGCTCAATGGGAATGGGGAAGGCGCTAATAATGGTACCGCAAATTGCGGTACCGTTATTGCCTCTGAATTCCCTTAACGGGTCCTGTCCATAACGCCTGGTCAGACCAGGCGTTAAAGGAGGGACCCGCTAAGGGAATTCGTAGTAGGGCGGTAAAGGATTGCCGGCACCAGTCTCCTTACCGGTGTCCGGTATCCCTTACCGCCCTACTCGTAATGAGGCCCAATATGTTTGTTTTATATCGTGATTGACATTTTTTTTTATTTATTCCTGAATATTGTCAAACATTGGGATGCAACCACGTAACCTCCTTTGAGGTACATATATTATAAAGTCATCCATCAATCATGGGATGAGTATACAATAATATCCAGTGAGTACCCCTCTTTGTGTTTATCAGCTTTACCTACTAACAGTGACATCGATGACACCTGCAGCCAAAGGTTATAGTATGTCAGTCTAAAAGGCAGTAGGGCGGTGGTCCTCACCAAGCATTTGAGTCAGTACTCCCAGAGGAAAACCTTCACGTTCATCACAATACAGAGTAAACTATTTCTGATAATTAGGGAGATCTTTAGGAAATTCTGGCTTGATTCTTATAAATGCCTCTTCAGTTTCAGATAACCATGAGAGGGGTTCAAGAGTTGAACCAAAATTAAGGTTCTGTAAGCTTGATATAATTGAACCATTATACACTCATGGTAGAAGCCAGCTATTCAAAGAAATCCTCTAATATGCTTCTGGTTTGGGGTTTGGCTACTTGCAAAATCACATGAATTCAATCTTTATACAGATGTCTCCCTCCCAGCAGAAATACCATGGGCAAGATAATGCACTTGAGTCCAACATAATTAAATCTTTTGTTTAGAGGCTAGGGCCTCATTATAAGGATGGCAGTAAGTGGTTAAAATCAGAGTTAACTGAGTTACCTTCAATCTTACCACTACTCCAAATTTTGAGTTTTGACTTTGAGTGGAAGATTTACCTCCCACAAAACCCTGGAGGTACATCTTGCCACTCAATGCCCCAAAATCAGCAGAATTTGCAGAATTACTGCAACGATAATTTTGCTGGGATAATTCGACAAAAAAGCCCCTTTGGATCCAATGGACCCAAAATAAATGAGGATTTACACCACTACCAACAATTGTAATCAGGCGGAAATTCAGCCTCATCAAGTGGCGATAACAGTAAATTCATTTGGTGGTATTTCAGAGGATTTTCCTCTGAAATACCTCCAAACTCATAATGAGGCCCAAATGTATATCCTTTCAGAGCAAGAGCTGTCAATAAATTGAGGGCAACCATAAAAGCCGTTAATAAATCAAGAGAATCCTGTTAGGAACGTACCAGGGAGTGGGATGCTAATAAGAGGTAATCTACATAATGAATCAAAATGAATGCCCCGACCACCTTTGAACGCAAGCAAATCAAGATCTTGCTTTAAAATCTGAGAAACGTGTGTCAGACTTTCTACATAGCCCTGTGGTAAATGGGTAAAACAAAACTGTACATTTTATAAGTAAAAGCAAATACATTTTGGCTGATTGGATATACCGGTATAGATAAGAATACAGGGCATATATCCTCTACTGTAAAGGGTGTTGGATTTGCAGGAATGCAAGATAGAATTGTTGCATGATGGGAACACCAGGGAAATGCTGCATTGACAGTACAGAGCTCTTGTCCAAATTGATGTTTGTCTTTCCCTGGTCTCTTGACAGGCAAAACATGAGTATTGCAGCGGAAGTTACATCATGCAATTGATGACATCACTGGAAGTGAGGTCACATGACTTTTGACTCTGTGCCATCAGTTGCCCTTTACCCCAGTGACATCATCATAAGTGCCTCACGGGTGTAAACAAGCGTACACACACTTAGAATTCATAAAATAGAAAATAGGTAGTAAAGCAGTCAATACTATTTAGATACCCATCACATTTTAACAAGGGTTCTGCCTTTATATGCCATGGATGGGGTAATGATATGACGGGGGTAGGGCTAACACAATCAACGTAAGGCCAGGGGCACTGCCCTAGATGTGCTACTTTCACCTTGTATGATCTGTTATTTCAATCTCCTACCGTTATAGCTGCACTTCTCAAGTATAGTCATTTTATAGTAAGTAAAGCACCACATTTCCGTGCTGGGATATTACTATATGCCAAATGTGTGGATATTCTCATGTTATGCTTGTTATAGCCTTACAACCCAGGTATAATCAGAATCTGAAAACTACAATTCTACACGTCCACTTGCTTCCATCATATGCGACCCACAGCCTCCTATGTCCAGTAATGCCATCCAAAGTCACGTGATGCGTCCTACACCAGGCACCTGATGCAGGTGTGAAAGTACCACAGTTATCCCTGAAGCTCGAGATTCTTTTGAAACAGATGCCCCTGTTTGTTGCAAATGAAGACATCAGCAGTTACTGATTAATTGGCATGCAATGTGCACAGATCCGCATACTGTCTAGGATTTTGAAGTAAAAATATTGCTGTTCTGGTATTTGGGTGCAGCACGAGTGTCACACGTTAATTTATTTCACCTCGTTCCTTCCATTCTCCCTTGCCCTTTCCATCTCCTACTCCCCCCACCTCTTCCCTCTCCCCGTTGCACCCCCCCACCTAAGTTAATTTCTCTTTGCACTGCTTTGTTGTATGTTGTTCCACTGTACAGCGCCTTGGTATAAAGCGCTATATAAATAAATAAGAATACATTCATTAATTGCTTGCTTAAGCCGTGACGCAATGAAAGGTTATTTTCCCTCTTCCCATTCTTTGGAAATAGTGGGATGCATGGAAGAGCTTTGGCTGAGTTCACAGTAATGCACATTTATACTAATTAAATAGTCGTCCAACTTCGTTTGCATACGTGGCAACAATTGTGGCAGAACTTGGTCCAATAAACCAACAAAGCAGTATAATTCCACAGCTCCTTTTTTTTAATATGAAGACCATTGCAACATCGCCAAAAATGTCAGTTCCCTCTGTATTGGAATATCAAAATTAAAACCATCAGCAGACTAATAGATAGTACACAGCTTTCCAGACAGTACATCCAGGCCCAATACATTCACTGGCATAGAAGGGCTTAACAGAAAAATGTAATGTTCAGAAATGGAAGCTAATGTGACAGTCAGCGATCAAGTAACTGATCCGTAGACCGCCAGTACCTGCTGCATTTACCACTTCATCTGAATAGAAGACATGTGGAAACTCAGAGTCTCTCAAAGGTCAGTGCGGCAGTCCAGTATTAAATGGGCAAGAACCGCTCTTCCAGCTAACGGCACAGTTCACATAAGGAACAGAAGGGCCAAATGGAACCAGTGGCGCGACCATGTTACTTGCCCTGTGGATATCCCATTGTGTAGTAAACATAGCAGGCAGTGGAGGTGATGGAAATGATTGAGGAAAAGTGGAAAAGACTGAGAAAAAGGAAGGAGCTGCAATGGGCATGGTGACTGCTGAGCTGATCGATTTGGACACTCGGACTTCCAAAGTCCAAAGTCTTTGCAATAATTGCATTGATTGTTGTACACATCTGATATCTGCCTATTCTGAGATCCTCCTTGACCCACATTGACTGGGACTCCTCTTTATCTGCCCCTTTCTTCTCCCGGAAAGATGGGGCCCACTCAGCAGTGCACCCTTAAGTGCGGACACTGGAGCTGCTGGATTAGTAATGCTATTGATTTTAGCCTCAGTAGTTTCTTTCTGTCCCTTTGCTTTAACATGAAAATGTTGCATAGCCTGTAACACTGACGTTATATATGTGCCTTCCCAGCCAAGGAGTGCCCCCTTAATTCCTCTAAGATTCCTGGGATGCAGCCCTTGCTGCATGGGAGACCCTCGAAAACGAATCAAAACATTGCTTCAGTCTCTGAAGATAGTCACCCGCGTTTTCTCCTATATTTTACTTACAGACATTACTTTTAGTCCAATCTGCTTTTTTGGGGCAAACTTCTATAATGATGTGAAATAGCCTGACAGTGAACTCCTACAGATTATCGCTAAGCAGGGTCGGACTGGGCCATAAAATTGTCCCGAACACCAATAAAAAAGTGGCCCTCAGTTGCAAATGGCTATTCATTCCTTTAGCGACACTTTTTAAAAAGTACCCAAGGGGGAGTTGTTGAGAAAATGAGTGGCAAATTGTACATTTTAAAGAATATTTATTCAGCAACACTAGTCAAAACTATTAGCCGCATAGTGAATAACTTATGCAACTGGCCCACTTTGGCCAAAAAACCGGCCCAGTTTCACCCAAAAAAACTGGCCCACACCAGCATTTAGTATTTTTGGTTACGCCCTGTGCCTATTGGGCTATAGCCCAGTCCGATCCTTTTTCTAGGGGGTTCTCGCAATGGCCAGTTACGTTTTTGCTTCAATAATGTGAACGTTTCAGGAAGAATGGCCGTATTTTAGCAATGGATTGACATCAGCACAAGTAAGACTATATAAATCAATAATGGCTTGGAACTCTTCTTGGAAATCAAAAGGGTCCTTACAGATTCTAGGAAATATGTGCACAATATACATTAATCAGTGGAGCTCCATGGCACAAGCATAATTCATGACTCGTCCCTATTACGAAGCCCATTTTCAGCCTGCAACTCACATTTTATCTGAAGCCCATCACCGCCTCTAGGCCGATCCCACCGCTAGCCCCCCCATAACCCCCCCACTAGTGCTAAAATGTGGCAAGTGTGTAAAATACTGTTTTATCGAAAATATCCCATCAACTCCTTTGTGACTTTTTTATAACATTATGGTGTTCCTGTGTGGGTATGTTGTACAATACATAGTGGGTACAAGAGCTACCACAAAGCTGCGGAACAGGCTTGTTTCTTGTTCAAAAGTATGCACTCCGCATACAGTAGGGCAAACACGTAAAGAGTATTGAGAGAACCAATCAGTTTCAGTTTTAGAAAAGGCTTTCCTCTTATATTCAGCTGATATTCTCCATCTAAGCAAAAAAAAAATGACAGGTTTTTTTCCATTAGGGATTATAGACATCATTCCCACCTTAATGATTGCCGGCTCCAATGCAACCATAGTGTACTTTAATGCATCATATGAACTGGGGTTACAACTTTGTAGATGCGTGAACTATTTAGTGCCTGCGTGTAGCCGCGGGGAGCCTGGTTAGCTGATATTAATATCTTCCAGGATCTATCTCTGACTTGGAAAGAGCATTACGACACTTCTAGAAGAGATTTAAAGCATAATGGCTAATATGTAAGGGGAAAAAGGTTATAGTGTGTATGCCATAATTAAGTTACATCTGTGGCATGCTACGTTCCAGCTCCTTATTCCCCAGAGGAAGTTATTTCTAACTGTGGGATGCTTGATATCCAGGAGCTGCATTAAGCAAGTGTTCATCAAATTGTTATGTCCATGCCTGGGTGTGTGTACCAATGCAGTCTTGTGATCTTGAATATATAATTGTAGATAATATTGCAACAAATCCATGCACCTTTCTATGTCATAAATAACATGCAACCCTTGTGAAAACAATTAGTAGAGACAGAGCAAAGTAAAAGTAGTTGAACTGAATAATAAAGAAAATTAAAACTTAGCAAAATGTAAAAACAATTAACACATCAGTGCTCAGTTTAGCTTTTTTCAGAGAATTCACTCCATAAAAGTACATAAAGTAATATATATAAATATAAAACAACATATAGGCAATATACTTTCTGATCAGAAAAAAACACAATATTTTGTATGAAATACGGTATTACCCAAATTGTTCGTTTACAATTGTTCGAATGAACAATTGACCGAATTTAAAGGGTCACAATTGACCTTTTCACAATTGACCATATATATATATATATATATATATATATATATATATATATATATATAGGGGTTTTGGGGGGTTTGGCGTTGGGTGGGGGTTTGTGGGGGGTTTCCCCCCACATATATGTTACAATTGACCTTCATAATTCGGTCAATTGTGAAAAGGTTAATTGTAATTCAAACAGTTGTAAAACGAACAATTCATATACAACCTGAAATACATCTCAAGTTAAGATCATCTCATTAGAATTATCAAAAATTCCCAGACATTTGAAAATAGCAACAGGTCATATATATCTACCCCAAGATTCAATGAAATTATACATTCATTGGCAATAGGGATTTGGACTTTGAGGCACTATTTGCTCCAAGAGGGAGCACCACAAATGCTTCCAGAACTTCCAATTACAAGGAATCACTTATGGACAAATTTGTCAAGCTATAGAGGATGGTGATCAACAAATACTGGGAATGTGGAACCATGCGTAAATACCAGGAACACAGGAAGATACCACAAGGTTTAAGGATTTGCATCATGCCAGATTTTACAAATAGTGAGGACAAAGATCTAGGCAATAAACGGGAAGAGAACTTAGAATCTAGCTCCATTAACATGATCGAGTTACCAATAGAGCACACAGATAGGGTGCATAAACAAACCGAAATACTTATCTCCAACATGAAACAAGAAATAGCAGAGATGCCAGCAACGGATGCAACTAAAGACAAAAACTATAGAACACTTAATGCTATTGTTAAACAACATTAAGATGAAATCAAAATGTGAAGAACCAGCAAATTTTTGAAGGATGAGAGAGACTAACGCCTAGACAAGGTCTACACATTCCAAGCGAAATATGATGATACCACAAGTGCACCTCGCGGACAAGAGAGCTTGCCGGCCACATCTCCTGTCAGCTCAGACTCAGATGCTGACAGTACAAGACCAAACACAAGCAACAATACAGATATACAAACTTAAGGACAACACAGAAAAGGGAATTTTTCACATCAAATTTCCCCTTTCAAACGTGGTAACAAATGTAACAACATAACACAGGCAAGATTTGCGAATCCAATAGCCCACATTACTACAATGCACAGCACAGATTCAGGGCACATTAGGCTAAATTGGATAACGAACAAGTCACTGAACTTTCCAACACACCACAATTTGTACGACACTATATGCAAATGACGCTATGAGACAAACTTGTAAAAGTCATTTCTGTTTAATAAAAAAAACGAAAAAAGTTATGTTTTGATTCGTTTTATTAATGATACATGTGAGAAGCACTCACAATGGGGGATCTAGTTCTTAACATACATTCGTTGGCACACTATTATATAAGCAACCTCATTATCAGCTTTGTGTGATGTTTTTAGTCCTCACATTCCATGCACATGCAATGTATTGAACTATCCTACAGGTAACATAAATAGTATTAATCAATTGAAATCTAGATAAAAGATCCTCATTATGAGTATGGCGATGTGGGACTAAATGGTGGTAATGCATGGTAACTCTGATAAGACTGCATTACTTCTGCATTACGGCAACACTGCAATGCAACTTTGCTGTTAAGGTGGAGGATTTTCCTTCAGCAACGTTCTTGAAGGCAAATCCTCCACCTTACCACCAAAAACAGCAAAATCAGCAGAAGTACCACCAGCGTAATTTCCACAAGTGCAATTCTGCCGAAATCCCCATGGAGTCCTATGGACTCTAGAAAATGGGGTGTTACACCACCTACCACCACTTGTAATCCTGCCGTAAATTGCCAATACGAAGTGGCAGTAATGTTAATTCCATTTGGCAATATTTCAGCGAATTTACCACCGAAATACAACCAAACTTGTAATGATTTCCAAAGCTTCAATAAGTTCATACAGTCATGAGTTGTTGACAATTGGTTAAAGGGTAATAATACCTGACTCTGGGTGACTTACACCGAGGACATAATGTGCCTCGATAGTAAGGCCAAATGAGGGAAAACAATGAAAGGGTTAAAATCCCTAAACAGAATTTTTAAAACTCAGTGCATGCTAGATTAATTTCAATATAGTCCAAATAATCCTGCCAACCTATAGTCTCGTAGTGGTGCAGATATTGAGTTTAAATATCATTACTCGTACCCATGGTCAATATTCTGCTCCAAGATAACTCCTCCTGAGTTGATTTGAATTCAACTATTACTGATTGGGGCTGATGAGGGATCCACCCACGTCATATTTCACAAAGCAGCACCACATAAATCCGTTGTTCCTTGTTTTGCCAACTGTCAACTACGGGCCTACTATAACTGAACGAGCTTTGAGAGGACCATATCTTCACCAAGTTCATTAGTACTTTGCATTTATTATGATGTGAAATGAAATATTGATTTGGCACAATTCCAGCAGCCAGGGATTGCTAGGAGCATAGGTAAACCTACTATATATCTTCCTTCCTTACCATTTGAAAAATGTGACATGTACCCACATTCTCCATACCATATGTTTATGCTGCCACTGCATGAACTACATAAAAAGAGTGACAGCTTGACCACACAAACTGATGAAAACCTCCTTAACAGCTCCTGCCTACCTTATTAGGTTCATTTTACTCTTCTTGAGTTGATTTTTCCAGCTTATGTTACCAGCAATCCTTTTACATAATCAAATGTTTTGACAGACTCTTATCGTCTTGCTTTCAAGTGTTAAAATTAAGTTAGTTTTCCAATGGCAGTGGAAGGGCATGCATGTTATTGTATTCACATTAATAATGACCCCTTTTCCTATGTATATTTCATTGAGCAGGTCCAATTAACACTGTGTACCCACTGGAGTTTGGGAAATCAAGAATGAGTCATCCACAAGGCAGAGTATGACCATCTTCTCTTTCCCTATTAGTGGAGCTTCAACGTCTAGCTTTGCCTAAGAGATTATAACATCATTAAGAAACAGAGAGATTCGGAGTGGGTCCCCCACACTACCCCGTTTCACCCCTTTTGTTACAGAAAAATATTGGCTCCTCATACCCCAAATCTCTATCACACAGTGGAATAATATTTCGAGTAAACTTCTTGTATTGCTTCCCAAAAGGGTAAAGGTGCTACAATATTTTCAAGAGTAACTCATACTTTGTCCTGAAGTACTGTATCAAGAGCAGAATTCAAATCCACAAATGTCAAATGCATCTTTTTAAAATAATATGTTTATGTAATATGCAGTTGAGGTGAAAAACCTGGTCACCATTAGTATGCCAGGGTGGAAGCCCATCTGCAGATGCATTAGAATGTCACAGTCACTACACCATTGTAATAAACAGGTCCACAATACGTTTCCAAATACGTTCAATAATGAGTTAAGTAATTGTAGCTGGTTAAACGCTGCTTGCTGTGATCTGTGTTTGGTCTGCATGTTGCAGGTTCAAATCCCGGCAGACCCAACTCAGCCTTTCATTCTTACGAGGTAGATAAATGAGTACTAATTTCGATTGGGTAATAATAGTAATGTATGTAAATAAGTCCTATGTAAAGCATTTAGATTAAAGCACCATATAAAAAATACATTATTATTATCAATTATATTGGGTGATAATTGTAAGGATCTCCTTTGTACCCATGTCGCAGGTTCCAATTTAAAGAGGTCCATAGGAACATATTCAAGACCAGTGGCTTTGCCCAATTTTTGAGCCTCAAAAGCCTGAACAACCTCAGCCAGTAATTTGTGGCATTGTCAATAGTAAGCATATTAGTACAGCCGTAAAATGTAGAGTAATGGTTGACCCATCTATTTTTGATTCATGTGGATTTAAATTAGTTTCGTAAGCATGCACAAAACACATGTATGTTATCTGCTTGACAAAATACACCTTCACAACGTTTATGCTCCATTTTTTATAAATGCCTAACTAATTTTCTGAAAATGGATAATGTAATGATGCCAATTTACGAAACATCAGTGTACACTATTTATTGAAGCATCAACATGATTTGTATTTAAGTTAAAAAGAAACTTGTTGATTGAAATGCTTAACAGAATGAAAGTCTCAAATAAACGAGTTAGAGGAAAAGATGAGAAATTCTAGAAAGATCACTGGTGACTCAAGTTTCACATATTCCAAAGGAAAGTGGTTAACACAAACCATATAGAACCCTCTTGTAATGGAGAAGCATATCATCAACAGCACAATTAAGTTGTTGATGGAAGAATATACAATATTAATTGATAGAACAATGATTAAAACTAAACTTTTTTTCCACACTACTTGACGTTGTATGAAATGATGCAGAACATCATCAGGCAGTGAAGTATTCAAATAGCAATACATGATAATGTATGACCTAGAACAGACTTGTTCAAGAGATACCTTGTTAGCCATAATTCCTGAGGTCTGCCCCCAAAAAAATTATTGGGGAAAAATAAACAATTGCAAGCAAATCAAAGGAGAATCCCAAGTCAATTATCTGGACAGGCTTAAAATAGTATTCACAAAACACTAAGGTATAACGAAGCCAGCAGACTCTGCCGAGGAAACCATGGAATCCAGTTTTGTCCAGAGATTATTGCTGGAAAAGCTGAAACAATTACAAATTACATGTGCAGGGTGGTAAATAAAATCTCTATCTGAATTGATGATAGTTGCCATCCTCTGTTTGGAATGTAAGGAAGAGCAGAAAGGAAATACAGAAAATAAGATCGTGGCTGTACATTTGCAAAGTCTTTAAGGCCAGTCTTACCAAAGGGGAGGTCGAAGTTTTCAGAGGAGTGTATAGGGCAAAAGAGAGGGTTTACAAAGAACTATCAAGAAGCAGTGTAGGGAGCCCTACCACTTGTAATTAATACAAAAACTGGTTGGAGATAAATGTGGCTAAAACTAATATCCTAGTTTTATTCCTCCGCTCAGGGAAAAAAGAAAATCAACTTTAAATGGTACCTGGGAAATTAGATCCTCTCCCAGGTTGCTTCAGTGGTTTATCTTGGAATACGTATAAACTCCAGCTGAATAGATGCACCCACCCAACTGGAGCTACGCACAAACATCAAAACCCAAACGGCCCAGGGCAAATACGGCAAATGTTCCATCCTGCCAATAGTTGCTTTTTACAGATCCAAGGTCATGGGCTGCTTGACCTACGGAGCGGGGGCCTGTACATTTACCCCGTGCAAGATTTCGGATATCCTGGGAGCCTTTTTCTGGAGGAAAATACTGAGACTACCCCAGAACGTTCCGATAGCAGTGATCCGATTCGAGCTGTTGCTGACATCTATGTACGGCCTTACAATCTGGAAAATCTTATCGCTCTTCAGGAAATGTATACTGGTCCCCAAATCTGAGTTCTATTCAATTTTTATACAAGAGAAGAAGTGCAGAAAGAACAGACTTCTCAACCAAAACATGGTGGCCACGATTGATTCATTGGGTTTCAGTCTGGACCGCCTGCGACTGAACCCCGGAAAAGTCACAAAACTCTTGAAGGAAGACGACTGGATCAAAACACAGAGAGTAATGAGCTCCTATCAGCGTCAGACCCATATGATAAACAAGACAAAAGCATACGACTCAGTCCCTGAGTACCTCAGACACTTTCCCTCAGACTGGAATAGATCTCAATTCTTGAGATTCCGGCTTAACATCTTGCCGACAAGACAAATTCTAAAATCATATGGACAAATCCAAGATTCAAAATGCAGGTTCTGCATTCGGGAAGGGAATTTGGAAACATTAAAGCACATTGTCATATTCTGTACAGGACTAACTGAGATCCGCACAAGATACATTGGAAATTTCAATGAAGCTAGATGTTCGAAAGATGCTGAAACCATTTGGTCTTGGATACTTGCGGGTGAATCACGATCCCTGATCATTGCAGTCATACAATTCCTAAATTAAATCCTGGGGGGGACAGCCAAGGATACCTACAAGAAATTAATTGATGAATAGAAGGGTGGATAATGTACCTATCTTTTTAATTCCCTCTTCCTCCCTTTGATGGGACAACTGATGAGTCATGAATGTAAATAGTGACACTTAATGGACTTGATGGTCTTCTATTCTTCGCCATGCTTTGGAAATTGATGCCTCTTCATTTTCCTTCCCCTCTTCTTTCTCTTCTTTCCCTTTTCAGTAAAGTACGTTTTGAATGGAAAAATTAATGTTCATTAAGTGAACCATAAATCCTTAATAAAAAAAAAAGAAATGAATGCAAAAAGGAGGGTCAAAATGAATGTCCTAACGCAACCTAACAAACTTCAGCCCTCACTCCCAAGACCCCAATCCCAGGTGCAGCAGTCTTTCACCAGATAGTATGGCAACACAGTGCCACAAATGAAGACCACTACTAGGACAGCCTGTCAGATGATAACTTTGCCATAATCCCCCTGATAGCCATGTATTAAGAACGTCAAGAAGTTTATTCTCACCCAAGTCTCATAAATATCAGTGCCTGCAAGCCAGCCATGTGGTATGAAGGTTTCCCCAACTACCCCATTTCCCTCCAACACTATTAGTGCCATTGGTATTTCCCACACACTGGAATCACACTCTGTTGCTGAGCCTGTATCGGTTTTCCTATGCCCTATAACCAATAAACATACATTTCTGATAAATCCATCATCTCTTGTTAATTTGGTAGGATCAGGCCTCTTTTGTAAACTGTACTTCACTATATATTGCACACCTGTTGGAGTATTTCTAGATGTCCCATATAAGAATACTGAAGCTGTACATGCAACCTTGTAAGAGGGTCTGGTTCTACCGCCCTGCCCTAAAACCATTCACTTGTCACCAAAGCTTACTGACTTAAGATCCTAGGTTCCCAACTGTCTATGGGCCTCACATGAGAATAACATAAGGAAATGCTGTCATAAATCGCTGCTCCTGGTCCTTGTGGTCAGCATGACGATGCATCCTGCATTTCACGGGTGTCATTTTTTCTTCCAAGATGGCGCCCACTGTCTCATGCAGAATCTCTTGTTGTGGTCTAGCATTTGGCCCGCATTCAGCAGCCGGTCCAGTTCTTCTGGTTGCCTTTCATAACAGAAGCTGCTGTTTGCAGGTCGACACGTCTCAAACCAGGTAATTCATTTCCCTGCTCAGCACTCCTGACTCTCTCCAGATTCCTGTCCTTTTCGTTCCTGGTGTTATTAACCTGTTTCTTCTTGGCTTCTTCCTTCCTTACTCCGTCTGTTGTCCTGCTACTCCTGGCTCTGACGTTTCCATCGAGTTAGAGACTTCCTTCTTCAATCATCAACTGTGGACCTCGCCTTGTCTTTGGAACTTGTTTTCTGGCAGTTCTACTATTGGGCACCTACTGAGAGAAACTCTTGTATTCTGCTACAGCAACGGCAGTCTGACTTCCGGCATAGGTTTTTTCCTTACCCTTCGTGGATGGTTTTTTATCCAGTGTTGATCCAGTGGCCTTATTCTCCAGGGGTCACCCTTCCTGGGCTTACACCATTCAGGCATTGTGGCATCAGGAGAGTCCCACCCATATCTTCATGACAACGACCAAGAAAGAAGAAAGACAAAAAATCCACTGACAGCAAGACCTTCAAAGTGAATGTACAGGTGAGTGCCAGTCCTGTTTCTGACACATTCACAATAGAGAGCCTGTGCAAATATGCAGGAACACCTGCAAGCGACTGGCAATAATGACATAGTATCAGTGATGCTCTGAAGTAGAAGACGGGATTGCCCCAGTAATTCAGTCACTACTACAACAAAATAATTGTCCCACTGTATAGTTCTTTTAATATCCTGTCCTCCATGTGTGGAAAGCTGAACAAATACTTATACATGAACTCCATGTAGTTAATTCAGTATTGCTACCTTCTTTCCAAGTAGTACCAAATCTTGTTACTATGTTATGTATTCTGACAATCAGCTTCATTGTTGTATACCTCTGCTCTGCTTGTTTTTTCATTAGAGGGCACCCAAATAGCCAATATATATTTGCCTATTCGTATCATGTTTTACAGTACACTGAACAAAGCTTCCTCAGGTGTATCCTGATGAATCAGAGATGATTCCCACAGAAACCCCGACCTGGGACCCCGCTCATGTGACCTGGGAAAGGAAGATGCTTCCTGACACTTATCCAGAGACCCCACCCTTTTGATGGCATACTGTAAAATCTAAATTGTAGGTAAAGCTGATTTTTACATTGTGGGCTCCAAGTCCCACAACTCCCAAAGTACTGTGATGAAGAGGAGGGCTGCAGAGCCACGAAACTGCAAGTTGCAGCCTAATAGTGATAATTACCCACACCTGAGGGAGATTGGGATGCATAAAAGACCCCCTCAGGTGGAGGCCATGAAGAAGAGTAGCAGCAGGAGTTGGAGTGGTTATGGTATCTCCACGTTGCAGCAGAAGCAGAGGCAGAATCTGGACGAAGCAGAGATACCGGGACCACTGTCGTATGTCAAGCAGTTGCCAGTCCTGAGAGGGTCTCTTCCTCTTTAGACCTTCATTGCAGAGGTCGCGCAGCGGGATGTGTTGAAGTCGGAAGCTTTCCCCTAGAGACCTGAATTGCACAGATTGTGCAGCAGGAAGCAGGAGCTTTGTTAGCTTTCCCCAATGCAAGCCAAGCTCTGGTGGTAGGCGAGCACCAGAAAGCCTGTGCAGCAGAGAAATCTCTGTTTTCAAGTGGCACAGGCCTCAGGGGACCGAAGGAAGCAGGTTGCCAGGCTGCGTGAAGCAGCAGAACCAGAAGACCTGGAGGAGGGACGTGAACAGATGCGCAGGCCAGATCCCATGAGTTCACTATTGTGATGTGACCCCGGAGCGCTCTGTGGTCGCTTGCTGGCCAAGCCGGCATGCCATAGCCAGAGAACTAATACAAAGAGAGTGAAGGGTCAAAATAACTCTGATTTTGAATACCGAACTGATGCAAAGCTGAATAATAATCCATTTGAAAACCATGCTGATGTAAAGCGAAGGAGTTGGCAAAAAAAGAACAGAAAGGTGTGGTTGTATTTATGTGCGTCAGGATAAAGGCCAGCAACAAGACAGAGAAATATTCAAAGAAACCAATACAAACAACTGTTGCCAAAGCCAAAAGAGAATCACACTTGGGCAAGATAAAAAGAACCAACATTGCCAAAGCCCAGAGCAGGCAATTAAGAGACTTAGGGCCTCATTACAAGTCTGCCAGTCCAGAAATAAGGGCGCCGGTAGCAACTACAACTGTGCCTGTCGGTCACATTGCAAAAGGCAGGTGTGACCTGCCGGGCGCTATGGCCCCGGTATGCACAGTTTTCATGGAAGCACCAGCACCATTACTAACAGTGCTGGTGCTTCCGTGTCCCCATTCCCATGGAGTCCGAATGGACTCCATGGGAATGGGGACCAACATTTTCCACACTATGATATCCCGGGCCACAGGGACTTGTAATGTGACGGTGGCACCGGAATCTCAGGCGTTGGAAACAGTGTTAGAGTCCGGCGGCAAAACCGCCAGTAGCACCGGCGGGCTACTGCCAGATTTGTAATGAGCCCCATAGTGTTTGTAAAACATATTGCCCATATATAAAGAAGGTCATAAGAGTTTACTGACTTAATCCCACATTGCCAAAGTCAAAGAAGTATAAAAGTGGGAGCAAACTATTGTCAGCATGTGGTTAATGCGAAAGTGGAGCAACAAGAGTGGCAGGAGG
Source organism: Ambystoma mexicanum (assembly GCF_040938575.1). NCBI lineage: Eukaryota > Metazoa > Chordata > Amphibia > Caudata > Ambystomatidae > Ambystoma > Ambystoma mexicanum. Next base: position 865,795,286 of record NC_090933.1, on the reverse strand, counting down.
GCTATCCTTCTGACAACAAGAGATATTCGGGAGGTGTGGAGCATAACCTGCATTGCATGTGGCAAGAGTGTAACAAATAGCACCAGTGTGTTTCTTGTTTTCCCAGAAAAAATACATACACTTCATGTTGTAGAGCAAAAGACATTGCTTAAAGATGCAAAGGCAGGCGCTCTGTTACCAGTCTTTAGCTTCTCCTCCTAACGCACGTTTTCATGACTTCATCAATCTTCAGGGAGGCTGAGTTACTTTGTTTTTTCAGGCAGGTCTGCATTTCTGTTTCAGGTGTGACAAGTTAATTAGCTCTGAGGATTCTGGTACTTGTATTTTTCGCATTTGATTTTGCTGGCAGATGACTGGAAACAACTCCCTCCATAGCACAAATCTTCCCCTTGATGGGGGGAGGGAGAAAGCCATGGTTGTGGCTCTCCAATGTAAGGCATGGTGGCCCTGCTGCACTGCCTTTCCCGGGATTTCTGTAACAATGTTTAAAGATGTAAAGGCAGGCGCTCTGTTACCAGACTTTAGCTTCTCCTCCTAACGCACATTTTCATGACTTCATCAATCTTCAGGGAGGCTGAGTTACTTTGTTTTTTCAGGCAGGTCTGCATTTCTGTTTCAGGTGTGACATGTTAATTAGCTCTGAGGATTCTGGTACTTGTATTTTTCGCATTTGATTTTGCTGGCAGATGACTGGAAACAACTCCCTCCATAGCACAACTCTTCCCCTTGATGGGGGTAGGGGAAAAGCCATGGTTGTGGCTCTCCAATGTAAGGCATGATGGCCCTGCTGCACTGCCTTTCCCGGGATTTCTGTAACAATGTTTAAAGATGTGAAGGCAGGCACTCTGTTACCAGTCTTTAGCTTCTCCTCCTAACGCATGTTTTCATGACTTCATCAATCTTCAGGGAGGCTGAGTTACTTTTTCTTTTCAGGCAGGTCTGCATTTCTGTTTCAGGTGTGACAAGTTAATTAGCTTTGAGGATTCTGGTACTTGTATTTTTCGCATTTGATTTTGCTGGCAGATGACTGGAAACAACTCCCTCCATAGCACAAATCTTCCCCTTGATGGGGGGAGGGGGAAAGCCATGGTTGTGGCTCTCCAATGTAAGGCATGATGGCCCTGCTGCACTGCCTTTCCCGGGATTTCTGTAACAATGTTTAACGATGTAAAGGCAGGCGCTCTGTTACCAGTCTTTAGCTTATCCTCCTGGTAGACTAGTAACAGAGCGCCTGCCTTCACATCTTTAAACAAAAGACATTGCTTACTTGTTGGAAGCTAACCTTTACCACAGAAGTAGTTATAGTTAGTTTTATTCTGTCCTGGCAGAAGAGTACACCAGGACAGAGCACCTTGAAGTGGTAGGCCTGGCAGGTGAGTGGATCAGGTAGAGGTCAATTAAGTACTGTGGTGTGGTGGTGAAATGTTGTGATGAAGAAGTGGCAGACCCACTAAGATGTTTTTCTGAATTGTTACAGAATCATCGAGACAAACTTATATCACTGATGTAAGTGTTGCGTGAACTGCTGCAGAATTATCTAACATTGTCAAAATAAGTGTTTTGTGGACTGTTGCAGACTAATCCTGACAAAGATAATTCCTGTGGATATTTATAAACTATGGAAGTATTCTTGGTTCATGAGAAAGAGTTGTTTTGAGCTCTTTAGCACAAGCGGAAAAGAGGAAAACCTTGTTGATGAGAAGTTGTTTCAAGCTCTCTGTAACAAGTGCAAAGAGAAAACCCTTGTTGAACAATTCTTAACTGTTGCTTGAATTCAACTTGGAACACACATAACTGTATTGGAACTTTGAAATAGGACAGGATTTCCTTATCATTTTGGAACTATTGAACAGAGTCCTGCTTGAATATGGGTAAGGGGAAATCACCTAGATTGTAAGGAGAAACAGTTATCAGACATTGAACATAACTGTTGAATGTGTTATATTTGAACTGCCAGGTTTTACCTTGTTTAGTTGTTGTATATACAAGTGTGAGGGAGAGAAACCTCTTGTTAGAGTGTTTCCTTTAGTTTATTTTATGCAGGGAATTCCTCGTCACGGTAGAGATAGTGAGGCGTTTATCCAACCTTTTGAGGTAATAAAATGGCATCTTTTGAAAAATCTTCACAAAGTTGTCCACCTCACACTTCTGACACCTCACAGTATCCACAGTTCCCCACCTTGCTCTCTCAGTCATTGATTACTTGGAGAATCTGCGTTGGTATAATGTGTGGATGATCTACTATTGTCCCCCCATCTTATGATATGTGTGCATTATTATCCAATACATTTTCCAGAACATCCAATTAGAAATGGAAAAATGTGTCAGAAAATAGTTCATTAATTAGGCGTTGATGTTGTGGGACACCACAGTTAACCACCATCTGCACCAAAGCAATACGAAATATACACTAGCCCACAACTGTTACATAAATGCATATATTTTACGGTATGTAGGGATATTGTTGAAAATGGATAATGCGGGATGCAGCCCTGGTCAACCCTTGCAAGACCCAACAAAATTAAACATCCCAGAGTCAGTGCCATCGTTTCCAGAAGCATGACAAGCATTCACCACAGTTAAGCATGTGCTCACCCATGTTCCTGCCAGATTACAGCAAGAAATATATTTTGCATTTTCAACTAGCACTTGGAACACTCAAACATGGTGAAAAGTGCAGCATACTTGCATATCTTAGCACTGCTCTCGTTTGCTGCAGATGTTTTCACACCTTTGTTGTTGAGACCTTACCAAATATGAAGCGTTAATGTTGAATTCACCCCATATTAACCTGACATGGCTTCACATGGTGCCCTGTATTGAATAATGCATCTTTGTTACCGGCTCCATTCGATGGTGACTAAGTGGCCATTACAGATGAGCGTGCACAACAAAGGAAAAACCTTCCCAATGTACCATTACATGGCGCTGGCTTGATTTATTCTGTTGATGGGTGATGTCTCTGTGACAGAATAAAGAAATTATTTGCAGGGTTTGCGGTCTGTCCCTTCCCCAGATAGTGCCCAAATAAATTATGCATATTTTGCTCATGCTGCTGAATTGATAGCTCTGAGCAGAGCATGCAAACTTGCAGACCATCCAAATGTTAATAGAGACTGGGGAACACATTTCACTGGCCAATAACAAGAGAACCAAGTTTGGCCCTTCAAATTCAGCAAGAACACTGCCCACAACACCCTGAATCAGCAACGGTGGCTGGCAGACAGAAATGAGTGATCAAAAATAGACTTGCCAAGTTATGCACCAAGACATGACTTAAGTGGCCAGATTCACTTTCAATCATGTTTTAATAGCATTAATAGTTCCTTTTTAGCATTTACAGTATGAATAAAAAAAGTAATGGGCTAAGTCCACCTGGGATTCTGTTGTGGTTTCGACAGTTTCCATCCCCGACATATATGGGAGAATCTACCATTTGGTCAATTTTTGCGTTTAAAGTGGAATTGTACACTTAACAGTACATTTCAAATTGAAGCGAAAGCGTTATGTTCTAAATTGTAAGATAGGAAATACCCGCATAAGATCGAGAAAAGGGCTTTGAAAAGGTCTAAACATAATAATCGAGAAGCCCTTCTGGAATGCAAGACGAGAGATCTTAATAATCCACAGATGGTGTTTGTGAGTACTTTTACTCCAAAATCTACCAAGGTTATTGGAATCATCAAGAAAAATTGGCATATCCTGCAGAGGAGAACATCCCTTGGAGAAACCTTTGTGTGCTTTTAAGCGGACATCAAATCTGAAAGAACTACTAACAAAAAATGACATCTCAGTATGACCACTAAAACAACAAAGCATCACCGAAAGCTGGGGACTTCCAACAATCAAAGGACACTCCCCGTGTGGTGGATGTGTAAACTGTAAATTCACCTCAAGATCATCAGAAGTAGACATAGGTCTTGCTAAACCCTGGTCCCAAACACACTTCACAAATTGCAACTCGTCAAATGTGGTGTATGCAATTTGGTGCCCTTGTTCAAAAATGTATATTGGTATGACCGAACGGAAGGTGAAAATAAGGATCAGTGAACATCGGAGCAATATCAAGAACAAAGTGATAACAGCACCTTTGGTAGGACATTTCATATCAAAGGAGCATGGACATGACATATTATGATGGACAGTATTGCTCCAAGTGAAAGATATTCCTTCTGGAGCAAGCACAAACAAAAAGCTCTTTAATCGTGAACAATGGCTAATCTTCCTAACCAATGCCTTTGAGATAGGTTTGAATGAACAGGTAGAATGGCTGAAGTGTTAAAGCAGCAGAAGGCACATATACAAAGTAAATAAAAAATATAAAGAAAACAAACTTCAGGCCACATACTATCCCTGACTATGTATCACGAGTGAAAACTCACCTTACCACTAGCAGTATGAGGCATGGGCCAGCATAGATGTTTTTATTAGCATCCCTCACAGAGAGAAGCTCTTTTCCCGCACGGTAGATGTGGTGCACGACGAGTGTGGCCCTTAGCGTCGGTGTATTTGGGTCATTAGAGTCACATATTCCTAATACAGTGGTGGCCAATAACGACAAATGAAGATTCGGTACACGGAAGAGTATATATATATTTGTTTTATATACTTTTGTAACAATCCGCCACGATACTTGGACCATACTCGGGTTGGGCGATACTGCACGTATCAAAGAGAGCAGTCGTCAGCCTTCCGCATACAAATGCTGTTCTATGATTGGAAGTTAGGTGTACACGCGTCGTTAGGTGCCGCTCTCGTAACGCGAGGTCACGTGATTTAAATACGATGCCGCCGAAAGGGAATGATGCGTATGCAGAGCGACGAAGAATACGTATCACATAACTCGGAGGAGAGGAGATCAGCAGGACAGGAAGATGTGAAACTTGCTACCAAACTAACAGTGAGCAAATGGGGGACTAAATTTAAGCCTTAGTACGGATAGTGGGCAAGTGAAAACGAATTGGACGGCTAAAAAAGAGAACACGAGAGCTGCAATGATTGTCATTATAAACAAATCACGTTCGTTGTTTTTCAGTGTTAACGGGAATAAACAGCGAGCACTGTCAACAGCCTAAGATAGGGATGACAGCGTTCGATGCAAAACGCAATTTAAAAACGAACGGCATGAGGTGCATGGGAAAGCCTTAGAATAAACATCAAGTATGCACAAGGTAAATGGTTTTAAATTAATTATACAATCTCGACAACGCATATATGTACATGTTTATGAGCTGAGTACAGAATAAAGTACTAATGGAGATGTATGCAGCATATATTCCGTATTAGGTAAATAAAGTGAAAAAAAGAAAAAAAGAAAACATCTTTTTAGTTAAAAAATCAATGAACTGCCCCATCTGTGTAGAGGTAGATGAAACAAGATGCAGATAGACTGTCCACAGGATTTTTTATATCCAAGTTTCTATGGTGTTTCCACAGGGAGAAGTCCAGTAACAAGACACCTGTATATTCCTGTGCACAGGATCAAAAGGCAATCAGTGCATGGTAAGTGCGTAGAAGGCAGAACGTAGTGCCTTTGAAACTTTTTTGTAGCTATCAATATACACGATGCAGTAATTGCTACATTTTTTCTTCTTTTTCTCTTTTCTCTCCCTTCTTAGCTGCGCTACCCCATCTTCGACCTTCAGGTGTAAAGAGAAGTGTCTTAAGCAATACATTCCCGACGGGATTTAAGGAGTTATGCACTTTGATGTTGAATTGACCTGAGGATATATTCCCAATCATGATTTAAGTAGTGAAATTGTTGTTGTGTTTTTTTGTATGTAGTGGGATGACGTTGGTCCCCTGAAGAAGTTCTCTCAATTAGAGCATAATAGCCCCAGAAGAACGAAACATGTTGGGTGTTGAGCACTATGACCACATAACAGTGTTGTGTTACCAAAGATATTAATTGGGTGATACCCTTCATTTAGAAAGGAATTAGGTATTGTATTCTACTGACAAGATTTAAGGGTACCTAGATGCAAGAAGGTCCTTAAAACTGTAAAGTTCCAACGCAGAATTTGCACTACACTTTTTATTCACTTAGCACTTTGCACTTTAGGGTTGATCTACTCATAGTGGGCAAAAGACCACTGTGATGAGATAAACCACACAGTTATACATTCATATGTACTGTCTACAAATATGTATTGTGTTATGATTGTTGATAACATACTTTGAAGGTTTTTAACGACATTGGGTTTTATGAAGATTGTGTTTTTGAGATATTTTTGTGCTAATGTTTATTAATAAAAATTGATTTTTTTTTAATATACACATTGTAAAAGCATTTGTGTAAATACTCAATACCTATTTGGTACATGGACTGATTGAGTACATGCGAGCAAGAAGGGAGATTTAGAGAAAGAAGAGACACACTGGTTCCTCAGTTTAAAATAAATATGTGTGATATAGGCAGAACCTTTGGGTCATTAAAATAGCCTATTATCTCTTTTTGTTGTATCCAGGTCAACCAATGTGTCATCCTATCCCTTATCACAATCGTTAAATACATTTACTTTGAATTTCACAGTCAAAGGTGAAAAAATTGTGTTGAATATTGCCTGCTCTGAGGTACAAGACTTCCTTAACCAACAATGGCTAAGGATCCGTGAGGTTGTGGACACTAGGTCTCCTCCGTAACCCTCACAAAAGACTCTGGGATCCCTCCTAAACTGAGGCCATGGTGACTTCTCTGAAAATTATCAGCTTGGACATGCCATAGTTCTCAATGTTGCGCTTAAGCTTATGGACCTATTGAAGGGGTTTGTACCTCGACCAGCCGGACACTGTATGGAAGTTGTTCACAGAGATACCTGGCAAATACAAATTGTCAGATAGCCAAGCAGATGTCTACGGAGGACAGATCAGGGGCAACACGCTCATCTTGGACTATGGGATGTATTGACCCACTAGGCTCTGCCCTGCGACATCACTGTGTGCTGCTTTCACCAGAACCAACAGAATGGCCGCAAAAAGCCCTATGCGATCTAAAACCCCTGAGAATTGCGCAGTGAAACCGGAAAAGTTGGCTGCCAATATACTTTGCCTGCACTGCCAAAACCTTTCGTTGGGCTGCCCACAGCGGGAAATTGAACTACCTGAAAAGGCGGTGCTTTATTGCAAGGAAACCCAGAAGTGCTCTGAAATCCGTTTTTCCTTGGCTGTTGAAATTGCAAAATAATGGTTCCCAAACATCAGAAAAGATCCAACATCCTTGCTGGGTGTTAACTATCACCTTATTTAAGGAATCCCCATTAGCACACAATGTCAGGAGAAGCAGATTTCATCACAAGAATATCCACATTAAAAAATGTGCTTGCCTGGAAAAATCTGTAGAATGTGGGCGCAGTACCGCTGGTCGCCTGTATCAAAACTGTCAGTTAAGTGCATTAGGAGTTTAAACTTGTGCATTAAAATCAAACTGTTGAAAAGAAGAGACTTGCTATCAAAAGCAATATAGGTTGCCATTATTTAATTTCTATGTTTTAAAAAGACTGGAATTAGAGATCTGTGTGTCTATTTTTGAAAATGTAAAGTTTATTTTAGCAAAGACAATTTTAAACAAAGTGTGTTAAAGTACCCTCTGATGCCAGCCACAGAACTTCAAAGGCAGATTCCACAGCGTGCCCCAAACAAAAGGTACCTTCCTTTTGCTCTCTGCCCCAGGAACTCTCAGTCAGATGTTAATGAAGGGGGAGGCGATTTTGCTCTGCTGCCTCTGGGGAGACACAAAAGGCTTCCTGGACTGAAAGGGTATGCAAATTCAAGTGTCAACAGAAACCCCTGCCAGCAGGAAGAGAGGCCTGGATTGCTCTTGGCCCATCAAAACTTTGGGGGCGGGACAGACAGATATGTGTATCCTTAAACCAAAAGAAAGTATCTTTTTGGAAAAAAGACTCACAGAGAACTGTGCAAAATTGTAAAATCTGTAAAATATAGTGTTGTTAACATGAAAATTCTGGTCACATTTTGAAACTACTCAGAACTGTGCTATGTTCAGGGACATGACTACAACAATGGTGGTTTTGTAGCAATTGTGATGATGCTAGAAATATGAAACTTTACAGGATTATGCCCAGATGTCATGCGCATATATCTATAAAAAGGTGGACAAATCTGACATTGGGTACCCTACCAAAAGCGCGAAAAACTGTCAAATCTGAACCAAAGCTCTCCCCGAGATGGGACTCGGAGGAATACTTGCTCCACTAAATCTGTGATGTAAATATGTTATTGCAAGCAAGTTGGTAATATTGTAAATATGCTTTATATGAAAAATAGATTTACTGTGCAGAAACAAAGGGGAGGTTCTCCCTGGATTGTAAAATACAGCATCATCATGACACCAGATTTTCTTCTCAAATCAGGGGAAAGGACAGACCCTAACCAATAGGATTCCTAGAGGGTGTGCCTAGTATAATTCAGCCTACCCACCCCTTTGGGAAATACATAAATACAGACAGCTTAGGACATATGAACACACACACACACACATTCACCCGTCAACTGATTGCTGGCGGAGCACTTTGCAAGAGAAATCCAAGACTCCAGAACTTTGAAAGCAGAGAGGCCCAATTCCAAAGCTGAACCCTTCTCAGCTTGGCCTTTTAAAATCCTAAAACCAGATTTTACCCCAGACCTCCAAGGGGAAACAACCCAAAAGAACAGCCTGGCTGTGCTGTTTCTGCTATCTTGCTAAGAATTCTTGCTAGAATCCAGAGATCCAAACCAGTAGAGCAGAGCTGTAACAAGATAGCTGCAACCCAGAACCAACCCGTCAGATCCAGTCCAGAGTGCTGTGCAGTGTCCAGAGTGCCGTGCGGAGTGCAGAACCCGAGCGCCCTGAATCATGTCCGGTGGGCTAGCAGAATTCCAGTCCAGAAATCTTTGATCAGATCCCTGACAGGTCCATTCCAAAAAGTAGTAGTGAGTATCTATAGCATATAATTGTCCATAGAAAGTATCTTATTCATAAGTGATCCTATACAAACCATTGTACCATATCCAGAACTGCATTGTAGAAAATATTTTGCCTTTCCTGAATCTTTCTCTCATCTCTATAGACTTTGATAAAAGTAGTGTTAAAATCATCTTTGCGCTAATATATTTGCTGAAGAAAGACAAGCGTCTCGGCAGGTAGAAACCATCCGGAGACGTCGCTGGATTGGTGGCTGTGCTGTCGTGTAGCTTGTGGCTTCATAGACTCCCTAGTGTAAAGAAAATATTGTTTGTAATGTTCAAAAACGCATATTTGATTTAAAAATTTTGACTCTTTCTGAGAAAAACTGACCTCTAAAACCTTCATAACATTCCAACTCCTTCTAGTTTTTCCGCAATCGCGCTTCTCGCACGCGGAAAAGTTTGCCGCAAATTTTTCATTTGGCTCAATTTCATCACGTGTAAAACAGCTGTTCTTTGCATCTGACCTCAGAATTCAGTTTTCAACCTGCTAGTTACTCAATGATCGTTGCTAGTGTTTATCTGAAACTATACAAAGCATCTCCCACTAGTTTTGAATCCAATTTAGTGAATTAAATCAATTTTTCTGTGTTTTTAATCATTAATTCAAAGCCACATTTAAACCATTTTGACCTGTTTGCAATCATTCCTGTTTCTCTCTGAGTTCGCTGGGGGAAATTGGGATTGAAACTGTATTTGTTGAGTGTCTATTCCTGAAAGCTGTTTTCTCGCCTTCCATCTCTTTATCTTGCATATTGGGGGGATTGAGTAGTGTGCGTGGGGAAAGAGTGACATTGCATTTGACTGAACCCACACAAAATATTATTCTATGCTGCATTATTTTTCCTATCCATACTCTTTCTGATTAAAGAGATTGTTGATTGTAACATCACCCCATTGGTGATCATTGTATTAATATTAAATAGTGTGAATATATATACTGTGAAATCCATAAAATAAATATTTTTACCTTTGCAAAACAGCCTGCGTCCTGGTTCAGTGCGACCAGGGGGGGGGGTATTCAAAGAGAGGGGCGTGATGTAAGGGTACATCATTCAGAAATAAAAGAATTTATAGACAAAAATATAATTAAGGGTTTCAATTGTGCATCCCACGCTAGGCATTGACTTAGGTGAAGTGCTGGGTTGAAATCACTTACAGGACGCAATACGTCGTGGAGCAACACGGGTTCGATCCTCGGGTCCGCGCTGAGAAACCTCTGGGTATTAAGCACGTTATAAGTAACCAATCATTACCAATCAATATAATGTGTGATTGGAATGCAAAAATAATTCTGTTTTTCTGTCTCCTTGGTAAGTGGTGTATATTCATGAGACATCTACTTTACACTGCAAATGCAATCCAAGACACACACCCTTTATTAGCCAGCTAAAAAGAGATGGTTGGTAAGGCTTGATTATAAAAACACTGTTTAACGGGACAGCTCTGTTACCATACCATTTCCAGAATCTGCTTAACCTTATGGCCCAAGTACAGTAGATCTATGATCCAGACAGACAGACAGTCACATATTATACAGGAAACTTATGACACAGAAAAAAATGTATTTGAAACTGCATGCAGGACGGCCCCCATATGCACTGATTCAGATATTCCTTATGTTGCCATGAAATAAATAAGTAAGCCATTTCACTACTTTTGGGTGGCTTCACTAGTACTGTTTGTAGTCATGATTATTATGACACATTAGTATTTCAAATGGTGTACTATAAAAGATCTGTTCATGTCTGCACCAGTAGTTCCATGATGAAAGCCCTGAAGCAATTGAAGAATACATTGATGTTTTGATGAAAATAAGCAATGTATAACCATTCATTAAGGTTGGTTGTAGGTTGGTTGTACTGACCTGGTTCCCAAAAGTAAATACTTGATAGTAACAGGATATGAAATTAACATATACCTATGTTTGGTGCTCCCAAGGCTCCTTACATTCCTTCATCACAGCCCGCCCCCAGGGCAGGAACATCCAGTCCCACATATACGGAACCTCTCACTCCTCACCTCATCTGTTACCCTCATTGACATGTAAAGCATTACTTCCTAACTAACTTCATGCTATACAAAACTCCAAATACAAATACTAATAGAGATACACATATTTGCAATAAAGATGGTGAGACAGAAGTAATACATGTTTGAAATGCAGGGAAAATAAATCGTTTCTTTAATAGTTTTAGCTAAATGATGATAGTAGAAATAGAAAACAGCCAGTAAGACTGGTATGAGGCCAAAGACACTCTCGTTGCTGGCACTATAAAGAAGGTGCTGCCATCGGGAGGTGGAAACTGGCTTCATTAAGTAGTCCTATGTGGCACCTGGCATCTGTAAGCCCTACAGGCTGGGCATTGACGGCAATAATCAGTACAAAGGCACGTACTGACCTTTCTAGATGTGACTAACCAGAACACATTATGACTAAAAAGCAGCAGGAAGGCACAGAATCCACTAGGGCTGGACAAGCAGGAGCATGCGCCCTGAAGTGAGGGGCTGTGTCTTCCCATGGCTGTCATGTCACAGGTGCTCAAGAATGAAGAAGAGGCCCATCATCCGCATACTTGCGGCGGCTTTAACTTTAGATTGCGGGCATGTTTCCAGTTTTTGCATTGTATTGCATTGCGATGTAATACATTGGCTCTATCTCGTGTTGCAAATGCAGATTCACTGTTTGGACTTTGTTTTCCCTCACCTGCTCTTCCATTCGCCTCATCTCTTCCATTTCGATGGCAGACGTTCAGAGGCAGATCAGGTAGTGTAGATAGAGGCAATATCACGAGGAAGGGTGAATGGGAAAGGACTTTTCCCCTAAAACTAAGGGTGGATGGTAGGAGGCTGTGTGGGACGAGGGAGGGTGGAAGGGAGCGGGAAGTTAAGGCAAGGCAATCTGGGCCTGGGGGAAATGGCCTACGGCTTGGATGTTTTAGCCTGCATTCCGAGAAAGCTGGTTGCCCGGCTGTCATCCTTTGGTTCTAACACAGAGAAATGCAGCAATGATCTCCTAATGTACTCAGTACACCTCAGATGCCTTGAGCCAACGTAACTCGCCAGAAACACAATATAGGGTCATTTAAACCCAAAGCTAACTGTGATAAACGGTATTCATCATGCTTTACAATGTTTTGTGGATACATTAAGATGAAATAGTCCAGGCTGTACAGTATGTTTTGACACAATACTCTGCACTATTCCAACAGTGAAGGGTGCCAAGGAATGTCAAAGTTGCGCAGAGAGTGAGGAGGTTACACAGAACGTTGACTACTTTTATATTACTAGACTCTAGGAATGTTAGCAGTTAACATTCATGCATTAGCCACTTGTTGCTTGCTACTTTCTAGCTTTATGTTGAAAAAGTATATATTCCCTGACAGGCAGCTCAGCGAAAAACATAATTTTTGCCCTAACTTTAAGCCATCCTCATTGCTGTCCAACATCAACTCCACAAACTGGTCATAATCACAGATTGGGATTATGTACGGAACGGGTTCGTGGAGCACCTGGTTAACTGGAAACCCAGAGGCATGTTATGTGCTAATAACAAACCATTGAAACATGGGAAATTAATTCAAAATATTGATGATCTGCTCACCTCGAGTGGGATGACCATCTACTGGAAAAAGATCAAGCGTCATTCTAAAGTAGAAAGGACCGACACAACTGGAAATGACCTGGCTGTTCAGCTGGCCAAAACCGGAGCCATCCAAGGGGATCTACTTGAGATCAAGTCCCTGTTGGGGGAAATCCAGGTCACTAAGTCCCAGTCAAATGCTCACAATGAACTCTCAACTGCACAGTGGAGTAAGGAGACCCCAGATGCTGATTTGATTACGGCTCAAAAAGGGGATCCAATAATTGGTAAGTTTTATCAACACATTGAGGATCCTGAGAACTTTCCCCTGATGGATATGGTTTACATAGGGAAAGAGGACATCAGAGTGTTGATGAAATGTTCAACAATGTTCCAAATCCAAGACGGTTTGTTGGTAAGGAGATCCTTAGCTGGCCATGATCAGTGGGTGGTCCCTACCTCATTCTGAAACCTGATGTTAAGTCACGCCCATGATGCGGCCACAGCCGGTCATAGGGGGTTTCATACAACACTTGAAATCTTAAGAGAGGTTGCATACTGGCCACACATGGGGCAGGACCTCGACCAATACTTGAAGGGGTGTCTTGTGTGTGCACAATTTCAGCCAACATCCCTCACACACCGTGCGCCTCTCCAAAAGAGGGGGATGACACTGCCATGGTCAGATTTGCAAGTCGATTTTATCAGGCCCGTGTTTCGCTCCTCTAGGGGGAATAAGTACATGTTGACCATGACCTGCTTGTTTACTAAATGGGTAGAATGTCTCCTGGCCCCAAATTGTAAGGCAGAAACAGCAGCCCCCCTGATGATCAACCACATCTTCTCGCATTTTGGACTACCCCACTACCCCAAAAGATTGAGTCAGACCGAGGTAGCCACTTCACTAGCCAAGTAATGACAAAGATGTGGGAGATATTTGGGGTTAAAAGGAAATTACACATCGCCTACCGGCCAGCCTCTAGTGGTGCAGTGGAGGGATACAACAAGACAATTATGAACATATTAAAAAAGTTTGTGGCAGATTCTGGGCCAAGTTGGGATATTCGATTACCTCTTGTCCTGATGGCCATCAGATCTACCTCTTCCTCTGCAACTAAAATGTCACCGTTTGAGCTGATGACTGGACGGAGGATGGTGCTTCGCCAGCATCTGCTCTACAGAACCCAAGAGCAGACATTGATCAATGCCTCCACAACTCATGAGTATGTTGAAAATCTAAGAAAACACCTTCAACATGCTTTTGCTTATGCTCAGCGAAATCTAGAAAGATCTGCAGACAGCATGAAGACCCACTATGACTTAAAGACTACTAGAAAACAATACCATGTAGGAGACCGGGTCTACTTATACAATTTCCAAAGGAACCAGGCCAAACAGCGCAAATTTTTGCCTAGCTGGAGGGGCCCTTTTGAAATTGTAGACAAAATCTCACCAGCCGCCTACAAAATCCACATCCCCAAAGGCAGTTTGGCAGAGGGGGAAGATAAGTGGGTCCATATCAACCAACTGAAGTGTTCCCATCCTAGCAAAACACAAGAGGTGGTGGCTGGAAGGTTTAGAATGAATCTTAACCTCTGGCATTGCTCTGGGCAACCCTCCAGACCATGAAAAGGGTTAGTCCAGCCCGAACTGCTAGGTCACATCACTTCTGCACGTGACCACAAGCATCCCCAGACATGTTTCAGCCTTGTTGGGCGTCATCAGTGAGGAGTAGCTTGGGTCTCTAGGCCCAGCAGGCACGGGACCCACGTCTGGGCATACCCGTCCCACTCGGGGTGACAATAGCAAAACAAAAGAGGTGATGGATGGAAGGTTTAGAATGAATCTTAACCTCTGGCATTGCTCTGGGCAACCCTCCAGACCATCGTTCTTCGCCTGCCAAGCCATTACAGAAGGGGAAAGACCATATGCAAATCAGGCTTGGCCCCACCCCCAAAGGGGTAGTCCAGCCCGAACTGCTAGGTCACATCGTTTCTGCACGAGACCACAAGTATCCCCAGACATGTTTCAGCCTTGTTGGGCATAATCAATGAGGAGTAGCTTGGGTCTCTAGGCCCAGCAGGCATGGGACCCACGTCTGGGCATACCCGTCCCACTCGGGGTGACAATAGCAAAACAAAAGAGGTGATGGCTGGAAGGTTTAGAATGAATCTTAACCTCTGGCATTGCTCTGGGCAACCCTCCAAACCATCGTTCTTCGCCTGCCTAGCCATTACAGAAGGGGAAAGACCATATGCAAATCAGGCTTGGCCCCACCCCCAAAGAGGTAGTCCAGCCCGAACTGCTAGGTCACATCCCTTTTGCACGAGACCACAAGCATCCCCAGACATGTTTCAGCCTTGTTGGGCGTCATCAGTGAGGAGTAGCTTGGGTCTCTAGGCCCAGCAGGCACGGGACCCTAGGCACACTCTGCAGCAACTGGTGGAGTCTTCTGGAACCCCAGAGGGGGTCACTCCAGCTCCCTAGAATTCCAACTATAAAATATTCCATCTGTATAGTCTACTGCAAATAGAAAAATGTGTCCTGACATGCCAAATGTATGTGTTCACCCCACTACATAAATAGTGGTGGGGAAATGTCTACAAATATGTTTTTGCTTTGTCATCCTTGAGTTGGAAACCATGGTGACTAAAACTAAGGAGGACCACCCAGGGACCGGAAGGAAAGATCCAAGGGGACTGGGGTATCGCTCCATACTCACATCAGGACTGGGCGAGGAGAACTGGTTGATCCACCCCATATGGGAGAAGCTGATGAATTTTGCCCTTTCAACCAGAAAGAAAAGAAACTGATCATCCCAGTTTCGCGACTTCTCTTGACGGATGGTCAATGCCAAATCGCGAGGGGGGGCTTGTGGGATGTATTGACCCACTAGGCTCTGCCCTGCGACATCACTGTGTGCTGCTTTCACCAGAACCAACAGAATGGCCGCAAAAAGCCCTATGCGCGCTAAAACCGCTGAGAAGTGCGCAGTGAAACTGGAAAAGTTGGCTGCCAATCTACTTTGCCTGTGTCAGTGGGAGAACAGAACTGCCAAAACCTTTCATTGGGCTGCCCACACAGGGAAATGGAACTACCTGAAAAGGCAGTGCTTCATTGCAAGGAAACTCAGAAGTGCTCTGAAATCTGTTTTTTCTTGGCTGTTGAAATTGCAAAATAATGGTTCCCAAACATCAGAAAAGATCCAACATCCTTGCTGGGTGTTAACTATCTCCTTATTTCAGGAATCCCCATAAGCACACAATGGGCCTCATTACGACCCAGGCGCTAAGGGGTTAACGGTGCCGTAAAAGGTGGCGCGCCGTTAACCCCTTACCGCCTGATTACGAGGTCCCTTTGCGGGTCCCTACCTTAACGGCTGGTTTTACCAGCCGTTTAGGATTGGACCCGCAAAGGGACCTTGGAGGTAATTACGGTACCGCAATTTGCAGTACCGTAACTACCACCTTCCCCATTTCCATTGAGCCCTATGGGGGCAAAAATGGGAATGGGGAAGGGCCAATGGTGAATGGGGAATTACCGCCTCACCAACCCTGGAATAGGGTGGTAATTCCGCCATTCATCATGGCGGAATCGGTAAAATAGCGGCAGCAACCATGGCGCTGCTAGCGCCATGGTTACCGCCTGGGTCGTAATGAGGCCCAATGTCAGGAGAAGCAGATTTCATCACAAGAATATCCCCATTAAAAAATGTGCTTGCCTGGAAAAATCTGTAGAATGTGGGCGCAATCCGCTGGCCGCCTGTATCAAAGCTTTCAGTTAAGTGCATTAGGAGTTTAAACTTGTGCATTAAAATCAAACTGTTGAAAAGAAGAGACTTGCTATCAAAAGCAATATAGGTTGCCACTATTTAATTTCTATGTTTTAAAAAGACTGGAATTAGAGATCTGTGTGTCTATTTTTGAAAATGTAAAGTTTATTTTAGCAAAGACAATTTCAAACAAAGTGTGTTAAAGTAACCTCTGATGCCAGCCACAGAACTTCAAAGGCAAATTCCACAGTGTGCCCCAAACAAAAGGTACCTTCCTTTTGCTCTCAGCCCCAGGAACTCTCAGTCAGATGTTAATGAAGGGGGAGGCGATTTTGCTCTGCTGCCTCTGGGGAGAGACAAAAGGCTTCCTGGACTGAAAGGGTATGTAAATTCAAGTGTCAACAGAAACCTCTGCCAGCAGGAAGAGAGGCCTGGATTGCTCTTGGCCGATCAAAACTTTGGGGGTGGGACAGACAGATATGTGTATCCTTAAACCAAAAGAAAGTATCTTTTTGAAAAAAGACTCACAGAGAACTGTGCAAAATTGTAAAAATCTGTAAAATATAGTGTTGTTAACATGAAAATTCTGGTCACATTTTGAAACTACTCAGAACTGTGCTATGTTCAGGGACATGACTACAGAAATGGTGGTTTTGTAGCAATTGTGATGATGCTAGAAATATGAAACTTCACAGGATTATGCCCAGATGTCATGCGCATATATATATAAAAAGGTGGACAAATCTGACATTGGGTACCCGACCAAAATCGTGAAAAATTGTCAAATCTGAACCAAAGCTCTCCCCGAGATGGGACTCGGAGGAATACTTGCTCCACTAAATCTGTGATGTAAATATGTTATTGATAGCAAGTTGGTAATATTGTAAATATGCTTTATTTGAAAAATAGATTTACTGTGCAGAAACAAAGGGGAGGTTCTCCATGGATTGTAAAATACAGCATCATCATGACACCAGATTTTCTTCTCAAATCAGGGGAAAGGACAGACCCTAACCAATAGGATTCCTAGAGGGTGTGCCTAGTATAATTCAGCCTACCCACCCCTTTGGGAAATACATAAATACTGACATCTTAGGACATAGGAACACACACACATTCTCCCATCAACTGATTGCTGGCGGAGCACTTTGCAAGAGAAATCCAAGACTCCAGAATTTTGAAAGCAGAGAGGCCCAATTCCAAAGCTGAACCCTTCTCAGCTTGGCCTTTTAAAATCCTAAAACCAGATTTTACCCCAGACCTCCAAGGGGAAACAACCCAAAAGAACAGCCTGGCTGTGCTGTTTCTGCTATCTTGCTAAGAATTCTTGCTAGAATCCAGAGATCCAAACCAGTAGAGCAGAGCTGTAACAAGATAGCTGCAACCCAGAACCAACCCGTCAGATCCAGTCCAGAGTGCCGTGCAGTGTCCAGAGTGCCGTGCTGAGTGCAGAACACGAGCGCCCTGAATCATGTCCGGTGGGCTAGCAGAATTCCAGTCCAGAATTCTTTGACCAGATCCCTGACGGGTCCATTCCAAACAGTAGTAGTGAATATCTATAGCATATAATTATCCATAGAAAGTATCTTATTCATAAGTGATCCTATACACACCATTGTATCATATCCAGAACTGCATTGTAGAAAATCTTTTGCCTTTCCTGAATCTTTCTCTCATCCCTATAGACTTTGATAAAAGTAGTGTTAAAATCATCTTTGCGCTAATATATTTGCTGAAGAAAGATAAGCGTCTCGGCAGGTAGAAACCATCCGGAGATGTCGCTGGATTGGTGGCTGTGCTGTCGTGTAGCTTGTGGCTTCATAGACTCCCTAGTGTAATGAAAATATTGTTTGTAATGTTCAAAAGTGCATCTTTCATTTGAAAATTTTGACTCTTTCTGAGAAAAACTGACCTCTACTAAAACCTTCATAACATTCCAACTCCTTCTAGTTTTTCCGCAATCGCGCTTCTCGCACGCGGAAAAGTTTGCCGCAAATTTTTCGTTTGGCTCAATTTCATCACGTGTAAAACAGCTGTTCTTTGCATCCGACCTCAGAATTCAGTTTTCAACCTGCTAGTTACTCAATGATCATTGCTAGTGTTTATCTGAAACTATACAAAGCATCTCCCACTAGTTTTGAATCCAATTTAGTGAATTAAATCCATTTTTCTGTGTTTTTAACCATTCATTCAAAGCCACATTTAAACCATTTTGACCTGTTTGCAATCATTCCTGTTTCTCTCTGAGTTCGCTGGGGGAAATTGGGATTGACACTGTATTTGTTGAGTGTCTATTCCTGGAACCTGTTTTCTCTCCTTCCATCTCTTTATCTTGCATATTGGGGGGATTGAGTAGTGTGCAGGGGGAAAGAGTGACATTGCATTTGACTGAACCCACACAAAATATTATTCTATGCTGCATTATTTTTCCTATCCATACTCTTTCTGATTAAAGAGATTGTTGATTGTAACATCACCCCATTGGTGATCATTGTATTAATATTAAATAGTGTGATATATATACTGTGAAATCCATAAAATAAATATTTTTAACTTTGCAAAACAGCCTGCATCCTGGTTCAGTGTAACCGGGGGGGGGGATTCAAAGAGAGGGGCATGATATAAGTGTACATCATTCAGAAATAAAAGAACTTATAGACAAAAATACAATTAAGGGTTGTGCATCCCACGCTAGGCATTGACTTAGGTGAAGTGCTGGGTTGAAATCACTTACAGGACGCAATACGTCGTGGAGCAACACAGGTTCGATCCTCGGGTCCACGCTTAGAAACCTCTGGGTATTAAGCACGTTATAAGTAACCAATCATTACCAATCAATATCATGTGTGATTAGAATGCAAAAATAATTCTGTTTTTCTGTCTCCTTGGTAAGTGGTGTATATTCATGAGACATCCACTTTACACTGCAAATGCAATCCAAGACACACACCCTTTATTAGCCAGCTAAAAAGAGATGGTTGGTAAGGCTTGATTATAAAAACACTGTTTAACTGGACAGCTCTGTTACCATACCATTTTCAGAATCTGCTTAACCTTATGTCCCAAGTACAGTAGATCTTTGATCTAGACAGACAGACAGACACATATTATACAGGAAACTTATGACACAGAAAAAAATGTATTTGAAACTGCATGCTGGACGGCCCCCATATGCACTGATTCAGATATTCCTTATGTTGCCATGAAAGAAATAAGTAAGCCATTTCACTACTTTTGGGTGGCTTGACTAGTACTGTTTGTAGTCATGATTATTATGACATATTAGTATTTCAAATGCTGTACTATAAAAGATCTGTTCATCTATGCACCAGTAGTTCCATGATGAAAGCCCTGAAGCAATTGAAGAATACATTGATGTTTTGATGAAAATAAGCAATGTATAACCATTCATTAAGGTTGGTTGTAGGTTGGTTGTACTGACCTGGTTCCCAAAAGTAAATACTTGATAGTAACAGGATATGAAATTAATATATAAATTTGTTTGGTGCTCCCAAGGCTCCTTACATTCCTTCATCACAGCCCGCCCCCAGGGCAGGAACATCCAGTCCCACATATACGGAACATCTCACTCCTCACCTCATCTATTACCCTCATTGACATGTAAAGCATTACTTCCTAACTAACTTCATGCTATATAAAACTCCAAATGCAAATACTAATAGAGATACACATATTTGCAATAAAGATGGTAAGGCAGAAGTAATACATGTTTGAAATGCGGGGAAAATAAATCGTTTCTTTAATAGGTTTATGTAAATGATGATAGTAGAAATAGAAAACAGCCAGTAAGACTGGTATGAGGCCGAAGACTCTCTCGTTGCTGGCACTATAAAGAAGGTGCTGCCATCGGGAGGTGGACACTGGCTTCAGTAAGTAGTCCTATGTGGCACCTGGCATCTGTAAGCCCTACAGACTGGGCATTGACGGCAATAATCAGTACAAAGGCACGTACTGACCTTTCTAGATGTGACTAACCAGAACACATTATGACTAAGAAGCAGCAGGAAGGCACAGAATCCACTAGGGCTGGACAAGCAGGAGCATGCGCCCTGAAGTGAGGGGCTGTGTCTTCCCATGGCTGTCATGTCACAGGTGCTCAAGAATGAAGAAGAGGCCCATCATCTGCATACTTGCAGTGGCTTTAACTTTAGATTGGCGTGCATTGCATTGCATTGCGATGTAATACATTGGCTCTATCTCGTGTTGCAAATGCAGATTCACTGTTTGGACTTTGTTTTCCCTCACCTGCTCTTCCATTTGCCTCATCTCTTCCATTTCGATGGCAGACGTTCAGAGGCAGATCAGGTAGTGTAGATAGAGGCAATATCACGAGGAAGGGTGAATGGGAAAGGACTTTTCCCCTAAAAGTAAGGGTGGATGATAGGAGGCTGTGTGGGATGAGGGAGGGTGGAAGGGAGCAGGAAGTTAAGGCAAGGCAATCTGGGCCTGGGGGAAATGGCCTACGGCTTGGATGTTTTAGCCTGCATTCCGGACCAGTCCTTACTTAAACATATATTGGTTGCCCGGCTGTCATCCTTTGGTTCTAACACAGAGAAATGCAGCAATGATCTCCTAATGTACTCAGTACACCTCAGATGCCTTGAGCCAACGTAACTCGCCGGAAACACAATATAGGGTCATTTAAACCCAAAGCTAACTGTGATAAACGGTATTCATCATGATTTACAATGTTTGGTGTAAGATGAAATAGTCCAGGCTGTACAATATGTTTTGACACAATACTCTGCACTATTCCAACAGTGAAGGGTGCCAAGGTATGTCAAAGTTGCGCAGAGAGTGAGGAGGTTACACAGAAAGTTGACTACTTTTCTATTACTAGACTCTAGGAATGTCAGCAGTTAACATTCATGCATTAGCCACTTGTTGCTTGCTACTTTCTAGCTTTATGTTGAAAAAGTATATATTCCCTGACAGGCAGCTCAGCGAAAAACATAATTTTTGCCCTAACCTTATGTTACCGTTAGTGATGGAGAAGAAAAGAGTTGAATGTGTGCCACAAATGAGCCATGAACTAAGGCGAGGAACTTAGCAGCTTGGTGTGAGTACTGCTTAGACATCATTATCAAGGGGCAGTGTGCAAAAGTGCGAGGGAGCATGCATAAAGGGATGTAGGGGCAGCAGAGTGAGAGAGAGTTGGTGTGAGCAGTATCCAAATATCACCCTTCTCCACCAGGAGGTGCAGACCCTTACTTCCTTTTTCCAAATGCAAAGAGGCATAACTTGAATGATGCCCAACATTTCAAGTCTTGTTGGAATGTATGGAGAACATTTACAGTCCACTTGTGCTCTTGGAACAGCGGTTCTCTGTATCCTATGTGTGAAAAAACTGTTCTTTCAAGAATACAAGCAGCCTTTGAATGGTCTTCATGCATTTCAACACGACTTGGAGCGGAAGTGTCAAAAGTAATAAAATGGCTGTGTATATCATGGCTCTTGGGCAATCATTGTAAACAGTCAGTGATTGGGGCTAGAATGTCTCGGTTTATTGAGCAGTTCTTTCTACCCCCTGACGGCCAAGTTCATGTTATGCCTCTTGGGCATTTTGAAAAAGGAAGTGGTGATGTATGAATACCGGAAACGTGACGAGAAGCATATTCAACACCAGGTCTTGACATGCATCGAGAAGATTCCTATTAATGATTTTTGGGAAGCATGGACATTATACCATGAATAGAATTTTCTAAATGTGTGACAACCACAGAAATTATCTCATTGATTTTACTGTAAAAACTGGAGTTTGCAACTGGAGATTGATGCAATTTTCTTTGGTTTATTAACAAAATATATTGTTTGAAATATTGAAGAGAGTATTGAATGTATTTATGCTTCAATTCGACGGTACTTGATGTCTGCTACAATTTTGAAAACTGATTAAGAGATTGATTGCCATCGAGAATTCAGTTGTTTACCGTATCCAGTGGTGGGTATGGGTAAGGTAGTATATAAGGGCATACTCATGTGAGCTTTGCACATAATATAATCAAAACATGTGATGGATGGAAGCTTATTAATTATTCTAAATCACTGGCATAGTGTTTAGGCTGTACAATTGCAGAAGGGGACCAGCCATATGCAAATTATTCTTGGTATTGCCATTCGTTAAAGCAGTGCAGCCTGAATTGGTAGCCAACGTCCCCTCTGCATAGAAACACAAGCAACCCCCGATATGTTTATCACTCCTTCCGTTGTACTCAGAATACCAAAAAATCTCATCTTAAAAACATGGAAATCTACTTGACAAACTAGACTGGGCGTCGGAGTGTGAGAGGAGGGGGAAGAGGTTGCCATTTTGTAGGGCTGAGAATGTTTTTTTACAACTCTCAAAACGTAAGTCTCATAAACCTCGCCTCTAAATTTGTGTTTTGATCTGTACCCGTTAGAGATTTTGGAATCTCCTTGCTAATCTATTGTATAATAGGGATAATTCTAATATTTTAGCAATGCTTGACAACATTTAAAATGCATTCCCAACACACTTATCCCACTTGAGTACAGTGATCCCATTAACACCAGAACCAGTGTGAACGTGTAGCTTGAAAACGTGAAGCAGTTAATGTCCATTGCCAAATTACACCGGAGGTTCCATGCTATATTTGCTGATCTTTTAGGTGAGTTAAGGCTTGTGAAATTCACAAATTCATAAATGAGTGCTCATGCTGAGATCTATAAGCCTTACTCTCTCTTTTGCGCTCAGAGGTCTTGCCGTTCTTCGCAGTTCCTCTCAAGTATAATAGGCCCTGGCATAATGCTGCACATGTCTAATGTGAAACCAAAGGTGCATAGGCTGGCCGCACATTTGAAAAAGGCGCTCACTGGTGAAACAACCAACCCTCAACCTCCTCACAATCTACCACACCTGATAATGAGCTGTAGTGCTAACCTTCTATTAGCACACAATACTAGTTTAGTCTAGGTATGAACACTATTGGCAATATCTGCCATTAAATGAAATGTTGAGGTAATCACACCATTGCGTCAAATGGCCAGGTAGTCACATGACTGGCCAAGTAGTGTGAATTTAGGACATGACCTGAACCAACACCTTGGCAGCTGAAGCAAACCACAAGCCTTTATGCAGTGAGCTCTATCACAGCCTTGGCGGAATCCCGGCAGTAATTCTGCCGGGATACTGCCAACGCAAATAGCGTTACCGCTACTCGGTCTGGCGCAATTTGCGCAGTTCACGAGCAGTGGTAAGGCTGTAATTCCCCATTTGGATCCATGGCTATTTTCAGCGCTATTACTGCCTGCGGGAATTGCACCAGTGGTAATAGCAACAAACTCCCACTTACCGCCCAACTCATAATTGGGCCAACCCTTAAATGTGGCGTTAATAGCATTACTGCCACATTTAAGGTCTAAGACCCAATTTATGATGCGGCCCTTTACATCCAGCAAACAGTTGGAGGTAAAAGTCCAACTTTCAGCCCAATTCGAGATTGGGCGGACCCTTAAATAGGGCGGTATTAGTGTTGCCGCTGCATTTCAGGGCTACCGCCCAACTCGTGCTGAAACCCTAGCAGATTGTTATTCCTGGCCTCATGGAGCATGCACTCCATTGCATTCCAGACTTCCATACAACGTCTATACGTTTGTACTGCATGGCTTTTCATGACTGCGGATATACTCCTTGAAATGTTTTGAAGAAAATGTTAGTCCAGTCAATCTACTCAGGCCTATATGCCAACGGATCACGTGTGTTGAATGCATAGGAACCAGCTAAATCTATTGCACAGATTAAAGGAGAAACGTACATTGTTTGGATTCCCAGTTAATGGCTGCAATGCACAATGCACTCACCAACATCCAACAATAACAAACATCAAAAGTTAAAGAAAGAAATAAGAAGTAAGTGAATGACAGAAGCTGTGTTGCTGCTCCTGCATTTGTAAAATATTACAAATCTCTAAATCCCTTATGTTTGCCGATGAGGGGTAGCAAAACAAAATGCATGCATGATGCCAGCTTTGCGATGCCACCACAGAGATATGCTGAGAAATATATAATGTGTGCAATAATTACAGAGTTCCAATTTCAGATTTATGCCTGTGCTCTTCTATTTCATTGCCTACAATGAGCTTATAAAAACTATAATAGACAATATTGAACGCTTAATTTGAAAAGATATCTCAGATTAGGGAGTTATTACCAAAATGCATACTTAAAACATCAGGGAATTGAGGATACATGCTCAGGTAACATTTTAATCCCTCTCTGTGGGAAGAATTCTATTCAAAGAGAAATGTCAGCAATACTACACATAAATATAGATGTTCAATAAATCAAGGACATTTTAAAATAGGGAAATTAAAACATAAAGCAAATCCTCGCGACAATTAAAACTTCTGAGAAAATTCAGGGGTGCAATATAAAGGTCATTTGTGAGAAATACACTTTTGATAAAATTGTAGTCTCGTTTTTATCAGTTAATGTTGTCATATAGAAAACGCCCCTCACAGTTCCAAACAGCTCCAATTTGTTTGCATCCCAGCCCATCACACAGCCATTGTGAGCCCTTCCACCACCTGCTCCTGGTACCCTTGTGCCTCACCTCCTTCACATACCATTCAATCGCTGATGAGCTCCCACATGCACCCACTCTGATGGTGTCTAAACACGTCCATACTTTACCACTTTCTGCCGGTTGTACACAAATTGTACGAATGACAATTGTTCGCATAACAATTGACCTTCTGCACAATTGACCGAATTTAAACAGTCAATTAGGATATATATGCGGGGGAAAACCCCTGCAGCCCCCCACCCAATCCAACCCCAACTTCCCACCCAATCACCTTATATTATTATTACCTCAACCCAAACCATTATATATATAAAAATGACCATACGATCAATTGTGCAGAAGGTCAATTCGGACCCCTGTTATTCGAACAATTGTATCATTCGAACAGTTGTAGACGAACAATTTGGGTAATACCCTTCGGCCAGCAACTTCAATTGCCCACAAATGTCATCACATTATCTCTTGTCTCTGCCTGACCCCTAAGCGCTCCAGCACTCCATATACACGCAGTGTTGAAATACCGCCATGATGGGCTTTCTGCAATGAGCCTAGGCTATTTTGCCCAGCTTTTGTCAGAAATGGGTGATGACGCTTATAAAAGGGCTTCCATCAGCAAAATTGGCCTAAACCAGCTGTTGATGGCTGGCGTGCTGATAATGAATTATGCAAAGGGGGATGCGTGGATGTGTGCACTCCCAAACTCTCTCTTTCACACGCACAAACACACACAGAAGATTATGGTGCTGTCAGTGGTGGACTGGCCTCTAGGGAACTCTGGAGATTTCCCGGTAGGCCTCTGCACCCGGGGCCTCTTTTGTGTGGTAACCTATTTCATTTCCAAATGTTCTCAAAGGAAATGGCTTGGGCTTGCTGAAAATGTGTGATATGGGGCTATTTTGAGAATTATTTCCCAGGCCACTTTGGTTCCCAGACCACCCCTGGGTGCTGTCAGTTGGAATAGTACACAATGCTTATCATGGTAGGTGGAGGAGTGACAGGCTCGACCTTGCATTAGGGCTTAGGACCTTGGCAGCGTATAGAGATAATGGACTAGCACATCGAACCCACACACTCAAATGCACATTCACTCAAACATACTCTTTTTTTCGCATTCATTCATACTAAGTGCACTATCTAGTTAGCAAGCTTGAAGTGAATGACTGTTATGTGTGATGAGAGCAAGTGCACAGAGTGTGTGAGCAGGTGAACAAAGTGAGTGATCAGAGTGTGTTAGTTGGGTAAGCAATATGAGTGGGTTAGGTGAGTGAGGTGAAAGAAGTGACAAATACATTCACAAGATTGTCAGGTGTATCTCCTCCATAATAGCAGCGAGGCATCCCTGCAGCAATCCAGCACACCCTAGACATGGCACCACCTCTACTATCTCAGTGAACACGGTGGAGTAGAGAGACCCTGGGGATAGGATCAGGAAATTTCAAGAGGAAATAGAATCTATGGACAGTGAAACAAAACAGCAAGAGCATTATTATTATTATTTTTTATTATTAAGGTATTTATTGAGCATGGACCTAGCTTCGAGAAGCGACAGAGCGCTTTAAAGAGGTGTACACCAATACAGATACCTAACGGAGTGCTTTACAGAGGTGTACAACATTACAGATGCATAACTGAGCACTTTTCAGTTAAAACAACAGCACAGATGTACAGTGGGGGGAAGAATACAGAGGGGTACAGGTGTACCGGATGGCGGAAGCAGAGGGGTGGGCGGTGTCTAGCGAGTGAGGTGCACAAGGGGCGATGTGATGGCCTAGGAGTTGAGGAGGAGAGACTCCTTGAGTTCTTTTCTGAATTGTAGGAGTGTGGTGAGTGGTGACGTGTCTGATGCCGACAGGGAGGAGGTTCCATAGTCTTCCATAGTCTTGGGTCGTAGGCAAAGAAGGCTTGTTTTCTGGTCTTCCCACTAGCAATATAAAATCATTTGCTTCTGTAATGTTTCCCTTGCAGAAAGGCGTTATTCAAAGTGGGAGGGAGAACATATAATACCTAATTCCATAGCTGCTCACAAGCAACGTAATGACCATCGAAGGCACAGGTGGATTTAACACTCGCCAGGCAGACAAACGGCGAGCGAGCCCCTCTGCCCTGCCCCACCCCTTCGCAGTCTCTCAGAGACAGTGGACTCTGCAAAAAGAAAACACATGAAGTGTGAACTCTATCTGAGCGAGAAAGCTGCAACGTGAAATCACATTTGTTTCGCGGTGCACCAACCGAGCAGACGATCCCTGCTAACGTGTGAGGATTCCATTGTGGACAGCAGGAGCTGAGACCCCAGGGGACGCAGAATAATGCCACCTCTGTGGAGGTCCCATCATCCCTACTGCACGGCGGCTTCCACCGTGAATGGCACGCTGTGTCACAAGGAGACGCTAAGAGCTCAGTGTGCAGCAGCATCCCAAATGCACACACCACATTCTCGAGTGAAGATTTCTCGAGTCCTTCAGCACCATGTAAAAAATGGGGGAAACTTGCATCAGCAAACATGCAACACCATATTCACAAAGTCACACAAACCCCACTAAAAGTATAAAAAGCTGCCGAAAGTGCTGAGTATGCGAGCAGCTTTATCAAACAAAGATAGATCTCAGGTAGTCTTATAATTGGCACTCAAGCAGCAACATAACCAATTGAAAAGTGTATATCTAGTGCCTTTCATTAGCTTAAACGTGTCAGTGGTACATGAAATGGGGGTGCAGGCAGGCGACAGACAGACATGTACATATCATAGTATTATTCCAAAGCCAGTCTTGCACTTAGCAGACCGCCTGCAAGTTACTCCTAGAGGATGTGTGCATTAAAGCCCTGCACATCTCATCCCCTTTCTTGTGGACGGGAAGAACCGGAGAGTTGCAAGGACTATCATTACACTCTTCCACCACTCCCAGGGTTATCATATCACTCACAATCTTTACCAAGGCTTCTTCTCCCCCCACAGATATCTTATATGGTTTTACTCTGAGGAGTCTAGCACCCTCTTTGAGTTTTATCACAATTGGGTCCACCAATAGTGTTCCTTCATCATTACCATGTGCTGCCCATAGATGTTCTGGAAGTTCCTGCAATTGCACTGGTAGAGGCTGACTGAGTGCCATTACAATGTGGTTACCTGGGTCATTTATGGTCATACGCACCCCGCTTGATGAACAATAGATGGTTGCGTACAATGCTTTTAATGCGTCAATTCCCAATACGTTTTCTGGACATTTATCTGTCAGCAACCACCCATTGCTCCATTTCACTCCTTCCACCTCTGCCTCTATCTCCTTACTTACTGGGGTCACAATGGGTTCCCTGCCAAACCCATGGATGTTTTACTTGTTCCCGATAGTTGGGCTGAGGGGACGGTTTTAATATCTACCGAGCTGTTTGCAGCACCAGCATCCACCAAACATTTCACTACGGGATGCTGTCCCAGTTGCACAGATACATATGGACCCTTTTGATCGACTGGCACAAGCACCGCTCCCTCAGCTCCACCTTGGCCTCTTCACAACAGCCCACTAGATGGGTCTTGAAACCTCTCTGGTCTTTCACCAAATAGAATGCAGTCCTCACCTTCACACTGTTCAAGCTGCGCCATTTGGCTGAGCCCCTGATCAAACACCTGGTGCCATCCCTTGCTGTTGCATTATCTGCCCTTGACTTCCTTGTGGGACACCCCTCCCTTGTCCTAAGCTTCCCAGCCACTGGTTCTTCCAGTTACCTGTTTTTTTACAAAAAGCACAAACATGTGCCCTCCTACAAACTAAGATAGAAGCAAAAAAAGCCAACCTTGCCTCCAAACAGAATCCCATCAGCATAATAAACCACACCACCCCCAATTGCCCTTCCTTCCACTTCTCACCAGTCACAGAAGAGGAAGTAATCAAGATAATCGCCAGTCTCAAACCATCCAACTGCAAAGGTGACATTTGTCCCACCTCCGTCATCAAAGACGGGGCTAATGAGTTAGCCCCTCTCATCACCTCCTTGATCAACGCTTCCTTCAAAAACTCAGTGGTCCCCAATAACCTTAAAGAAGTGTGGGTCCTACCCCTGCTCAAAAGACCCAACCTAGTCCCCAACGTCCCCACAAATTACATGCCCATCACCACAGTCCCATTTCTCCTCAAAATCTTAGACAGGGTAGCCTACCTCCAAATACAACAACATTTGGAAGACAACAACCTCCTAGGCCTGCGACAATCCAGCTTTAGACCAAGGCACAGGACTGAAACTGCCCTCTTGGATCTAAAAATCCAAATGGATGATGCCAAAGATAAGGGCAAACTGGCCATTTTGCTCTTGTTGGATCTATCTGCTGCCTTTGATCTGGTTGACCACCAGATCCTCACTCAACACCTCTCCTCGGCTGCTGCATTCTCTCAGAATGCCACTAAGTGGATCCAGTCATTTTTGTCTGACAGGTCGACTAGGGTCTTTGCCCCCAGCGCGGCTACGGACCCTATCCCAATCACACGTGGAGTGCCCCAAGTCTCCTGCATTTCCCCCACACTTTACAATATCTTCACAAAGCTCCTCTTTGACCGTCTTGACGATCTGGGTGTCAGCTACACTAATTATGCAGACGACACCCAGGTCCTCATCACTCTCACTGGCAGCTATGAAGAGGATGCTGCAAAGCTTAATGAAATCTACTTAGTAATCCAAGCCTGGATGGCCACACACAGTCTTTGCCTCAACGACGATAAGACAGAACTGCTTATCGTAGGCTCCCAGGCTCGCCTCAACAGACTAGACCAAAGGTATCAATCCTTTACCATTGACGGCAACATCATAAAAGTCTCCAAAGAGGTCAAAACACTAGGTGTGTACCTCGACTCCACCTTGTCACTAAAAAAACAAATAAACTCCACCATCTCAGCCACCACCTGCACCAATAAATTGATCAATGCCTGTAGGCCTTTTCTCTCCACCTCTAGTTGCCTCACCTTATCAAGAGCGTTGATATTGTCTAAATTAGACTATTGCAACACACTCTACCTAGGCACTACCACAGAAAACTTGAACAGGCTCCAGATCCTGCAAAATAATGCACTAAGATGTGCCCTTAACCTCCCGCGCAAGGCTCACATATCCACGGCCAGCAAAGAAGTCCACTGGCTCCCGATTCGCGACAGAATCAAGCTAAGAACCCTGGTCATCACCCATAAGTGCCTGTCACGCACCGCCCCTCGCTACCTCTCAGACAAATTCGCTAGACATTGCTCCACTAGACCCACCGGAACCCCTTACCTGCACCAACTAAAGATCCCCAACTATAACCTAAAAACAGCAGGAGGTTCAAGCTTCCCAGTGCTCGCAGCACAATGCTGGAATACCCTCCCTCTTGCAATTAGATCGGAAGCCGCATTCTGGCCATTCAGAGCCATGGTGAAATCATTGTTACTAGCCTAAACATCCAATCCCTCAATGACACGTTCGGCCAGCCGCCATTCGCCACCATGTAGGAATGTTCACCCTGGCTTTATCCGATTCAGGACCAACCTGTAACCCGGTCCTCACTCTCCACTGTAACTATCTTGTACACTGTTCTCTGTATACTTTATTCTTGTATGTAACTACTCAGAGCCTGGACTAATGTATGCTCTGACTGGTGTATTAAGGTGTTTGTGTAACGATATGTAACTCTGCTGTGCACATGATTATGCGCCCAGCTACCTGAGGGTTCGAATGCGCTTTATAAACAAACTAAACTAAACTAAACTAAACTAAACTAAACTAAACTAAACTAAACTAAACTAAACTAAACTAAACTAAACTAAACATTCTGGTCCAGTCCATCCGAATATGTACTTACCTGCCCTCCGCCCATACCTTGAGCGCTCCATTGTCGGTTTCTGTTCTGCTGGTTACCCCTTAACCCTTAGGGGCCCTGTTGTAACTGCTGCATTAATACCTTATTTTTAAGTTCCTTTTCTGCCCGTGTCTTTGTCTGGATTTTTATTTGTTCACTACACTCGTAATATCGTACCATTTGTAATATATCTTTGGGTGACCTCGACTGCTAGGTAGACTCAGCGCTCCTCAAACCTTTCTGAATAGGGGTATGCGATCCTTCCCCGAAACTCCCAGCAAAATATCTCTGGCCTGTTTCCGTCGCTAAGTCCAATCCGATGTGAGCTTTGAACGCTGCCTCCAATTTCAGGAAATAAGCTGCAGCATCCTCAGCGGGCCCTTGCGTCACTGCGGCTAATTTCTCCACGTTCACATCTTGGGGCTTTAGTATCTCCTCAAGAGATTTTAATACTCTTAACCCATGCCCTTTTACATTGGGAGATAGGGGTTCTTGGGGTTTCCAGCCGTTGACTTTGTCTTCTATGGTTTTTCATGTTATTCCTAAATCATTTCTCTTCCTAAAGGGTACTCGTATTTCTTCAGAGACTAACGCCATCATGATATTATCCACATCTTCTACTGTATTGTGGCCTGGCCTAAATAGTTAAGTTCCATATGAGTTAAGGGGACATATACATAGGTCTTTACTGGCTAATTATTGGGGTTATTACCTGGAGTGGGCTGGCATTCTCGTAGTGGGAAACCTTTCTCGGCCTATTTCCTTCTTCCTGAGTAGTTCTAGATTTTGTTACTACAAAGGCTTTTAAGACCTTGTTAAACTGCCCCTTTCTTTTGCTTTGCTGGGACTTAGCATTCAGATCCACATCCAAACTTAACTCAGTTCCTAAGAAAGTTTCAGTTCCTGTCAAATCATATTTTTCCTTTTGCCCTTCCTGTTCAATCAGGTATTGAGTGTCGCTAAACAAGTGCTGAAGGCATGGCGGCATGGCTGTTGTTCTGCCCAGTTATTGGTCATTATTTCTTCCCCTCCTTTGGTGATGCATTCTTTAATTGCGCATTTCTCTATTCTGTCTGCCAAATCCCTGCCTGATGCCCAGGCTTGTTCTAACCTCTTCTTCCTATCAGACAGTTTCTCTATGTTTTCTTTCATTCGTTGATCCTGTCTTTGTTCCCCCAGGTATATTTCTGTCAGGATAACTTCCATGTTCTCCTACAACTGTTTATTAGTACTGGCTACATCTATTCCCTTTGTAGCATCCCGGTAACTCCCTGGGAGATCTTCACTTACCCCACATTGTCTCCTGTTATAATCAAAATATTCAACTAGAGTTTTAGCTACTTGTTTAAATTCCACAGGCCTTAGTCTTCCCAGCATCTTCTTAACCTTGTCTCCTATCCTTTCCTTATATATATCGTTCGCTATGATCTTCAGCTCCTTTCCCCGTTCCTCACCTGTCTAGGTGGTCCTTGTCAAACCTACATCAGTGTCATCTGCAACATACTTCATGGGGTACTCACCCTCTTCCACGGCTCTAGTTATTATAGCAGGGGCCGAGGCCCCTGGGAATAATAAGTCATTTGTAATTATTTCGGCTTCCCGTGTTATGTCCTCATATCGGGGCACCGGTACAGATGGGTACATACCTCCATTGTCCTTTATCAACATATTTCTCTCCATTTAATCACACTTCTCCTGTATTTCCTTATTGTCTAACTCCCCCGCTTTCTGATTTGCCGACCGCTTTGGTTGCTTTCTCTCATTTTTATTCTGCACATTTTTTGTCCTAATCACCTCTACCTGCCACAATCTTTTAGCCTCCAGCTGTGCCGGATGGACTCTTCGTTTCGCCAGTTCTATTTCTACGGTCGCTATAGCGTCCAAGTCAAATGTTCCATGTTCCATCCATTTGTGTTCAAGCCTTTGTGTATTCTACCCATTGTCTTAGGAACAAATTCGAATTCAACCCATATTTCATCAGCATTTCAAATTCTGGAGTTCCCTCGAGAGGGGCATAGCATGGCTTTGCTATTCCCCCCCTGCGGGAAGTCAAGTTTCCCATGATTCTTAAACCTTAAACAATCAACATATATGCTACTAATTCCTTTTAATGGACCGGTCCTTACTTAACCATATAAATTTCATCAATTAATTACCTTTTTCATGAACGATCTACATAATAGATTTCAGACTAATACGTACCATATAACTGATGCTCCTTTCTTTAACGGCCTTACCAACCGTATCCCTAAATCACTCACCTCCTGTGGGGTCTTCGCCTTGAACTCTGCTGGATCCAAAGGGCAGCAGCCTGCTGTCCTGTCATCCGCCGGGGTTTGGCGTAGGAGGAGTAGCGCGTTTGTGCGGTCAATGGTGCTTCTTCAGTCGTTGGGGCCCCATACCATTACCCCTCCAGCCTCGCCCTGGAAGACTGACCCAGGGAAGGGTTGCCACACCTTTGGGTCCCTTCGTGGTCACCAGTAAATGGGAATACACTTTCGCTCACCCCACTTCCGTTAAATAGGACCCCACTCCAAAAAGACTCAGATGGCTGGTCAAGTCACAAAGGTTTATTTGTCAATCTTTCGGAAAGGGCCGGACTTCAGCATCCTTGAGAGAACGGGGAAGTGAATTGATAAGCATTAGGTCTGCATGGTTTATATACATTTTCAAATATCATTAGTTCCAATCTCTAGCACATGCGCAGAAAAGGAGTTTACATAAGCATAAGCAGTTAGTCACGTAATCTTCTCCCCATCCCTCCTTCGTGCGGAAGAGTTCCTCGTAAACACATTCCTGGGGTGAGCAGATAAGCCTGCAACTGCACAGTATTTATGCCTTCTCTGCATCTCAGGGGCCCTCTTCGGGGAATTCACTTGTGCTGTTCATGACTATCATGATTCTGTCGTGCCAGGCCTTCACCACCCTCTGCCCTTCCCTTCTTCTTGGACTTTGACATCTGATTAACAAGAAAACAAACTTTGCAACACTGCCTAGTCACCCGCAATCACCCTTTTCTCCTCTGAGGCTCTACAGGATCCATCTTGCTACAACATGTGCAAGGCCTTACTAATTTTTGTACCCACAATGGGGAGGGTACACCCTTTGACTGGCCATGGCCATGCTGATCCCTGTGGCCATTCCCACCCAGTTCCTGCCCCTTCCCGCCTAGAACATCTCCTCAGTGGAACACTTTGAGCTCTGTTCTCTAGCCTTACTGTCAAACTTGCACTCAAAGTGCCAGCCAGTGTTTTTTTCAAAGCAGCCTTCTGAGAGTTACTGACATAATTGGAGCTGTCAATGAGCCACTGGTGTAATAAAAATGTGTTCACCAGATCTGCCTTCAGCCGCTAGATTTATAAGCACTATGTGTGTCCTTTAATTAATTCTTGTTAAAAACAAGCATTGGGAAAGTCAACAGTTTTGGCTCGTTTATAAGTATTAGGCATTTGCCAGGGACTGCTATGCGATAACCATGTACTCACACCATTTTGCAGGTGCTGCCATCGATAGCCAGTTAATACCACTACAGCAGTGCCTGGCAAATGCCTTCTCCATGAGTACAAAAAAGCCAGAAAAAAACTGTTGGCATTGCCAATGCTTGTTAAGACTGGCAGGCCGCACACTCTTGGACTCTAGTGTAGACTGTGGAGCTCTTTTGCTGAATGCATTAGAACTGAAATCTGTTCCTGTTGATATTCCTGGGTGTGTTCTGATGCCTGCAGCTGAACACTTTATTGATAGGTGAGTGAATGACAGCAAAGCAGGGCTTTAATGCGCATATGCAGGGCTTTAATGCACACATCCTCTAGGAGTAACTTGCAGGCGGTCTGCTAAGTGCAAGACTGGCTTTGGAATAATACTATGATATGTACATGTCTGTCTGTCGCACACCTGCACCCCCATTTCATGTACCACTGACACGTTTACGCTAATGAAAGGCACTAGACATACACTTTTCAATTGGTTACGTCGCTGCTTGAGTGCCAATTATAAGACTACCTGAGATCTATCTGTGTTTGATAAAGCTGCTCGCATACTCAGCACTTTCGGCAGCTTTTTATACTTTTAGTGGGGTTTGTGTGACTTTGTGATTATGGTGTTGCATGTTTGCCTTTGCAAGTTTCCCCCATTTTTTACATGGTGATGAAGGACTCGAGAAATCTTCACTCGAGAATGTGGTGTGTGCATTTGGGATCCTGCTGCACACTGAGCTCTTAGCGTCTCCTTGTGACACAGTGTGCCATTCACGGTGGAAGCCGCCATGCAGTAGGGATGATGGGACCTCCACAGAGGTGGCATTATTCTGCATCCCCTGGGGACTCAGCTCCTGCTGTCCACAATGGAATCCTCACACGTTAGCAGGGATCGTCTGCTCTGCTGGTGCACCGTGAAAAAAATGTGATTTCACGTTGCAGCTTTCTCGCTCAGATAGAGTTCACACTTCATGTGTTTTCAACAGGGACGTCCTTATGTGGATGTGGATCCACATAAGTTCAGTATGTGGATGATATATTGATCAGTGAAGAGTCACACGGAGGATGCCGAGAAGCAACTGTTTTGGTGTTGTCCCATTTGGCTAAGCATAATCATAAAGTGTACCTGGCAAAGATGCAGTATGCACAACAAAAGGTTGACTACTTGGGCAATGTTTTGTCAAAAGAGGGAAGAGCATTGTCAATTGATCACATATTATTAGTGCAATCTATACCATATCCCAAGACATATAAAGATTTGTGGAAAGTATTGCGAGTACTGTCATATTGTAGACATTGGATACCTGAGCTTTCAGTAACAGCAAAGACATTATTGGCAGCACTCAAAACAGACAAAGCATTTTGTTGGACAGTGGAAATGGAGCAGGCCTTTTGCACACCAAAAAGCGCCATATGTAACGCACCAGCTCTGGGAACACCCGATTATGGGAAATTGTTTTATTTATTTGTGAATGAGGTAGATGGGTGTTCTGTGTCGGTGTTGACCCAGGAGCAAGCTGGGAGGCAGAGGCCTTGTGCTTATTTCTCAACAAGGTTGGATACAATTGCTTGTGGACTGCCACCATGTATGAGGGCGGTGGCGGCGGCAGCCCTGGCTCTCAAGCAAAGCGCAGGAATAATTTTAGGGAATGATGTCATTGTAAAAGTACCACATGCTGTAGATGTATTATTAAATATGACTCAGACGCAACACCTCACAGCTGCCAGATTGACACAGTACGAGATGTACCTATTTAGCAGGAATATTATGATTGAATGATGCAATGTGTTAAATCCAGCATCTCTGTTACCAGTGCAAGCAAATGGGGATTAAGTAATGCATTATTGTGTGATTAGGACAGAGGAAAGCCCAACAGGGAGGATTGACTTACAAGACAGGCCTTTGGAGGATGGAGATGGCATATTGTTTTGTGATGGGTCTTGCTATAAATTAGATTCAGGGGATATGGTGGCAGGTTACGCAGTAACAACAGGTGAAACCATAATAGACATGGGAAAGGTACCAGAAAAATCGGCACAAGCAGCAGAATTGCATGCTGTAATTAAGGCACTAAGGCATGGTGAAGGGAAATGTGTAACTATATACACCTATTCAGCTTATGCACATGGGGTGGTGACTAATTTTGGAAGGCTCTGGGCTGAGAGGGGATTTTTTACATCGCAAGGCACAAATGTGAAACATGCAGCACTAATATGTGAACTCCTGGATGCCCAGACGTTACCCACAAGGGTAGCAGTGGTAAAGTGTGCAACCCACCTGTAAGCACTTGATTATGTGTCCCAGGGTAACAATTTAGCAGACAAAGTTGCGAAATATGCCAAAGAGAATTGTGCAAATGATGAACTTGGACAATAGATGTATGAAACAAAGGAGGGGAATTGGGTGTAGGGGAGCAGGTGGCAAGGATTCAGGAAGATGTGACAGAGGAAGAAAGGAAAACCTGGCACTCAGATGAAAATATAAGACGTCCCAGACCCCTCTCCCTAC
This sequence comes from Ambystoma mexicanum, assembly GCF_040938575.1. Lineage (NCBI taxonomy): Eukaryota > Metazoa > Chordata > Amphibia > Caudata > Ambystomatidae > Ambystoma > Ambystoma mexicanum. The sequence goes on along the minus strand of NC_090933.1, from coordinate 865,758,604 downwards.
AGATGTTCCTAAACACAATCTGAGATGAAGGATAATATATGTGCCAGGCAACGAGTAAGAACTTTGTGATGAACTTTGATTATTAAGGAGAAATTAACTCTTTTGTTGATCAGAGCATTGTGCAGCCTTACTGAAGACATTGGGCGATTGGCCTGAAGGGCCTCCGGCGTCCCTCCTGGACAAGGCACAACGAGATGTGGGACAGATCGGTGAAAGGGCTGCTGGTGCGCCTCGTACGTTTAGGTTACAAAGACGGTGGAGCTTTAAATAGGGTGCAGAACGTAAGCTGTAAGAGTGAGAGGCTGCACCCTAGGGTAGAACGCTAGGCGCCAGGACCCAGCCAATCCACGGAACCTAACCTGTAAGTGTCAGCATAAACTCAGGTAAGGTGGCAGAAGCAATGATAAGTGATATGGAACTGCAGGATTTAGCTCTGCCTGCCCACCCACAGGGACGGATGAAGGTGGACAAATATGGCTGTATGAAACGGAAAAGACTGTTATATGTATGGTAGGTGTCTTGGTGGTAACAGAGCTCGGTGTATTTTTATGGTATCTGGAACACCCTTCAATGTATGAATGCAATGTCTGACGCTTCAGTTGACCTAGAGCTACTCCTGACCAATGAAGCTCGTGCCAAAATGAAAATCCAGCAATATGATTGGATTATGACTCAAAACAAATGCCTCAATTACAAGGATTTTGATCGAGCATTATTTGGGCATAAGCGATGTAGAATAATGTCTGATTATTTAGCGAAATTTCCATGTCCAAAGACTCGTCAGAAGTTTCTTTGTTTTCGGTTGAATCTTTGGCCGACCCTAGATATTCAGGCTCGCAGAAAACAGATTATGCAAACAGAAAATGTGTGTCGATTTTGTAAGAATGTTGGCCAAAAAGAAACGTTGGAACATTGTTTAGTTCATTGTCCAAATCTAGCCACTATTCGGAAAAGATGCTTCGGAAACATTTTTGAAGACCAAAATACACATATTCAAAAGAACTTATGGCACTGTATTTTCTCATCTACATCTTTAAGAATCAAAATAGCAACTGTACGCTTTTTGGATGAAATTTTTTCTGATCATACCCATAATCATATCAACTGAGCCGAATCAATTTCAAATTTACTTAAACTGCATTTTCTTTTTTTCTTTTATGAAAGTCTATTAATTGTATTACTTAGAGACTGTGATATTTGTTTATATTTGAAAGGTTGATTTTATTAACCATATAAATTAATTTAAAAAAAAAATGTATGAATTTAACAATATGTTTCCCGTGGCGAACTCCCCAAATGAGACCAATATTAATTATGTATACAGTAAAGATAGGCATGAGCATGACGGTCATGAAGAGGAAGAGTATAGTAGGAATGCATATATACGTTTAATGAATACAACACAGAAGGAGTTGAATTTGTCAGGTTGTTGGATATGTAGTCATGTTCCCCGCCATGCAAGGGATGGAATACCTAGGTATGCTTTTGCGGTACCAGAAGTTGACAGTTGTATTTTGCTTTGGATGATGGTTCTTTCACTAGACAGGTATATGTCAAATACTTCCAGGTGCTTTTCAATGAAATGGTCAGAGATATCCCCTTATGTTTGTAACAAGAAAGCTTTTTTGTGGGTTCCCAGGAACGTTTCAAGAACATGTTATTTTGCCAGGATAATACCTGCTGCTATGAGCTATACCCCAAAAGAAATGTATGCTAAACACAGGTATATGAGAGAGATAAGGAAAGGGCCTGACCAATCAGATACTGATGTGGATATATTTATTGACATAATAAAGGCAATGACACTCCCTGTAGGAATATTCCTGAACTCCCAAGAGGTACGCAGACTAAGTAAGGCAGTTGAGACCATGATTAGTGAAACAGCTAATATACTCACTAATATTACATATGAGATGAAGGCCATACAGTAAGTTGCATTACAGAATAGGTACGTGTTGGATGTGTTGACAGCAGAAAGGGGCGGAATTTGTACTATGGTGGGTTCCCAATGTTGCATGCATATTCCCGATGCAAGTAAGGGAGTGTTGTCTGGGATATCCAGGTTACACAAGATAGCTGAGACAATCCACTATGACGAGGGGGTCGAAAATAGTTGTTGGATGAAGTTACTGAAAGATCTTGGCTGGAAGTTGGTAACCCCAATACTGGTAGTGATAGGATTAGTCCTGGTTTGCTGCCTGTGCAAACAATGTTCTCCAATGCTTATTGGAGGTTGTATGGATTGCTGTAGCAGGACAGCCCGCAAGGTACAGGATACCCCCTCTCATCAGGAAAAGGAGCATTTGTGGATAATGTAGTTAAAGGAAATAGAGGATTTGAATAAGATTGACGTATAATATTGCTCAACATGAGCAAAAGGGCCGCATTGTGCGTACAAAAATTAGTAAGGCCTTGCACATGTTGTAGCAAGATGGATCCTGTAGAGCCTCAGAGGAGAAAAGGGTGATTGCGTGCAACTAATCAGTGTTGCAAAGTTTGTTTTCTTGTTAATCAGATGTAAAATTCCAGAAAGAAGGGAAGGGCAGAGTGTGGTTAAGGTCTGGCATGACAGATACATGATAGTCATAAACGGCATAAGTGAATTCCCCAAAGAGGGCCCCTGAGATGCAGAGAAGGCGTAATGACTGTGCAGTTGCAGGCTTATCTGCTCACCCCAGGAATGTGTTTACGAGGAACTCTTCCGCACGAAGGAGGGATGGGGGGAGATTACGTGACTAACTGCTAATGCTTATGTAAACTCCTTTTCTGTGCACGTGCTAGAGACTGGGACCAACGATATTTGAAAATGTATATAAACCATGCAGACCTAATGCTTATCGGCTCACTTCACCATTCTCTCAAGGACACTGAAGTCCGGCCCTTTGGCAAAAGATTGACAAATAAACCTTTGTGACTTGACCAGCCGTCTCAGTCTTTTTGGAATGGGGTCCCTTTTGACGGAAGTGGGGTGAGCGAAAGATTACCCTCATTTACATGCCATTTCTCCCCAGCTGTACTCTAATGCAATAGTCTTGGCTTATAGGTACATAATAGCCCAAAGGAAAAATAGGTGGGGTGTGGGGGCAGCATTCCTGACCTATGAGAAAGACCACCAATTTCCACAAAGACAGCTGTTTCTGAATATCTGGAAGGGCTTGGGAAGGGTCATGTTTTTTACCTAACACTTACACGCTCCTCGAGGCACTGCTATCCAGGAAAATTGTATGGAATGTTTTCTGGTTTTATAGTACTTGATGTCAGTGTTAGACCTTTTGAAAGCGCCATAAGTGCTGAAAAGAGAAGTATGAGATGTAAATAGAAGGGGAAGAAGTAGACTAAAACAGACAACATAATGTTGTGTTAGGTCATGAGAGAGAGATGGGAAAGAAAGGGAATGAGAGAGAGAGAGAGAGAGAGAGCGAGAGAGAGAGAGAGAGAGAGAGAGAGAAAGAGAGAGAGAGAGAGAGATTGGCCATAGTCCTGTAGATGTTTACCCTGCCTCTTTGCCCACTTGCAACCCCCTTTTCACGCCCATAACCTGGGACGGCATCAGGGCCTTTCAACCTTTTCAATTGAAAGGGGCCTCGAGCCTCAGGGGGGCCCCAGCAACTGCCTCCATATTGCCAGCCATCAGTCTAAAAACAAAACAATACATTCCATTATATATCAAATACGTTCTGGGCTTACAGTCACGCTGCACTGGCTTGAGCCGGTCCGGCCGTCATTTCCATTGGGGAAAACAGAAGTGTTATCACCTAGTTACCTTGCAAGACTGGTTCCTCCATGTCAGCCACTTGCTTAAATAGATGGATTGATTTCTATTCACTAGGCATTCCGTGTTCAGCTCCCTGCTGGCTCGCCGTCTCATGATAATTTGGCGGCTATTAACCTTATCTTTATCTCCATTATAGTGTGTGGCCCCCAAGGGTGCCTCTGACTGCTTTCTACTCTAAGAAAGGAGGGCAACCATCATGGTGAAATGGGCCCCCACACATCTTCAGCAGGGCCTGCCCATAACAATGTTAGCATGGCCAGCAGGCCAGTCCTGTGCTGCAGGTGCAGCCCATACCCAAACTGGGACAAAGAGGCCTCATACTTCAATGTGTCTGACTCCTACAGTACCTTTGCAAATGTAGGGGGCCTTAATGCCAGAGCCGTGCTTTCAAAATGGATGAATGTCCAGTGCTGGAAATTGACTTTTTTACTGAGGGATCCTAGCCAGCTGAGGGGTCGGGTGTGTAGGAGCGCAGGTATTTTACACACCCCCCACAAACATTTGCCTCTCAGCCCCTCAGAAGATTAAACACAAACGTCTGGAAAATAGCCCAATTTAATATAATGTCAAGTATAAAAACTGTACACCTTTTAAACCTAAAAAAGGCTTTTTGTCACATCCTGTGACATCTTCCCATTGTCCACGTTAATAAGGCCCCAATTTTCCTTCTTGCCCTACCATGTAGCCATGTGCATCAGTCATGAAACATTGTATTCAACTAGCCTTCTTAGAGCCATTTTTCTAGGAAATTGTGTGGTCTTGATAAGCTGTAAGTAATTCTCTATTGAAACATCTTCATTTCCAACATTAGTTTGAGGCTGGATAATCTAATATTACCATTGATAGCAATGCCTGCTGAAGAGGCCCAGCTGTTTCCAGTCAAACCCCTAAACACAGGTAACTGTAATAAAGACAACTTTAAATAAAAAAGCTTTTGTCTCGAAAGTTAGCCATTGTGCACTTATTACCACAATTAACTGTGCCCACTCTAAGCTCCACCTCATGGCCTGCCCATCTAGGGCCCTTTGTCAGGTACTGCCCACTGGGATCTTTGCCTTGCCTTACATCTGCCACTGATTGGAGGATCCATGTTCCTGTAATTCTTTTAGATCTCCCCCTTATTATGCTGAGTCTAGATGCAGATAACATCTCTGACTATCTCTTTACTAGCACAAAGTGCTTTCATTTTGTGACCTGTATAAACTTTAAAATGTGGTCAGTCAGATTTTTCACATGCATTATTCAGGCTCCTTTGTAAACTCAATGGCACTCATTATGAGTTAGGTGGTAGCCTTGCCGGTAAAACCGGCAAGCTGCTGCCAGACTCGTGGAGATTTACTGGCTCTGGACGTGCCGGAATTGCCGGGGCACTACAGCCCTGGGGATCAGGTAATTCCAGAGCCGGCATTCTGTGGAGGACTCCATGGAAATGAGAAAGTGGAAACACTGACACCATGTGGAAATGGTGCCAGTGTTTCCGCGTCCATCTGCGGCCGGTGGCATTATGCCCACCAGGTCAGACCTGGCGGGTGTAACACCACACGGCCACAGAACTCGTAGTTAGCCGGTCCGGAAAACGGTGCCGGTACGTTTTTACCAGCACCGTTAAATCCAGACCAGATAACTTGTAATGAGGCCCAATGTCTGCAACTGATCCCTTACTGCACACATTCCCCTCTCTTTCTACTTCAGGTGATTTCAATCCTATGGTTCGTGGCGCGAGATCCACAAAGCCCAGCGCAATTGTCCAATATCAGATTCCATGCAGAGCTTCCCACTTTTAACTCCCTGTTTAGAGATCATGGGAGTATCGCTATGCCGACATCAAGTTTATGATATGATGATCCGGAATGATCGCCGTTCTTCCTTCGTGGAGTGCTGTGCTGTGCTGCACATTGAGGCACAAATCCGACCTCAAATCTTCCAAAGATAAAGTCCAAAGAGAGAAAGTGATCAGCCATTGGATGTTTCTCTACATGCATATCCTCTGGATGGCTCAGAAGGCGTGTATGGATAATACAGCATTGGTTTCCACATGGCCTACAGGACCAGAATCATGAGACATGCTGTTGCCCCTCTGTCTCCCAACTAAATTGTCAATGTTTAAGGGACCTTATCAGAGCAAGTTGAACATGTCTGGGAGGTCATGGGGGCACATTTAAAAATTATGTTTCGGGACTCCTATAACTGATCAAAAATGTCTGAGGTGTTTGTCTGATGCATAGAATATAATGGAGATGCTTTCTAATTTTAATTTCTTATTTATTTATAGTATTGTATAGTTACTAAAGTCAACTTTTTTAACAAAACACCAACATCAAAACAGCCTTATTACAACCTATGCAGTGTACATTTACAAGTGCAACCTCACCTTCAAGATACAGGGGGAGCAGCCAAACAAATAATTCAATAATGTCAATAATATTAGCAATTCTTTTCTAAGGTTTTGTCAAGTACACTATACAGACTTCAAAGGTGCTATTCATAAAAGTCATCCAAAGGTCCTCAGACGAATGGTTCCAAACCATGCCAGCAGATCTCAATTCTTGATGTTGTAACTTGAGTAGTGAGGAACAGTCAGTCAAAAGATGTTTAACACACTCCAAACAGTCCTTCCCACATAGGCGAAACAGTCTTAACTAATAAGGATTTGGGCCGAAATGGTGCTACAGCAAGAACATTGTTTCCAGAACACAGCTCCATCTTGTTCCTCCTCAATTCCTCCCCTGGCCTCACACTGCAGTGCTGAAAGCATGGTAAACTATGTCTGCAATATGTTATCATTATCGTTATTATTATTATTATTTTTATTATTATTAGCAGAGACAAATATGAGAAGACTTGGCGAAAATCCTGCATTGCATCTGGCCTAGCTCAAAGTACTCTGTACTACACACAGACGACTGATCACCACTGTCAAGGCCAACTACTACTAAAACACCATAGCCAAGGCCAACAATGAAAGTAGGGCCCTCTTCAAAGCCATCCAGCACTGCATCGACCCTCTGCTTGACCCACCCGTGCCACGCTCATCAAGAAATGCACCACTGTCACCTCTTTCTTCATCAATAAGATTGCCATGATCCAGCAAACACATAGACACCAATGCTATAACTGACAGCACACTACACATTGCATCTTGTAAAACCACAACTCCTGGACAACTTTCAAGGCACTTGCTATGGAAGACCTCACTGCCATTCTAACATCCTTCAACGCCACATCCTATGCGGATGACATCCCCCCTGACTCTGTACTGAAGACACTTCCGATTGAAGTACTCCTACCTTCCCTGACAATCATCAACAGCTCCCTAATTCAGGGCGCCTTCCCCTCAACCCTCAAGACCAGACAAATCCTCCCACTTCTCAAGAAACCAAAACTGAACACTGACGACCTCAGCAACTACCGCCCCATCACCCATCCTCACTTCCTAGGTAGAATCTTTGAGAAATCAATGGGCACGCGACTCCCCCAACTCATCGAAACAACAACCTACTTCAATCCTAACAATCTGACTTCAGACCCAGATGCAGCACAGAAATCGCTACCATCAAGGTGATTGACAATGCTCTTAGAATTCTTGATGATAGCCCTCCTTGTCTTCTGATTTTCCTTGACCTCTCAGCAGCATTTGACATAGTAGACCAGCAGACACTCACCAACAATCTACATCGGTAATTGCTTATAAGCAGGATCATCCTCAGCTGGTTTAAATCATACCCTGCTAATCAACACCAGTTTGTACAAATGATTCCTCCAGATCACCAACTCTACCCATCTCTTGTGAAATCCTGCAACCCTGTGATCTTCAATATTTACATGGAATTGCTTGGAACCCTCCTCACTCCAGACAACATCCACTAATATGCAGATGTAACACAGCTGTAATACAAGATATCCTCCATCAAAGACATCCACAGGCTCAAGGCCTGCCTCTCATTGATCCAGCCGTGGAGGTCCAGTGCTTACCTGAAGCTTACACACTCCAAGACTGAATTCCTACCGTTGACCAACAGCACTGCACCCTGGCATTCAGACTTGGCTCTCTGCTATGCATCTCAAGGGCTTCACACCCCAGCTGGCCACCTAGGCCACATCTCTTAGATTTGACGTTTACAGGTATCTCTCCTTCAAACAGCACATAGTAAGCAGACCCTCCAGCTTATAGCGATTTTGCGATCCCACAAAATGCTGCGAAAACTGCCGTTTTGTCCACAAACAGCATCTTTAAAAAAAAAAAACATTTTCTTTTAAAGTAATCTGCAAAAATTACTGTTTTGAAAAAATAATACTCGGGGTACCAGGTTCTCATCTTTTTTTTTTACACAAGAAATGAAATGCGCTAACACATCTCATCACTTGCGCCCCAAAAAGTGCAGCCCAATCCACAAGGGACACATGAATGGGCACATTTTATATGCACGCCCATTCAGATGGCCTTTTTCAACTCCTTGATCAAATAAAGTGGCGTTTCTGTCAATTTAAAAGTGCATCCCTCATTTCCAAGCAAGATGCACTTTTAAATGTGCAGAAATTGTAGGCAACCCTACGCACACGGGATAGGTGCATGCAGGATGCCAAAGCTGTGCTCTTCACATTCTCTGCATTTCAAAGCCATGTGTGCTAGACTCTGTGTACCCCATTGTTGCATCTCCTAAATCTGTTGCCCTCCATTCATACCACCTAGGTCTTGCTCCTTCGCTTCTGTATCGCTATTCCCATTTTCCAACACAGCTTCCAGATTCTCAAACGTTGGACTAACATAGACCTCTGATACTCCAACAACCCCCATTTCCTAGAGACCAATCCCTCTCATACCCTACCTCTTTAGACTCCTTGAGGGAGTCGAGGTGATCGAGATAGTAACATACTTTGAGGCTTGCTCACTGTCTGATCCCCTACAGTCTGGAATCTGATCCAAACACTTTGCTGAAACTGCTCTCGACCAAATCTCTAACTTCATTAATACTGCCCACAACTCCCACCTTCCTCTGGCCTCATTCCTCTTGATCTCTCAGCAGCCTCTGATAATATGGACTACCATCACTTCTCTAAACTCCCTCCTCAGTTCGAAAGACTCAGCACTTGACTGAATCTGCTTCTATCTCTTTGACCTCTCATGGAAATCCAGGACATTCTCCTTGGCACCCCTCTATGTTCCCCAAGGCCTATTCTTAGGCCCACTCGTATAACCCCTACACCTCCTCTCTTGGAAAACTCAGCTCCTACTTTTGCTTCAACTATTACCTCTTTGATGATAAGACTAAGTTATTATTTTCCTTTCCCACTCTTACTCAGGCAATATCTAATCACTTTACCAAGTGCATCTCTGCCACCCCCCACTGGATGGCCTTATGCTGTCTCATACTCAACTCCTGAAGGACTGAAATTATCTCTTTCTCAGCACCCAACATCAACCTAACTCTCCTTTACCCAATCTCATTCCCCCCTGAGCTACTCATCCCCACACTTGGGTCGTAGCCTTGGGGTGCTCTTTGAGAACAACCTTAAACTCTTCCAGTTCATCACAGCTTCTGCCAGGTCTAGCAGACATAACCACCTAAACCTATCACACCACTAAACATAAACGTAATCTCTACTCTAGTGCTCAGTAAACTTTACTACTGTGCTAGCCTTCTTCTTAGCCTTCCACTCTACTCCATTCCTACACTCAACAAAGTACTCATCTTTGCAGCACATATCCTCTTTCAACTGATCCTATCCCACCTTTGCGCACCGACGGCAATCTGGATGGCTCCACATGTAAACCACTCTGCTTAAGTTCTTGTACTCACATTTAAAGCAAGTTACAGTCTTGCACCTCAATATCTTGCTGACTGCACCTCTCGACACTCTCCTCCTTGGACTCGCCACTGCTCATTCCTCCATATCCAATCACTCCCCCTGCCCACTCTGCACTTCACCCCCATCACTCCTTCTCTCTATTTGCCACACTTAACTGGAGTGCACTCCCCTTGCCCATAAAGGCCACCTATTGGCAAGGGATGTTAGAATTTCAACTCAAGCTTCATCTCCAAACTGTGGGAAGAGCCCCTCTACACCACTCATCTGCATATCCTTAACCCTCCTATTCACTCATAGCTATGTTGCCACAGTCACTAGGGCTACATCATACTTATGTTCACACTGTATATTTGGCACTAAGCTTTTTTGCATCACTATTTATGGCATGTCTTCTATCCATGTTCCTGGTTTATTTTCATATTACTACCCCTTCACCAACTGGTTCTAATTATCAATTACAATATTGTCTGGTTGTAGAGACACCTTATTCATGAACTGCCTTCACCCCCTGCTGCTATTTCTCCCTTTGTAAGTCGTTCCTGGCTGAAATGTCATCCTTGTTCCTAAATTAATACAAATATAAAAGAATCTGGGGGAATCAACATGCCAATTGCACGAGATTAACCCAACAAGATACATATTTAATACCAGCTAAAAGTAATTTGACCTACAAATAAGAGACACTTGGATGACACCCATTACTCATTAGGCCAGATGGATACAACTCCGGAGATAGAATATGGATAGCGCCACCAACTTCAAAACAAAACAAGCAAATCCTGTGGTTGGATGGAGGAGTTAAAAGCAGCACTGCTAATACATGCAAGAGGAAATGACAAAAAGGCTGGATCTTCAGGCACCAAATCAGAGAGCCTAAAGGAAGACAACAAAGAGACAGTTAAACAGGACATTTCCAAAAGAAGCATTATCATTACCGATGCAGCTTTAGCGCTTTACTCCATCAAAGGTATTGGCCCCCAGAAAAGGGTGATGAGAAGAAATGCCTTAGGATGGATGAGGGTGCTCATCCACTTAAGCAGCCACATGGAGGAAGGAATCAATGCAAAGACTGGTGGATTATCATAGGAGTAAATAGGCTGCCAACCCACTCCCAAATTAATTAAAAAGAGTGAATAGCTAGAAGGTCCCAGTTTTCACAAGTATTTTTATGCAAATGAAGATAAGACTGGTCTCTCCAAAGAAGTTAAATAAAAAAACACTCTTAAAGCCTCGTGAAGAAGAGAGGCAAGAATGGAGAAGGGACATCAGGGAACAGAGTGGCTAATACTGGATGACAGTAGGCCTGCAGACCAGGCTGAACTGGACGATCAGAGCCACATGGAAACAAAAGACGTTCGTGAGCCATGCCCTGGCCTTTTCTTCTCAGTGGATCAGAGAAGGTTAGCCATAGAAGACTGTCAACCAATAAAGAATTGGGAACATTGGAGATCTACAAATACGCAAAGAAAGAGCCATATTTGAAATAGGAACTACTGACAATCAGATCTCTGCATTAGAAGGATTTAAGATTGAAATAAGTACCCAAAATGAGAGCAGACAAGTTACCACCAATGATGCATCAAAACTCAAGCAACGGAAAGTAGAATAAAGGAAAAGTCAGCTATCCATAAATAAAGGTCTAGAGAAATATTGAGCATTGTTTTATATCATGCTTTAATTCCATTTGATTTGTCTCTTTTGCTTTTTCTCTGCTGCTCTGGTGGAAATGAAAGAGGTGGAGGCTGTGGTTTGGCCACAGAGGTAAGAGAGAGAGAAAATGCAAGATACCTTTGCTGTTGTGGTGTGTGTGCAGTTCAGAAGTACCTGTATACTGTGTGTGGGTCAATTTTGATGGGTTCTGTGTTAGAAGTATTTTTGTCCAGAGGGGGGCATCGGGTGCCTGGAGTCTGAGATATGTTAGCTAGTTCTGTGGTTGAAGTGGTGTACTGTTCTGATGTTTTAGGTCTGTTGGGAGGGGTGTTTGCTTGCAATGTATGTATGGGTGGCTTATTTGGCATATATGATGTGTTGTAGCTCAGAATTTGAGAATGTTAGAGTTGTAGGTAGTCCAAGACCTGAATAAACCTTTGGAGCATGCATTGGATGTGGCTGTGCTGAGGGCCAGGTACTGTTGTACCTTGGGCAAGGTAACTGTGAGGAGAAGTCTTATGGCACCATGGAATGGGCTGGAGTTGCTAGCAGTATGAAACGAGTTTTGACACTCTCCTCCCTGATGGCTACAAGATCGTCTCTGAGCCCAGAACCAACCCAACCGGAGGGCGAGTAGCACTGATCTTTCCGGAGCGGGTCCCTGCCTCTGTCATTCCTATGCAGGCTTACTCATCCTTTGAATGCCTGTTCGGCAGGCTCTCTATCTCTCCTGGCCTCTCTCTAACTGTGGCCACCATTTACAGGCCTCCTGGCCAGGTTGCCCTCTTCCACTCAGAGTGGGCTGGCCTCGGCTCCTCTCTCCTTAACTCTACCTTTCAACTTCTCCTCCTCTGAGAGCACAGAGACCTCAACATCCATATGTATGAATCTAATCCTTCTTCTGGGTTCTTTCACAAACTTTGCGACACTTACTCTCTTTCCATTATACCCTCTAGTCCAACACACTCTGCCGGACACACCTTGGAAGTTCTCATCTCCTCTGCCATCCCCCTCTCTAACCCTCTCACCACTCTTCTCTCTTGGACTGACCACTTTCTGCTTTCCTCGCCCCAGAAACTCTCTGTCCCTCAGGCAAAGCCTGCCCCAGCACTGCCGCCTACCTTCTCTGTCATTCGGCCCATCAAGCGTGTGTCAGTGAATGGCTTTGCCCCTACTTTACCTGCTCCTCCTACTCCTACTGCTGACTTACCTCCTGACAAAGCCCTCTCTAATTTGCCTCATTCTATCTCCAATACCCTGGACATCCTTGCCCATGTCAGGAGAATCCGTCTGAAGCTTACCTCCAAGTGCAACTTCTGGTATGACTCTGACCTCGCCACCCTGAAACGCAAGTGTAGGAAGCCTGAGAGGAAGTGGAGGGCTTCGGGTGCATCCTCTGACAAACTGGCCTGCCGCCTTCTCCAAAGGCAATACAGACACTATGTCCTGTCCATGAAGAGAGTCCACATCCAAGCCTGTGTCTCTGTGGCCTTTAACAACACGGCCAAACTCTTTAATATCTGCAAGGAGCTGGACAATACTTCTGCAGTCTCTACCTCTCCTGTTCCCTCCCAGGGCCTCTGTACGGCTCTGGCTTCTCATTTCACCACTAAAACCCAGGACATAATGTCCTCGCTTTCCTCTTCCTCTCCCTCTACCTATCTCAGCCCTCCTCTGGCCGCATCTCCCTCTCCTCCTTTCTCCTCTTTCTCTTTGACAACACCTGACGATGTTTCTAGACAAGTCCAGTCTATGAAAGTGTCATCCAAACAGGTGCTCCCCTGCTTTTCCAGAACCATCACGGACCACATTGACACCCTCGCTCCAGCCTTGGCTGATTTCTGCAATCACTCTTTTGCCACTGGCTCCATCCCCCCTCTCCTCAAGCAGTGCCTTGTGCACACCCTCCTTAAAAAGCCTTCCTCCGACCCTACCTGTCTAGCAAACTATTGCCCGATATCTATCACTCCTTCCCTGGCAAAACTCCTGGAAAAGCTGGCCCATCTTACTCTCCAAACGGAATCTGTTGGTTGTCTCCATGACCAGCAGTCTGGCTGGAGAGCAGCCAGAGGCATGGAAACTGCTTTCCTGAACACCCATGAAGATCTGCTCCCTAATCTTTATTGTAGCCTTTCTTCTCTCCTCATCCTCCTTGATCCTTCCTCTTGAACCCGTATGCCCTTTCAGGGTTGGATTGGCCCCTCGGCCTTTCGGCCCTTGGCTGGGCCAAAATCATCCCTGGAGAGTGGGGGCCGGTTCTGGCCATGCCTGGCCGGTTTGGAAAAAAAGAAATTGAACAAAATATTATTTTTTTTTAATTTTTATTTTTTTTCTTCAAAAAGCCATTCATCCTTCATGGGTCAATAAATAAGTACCAACACAGGTTGGGTGATATTGTATGCATATTTGTTCTATAAAAAAAAGCCTAAGCGTAAGCGCTATACAATAACATATTATCATTTGGCCTTCGACATCTGCTTGGATTCACAGTAATTTATTGTACTGAGGTTGTGTTTCATAGCTTCCCAGGATGTCACTTTGGGGTGGGGTCAAATGACATCACTTCCAGTGATGTCATCAGTGGTCAAGGGTCATGAGGCGAGGGGTGGGCCACTTTTTTGAGGCGAGGGGTGGCCCACTTTTTTTTGGGAGACGGGCCTATTTCTTGTCCCAGTCCGACCCTGGGCCCTTTTAAGTGAAATAACGCTTTAGTGGATGGATGGGGATGCAGAATTTACTCATACACCAATAATAAGACTGATTCAGGAAGTTGGCAAAACTTTGACTGTTTTAATATTAATTGTCTAAAACAGGGACTACAATGGACATCAACGGACATCTCATAGCATAATCTCTCAAAGTATCTCAAAACAAATCACACTTATATAGTACAAATTCATCATCATTCACATCATACTATGTGGCAAAACTAAGAAACCCTAAGTAGGTTTGTGATAAAACAATGGGGAACATCTAGGTATATTTTCTATGGGGGATAGGATCTCTATAATCAGGTGGACAGCTAAGCCCACCCCTAGTGCAAGTCATCTTCATTGTCTTAAAATACACAATGTTTCATTGGGTCTCAAACTATAGGGCTCTTTGCTACGTGGCCCTCTACAATTGGTTGGCACGCTTGTACCCTTTTGGAATATTGCACTCGCTAGCATCACGCAAGCTGGCACCCTAGGTGCTGGTGGGTTGGACCTGAACATGATTCCCCACCCAATTAGCCCATCATCCATCATCACTCAAGCCGTCTGCCATTCGAATTGTCTTTGAACTTGGCCTTGCAAAGTATCACTGCTCATGTGAATAGAAAGGAGTGTGAGCATGCTCTTATCTTCAAGTCTCGACATAGCTTGCCCAAAGTCTATTTTCTTCTAGACCGTGTGACAGGAGATCGTGTTTGACCTCCTTCTTCGCATCTAACACTATTAAAATGAATAAAACTTGGCACTCATAGTCTTTCCATCGCACCTTAACAGGAGCTTGTCTCGCCTCTCATGTTCATTGTATCTGTCCATGATAGATAACCAGTTTCTTGGCTGCCTCAACCCTCGACACTGGGCCAGACAAGCCTTCTCGATTCTTCCTCCATCGTCAGCTGTTTTTATTCTACTGTGCCACAATTTCAGCCCTTCTCTTCATGGCATCCTAGTTTGCTAAAACATAACGTAGAACATCCAGATTCTATATAATGGCGGCATCGCCTGCAGTCTATTCACTAGGTATAGCCAGCCTTCATGAATACTTTGTCTTCTTGCATTTCAGCATCTGTACAATTATAAAATGATTTGCATTTTCTTCAGTGCTTTTTGCACTTGTAATCTTCATTCTGCAAGTAAAGGGACACTCAATCCTTTACCTCGTCACCAGATTCTTTACTGTCTATTCACCTTCTCTCTCGGCATCTCTTCTTGGAGCGTCATCTTTACTTCATGTGACGTCACCAGTCTTCTCTTTCATTCATCTTCACACATCTTCGGGGATCTCTCAAGAGACTGTCAGCTCTTCGTGGATACATGAAGAAAGGTGTTCTCAATGGATACCTTGTCTCAAAGGCTTTTCGTGTTATGGGCATCATTACAGGTGTTGTGCTTGTCACTATTTCCGGTTCCCAACATATAGGCAAAATAGGGACTTCCAGTAGAGGCAATTGGCTCCTCCTCTACACTCTGCTTTTGACATGGTCATTCACGCCATCCTGATCAATCGACTCAGCGAGAAGCTGGGTATCACTGATCAGGCCCTAGAGTGGTTGACCTCCTTCCTCCTAGACTGACCCTCTCAGGTCCAACCTGGGACCTTTCTCTCCACCAACGCTCTCTCCACATGTGGTGTTCCCCTACACTCTACCCTTTCACCTTGGCTCTTCAATGTCTACTTGGCCCCTTTGGCCCACCTGACCTCTACCTTCTCATCTAACTTTCAGTGTTATGCGGATGACACTCAGCTCTCTTTCAGGCTCTCCTCAGCCTCCTCTCTTGCTCATTCCTGACTGTCTATCCATGAATCGAGAATGGTGCATCTCCAATGATCTCTGCCTTAATGCCATTAAGGTGGAGATCCTTCTCATTGGGACCCCTGCTTTCTCTCTCTCTCTATGGCCATCCTCCCTGGGCCCTCTTCCTTTGCCTTCCTGTGAGGCAAAAAACCTTGCTGTCATTTTCAATTCCACTCTCTCGTTACATCACAGACCTTGCCAAGAAGTCCCACTACCAGCTTTGCCTCCTTAGAGGTATTCTTCCTTTTCTTACTTTCCCCCAGAAGCTCACTGTATCCAGAGCCCTGGTTCTCTAGGATGTACTAGATCAACAGCCCCTTCCTCAATCTTCCTTCCACTACTCTCCGCCCTCTGCAACTAATCCAGAATAGGACTGCAAGATTTATCCTTGTCCTCAAGCCCAGGTACTGTATCTATCCAGCCCTCTCCACTGGCTCCTAGTGGCTGCAAGGAACAAGTTGAAGACCCTCTGCATTGTCCAAAAGGCTTTCCAGGACCCTGGCCTCCACTACATCCAACACTTTCTTCCAAAAAGCATTCCTTCTAGAGCCCTTTGCTCAGCTACCTCCAACTCTCAGAGGGTCAGATGCTTCTCCAGGCAGATAGTGGGCGGTAGATCTCTCACCTCTGCAGGTGCCTCCCTCTGGAACGGCCTCCCTGCCCCTCTCAAACTTGAGCCAGACCACCTAAAGTTCTGCAAGATGCTGAAGATCTTCCTTTTCTCATCCGATTTCTCTCTCTCTCTCCCCTGCTAACCTTCCTGTCTGCTGCACAGACTGCTTGCTTGGCTGCCCCCAGAGTCTCATTGGGTACTGGACTCCTCCATCATCATTCTCTCTGGGCCGACCGTGCACTTAGGGGCTGTAACTGTAATCTCTACAGCCCCCTGCCTCCCTGCACTTACCCAAAGTCATGCTGCCCTGGCTGGACTCATTCAGAGCAATGCTTCCCTGATTGCACTTCCCCTCGCCCTCTCTTTTGCACTTACCCGTCTCTCTTCCCCGTGCACTTTTTGTGCTGTCGCACTTGCAAGATCTGAATAACACAAGATCGAGTAAGATCGTTTGTCTTGTCCTACCCTGTCTTCCCGCCTTGTCTTGTCACGCCTAGAAACACGTCTGTACAAGCGCGTTATAAATGATTTATCATATCATATCATATCATACAGACCAGCCATCTACACATATAGGCCAACTGAGATTGTAGGAAGTTGAAATTTCTACCATCTGTAATGATAGTTCAAAGGACACTGTGTCATCAGGGTTTTCTACATATGCTGCTTCTTTGACTGCCAAATATGCTGCGGTGTTACCATAAGCAATTGGGTCTGTATTCTTTGTGTGAGCTGTGCATTTTACTACCACAACTGTCGTATGTAGCGCTAATGTGTCTATCAACCTGGAAAGTAATGCGGTATGCTGCACAGGTGTACATTCAGATTTTTAAAACTTCTCCTGTGCCATCGGGACAGGCCTGAATGTACTGCAGATGAATCTGAGTGGATGGTATTGGGGCACCCTTGAGACAATTCTAATGGGTTTCCGGTCATTCCATCGAATCCAAAGCATCGACAGACCATACCATTGAAAAAAATGCATTGAAAAAAAACATCAAATGCATTTTTTTAAATGGTAAAGGTTTTAGTTTAGTAAAAATGGGTTTTTAAAGTTAAAAACGGGGCCGGGGGTGGAACCCCCCCCATCAAAAAAATAAATTTAAATAATGCATTCAATGGTTTTTTTCGATGCTTTTGGTGTCAATGGTTTGGTTGTCGATGGTTTGGCTGTCGATGGTATCACTAGGAAACTTCTAATGCAGTTACGAGGGTCACAAGTTCTGCTGCTTGTGCAGAGTAGCGTGAGGGCAGTGGCACCTTTGCAAGCACATGGTACTCCCCTGATTTTAGGCTCACTACTGCTGCTCCAATGTGTCTTATTGCCGTGTTCTGATCAATCGCTGCTGAAACATCAACAAAAAGCACCTTCCCCCCTTCGAGTGCGTCTTCTTTAACGTGAGTAGTATCACCAGTAGTGTTCTCATATGTAGTGTGATTTTATACTGTGTCATTTGGCTGTACTGGTTATGCAATAAATGTTGCTGAATTGACAGAGTGGCATCTGACAATGTGAACTGAGGAGTTCGAGAGAATCACTTCATACCCTGATGCTCGGTGGGTGGTGAGAGTGAATTTCGATTTCTCTAGGATTGAGAAAACTGCATATTCCACTTAAAGGGTGACAGGGCATCCCATGGTGATGGTAGAATATTTCTGTATGGCAAAAGCAGTAGCAGCTGGCATGGGAAGTGTCTCTGCATGAATGGGTCTAAGAGCCCACTGTAGTAAGTAAGAAGTGACATCTTTTGTGTGAGTACTGCTGTCTTCACCCGATTGTTTGAAAAGGAGAACAAAAATCATTGTTTTATATAATCTGGTGTGGCCAGAACTGGGACACTGCTGATTGCTTTCTTAAACTCCTGAAATTACTTGATCATTTGGTCTGTCCAGAAAATTGGTCTTTTGCTTTCTGTGCTTCCTTTAGCCCTTGCAGTAGGTGTTGGTGTACGTTGAATCGTCAAGTATCTGTGCCCGACAATAGTCACATAAACCCAAAAAGTGCAGCATTTGCTTGACTGTGGTAGGCTCTGGCATTTTCTGTATGGCTGTAACCCTTTCTGATGTTATCTTTCAACCTGCTGATAATATTATATGTCCTAGGTACAGAACTTCTTGCTGACAGCACTGAAGTTTATCCCTGTCCACTTGGTAACCTTTCTCTGCATAGTTCTTCTGTCGTGCTGCAGACCAAGAGGTTGGCTATGTACTGAATTACTGTGATCTATCTGTGTTTGCAAGTTCTCTACCATTTGCAATACCCTGTTAAACATACTGGGAGACTCACAGTAGCCTTTGGGCAAAGTACTGTGTTGGAACCTCTGACCTTTGTAAGTAAATGCTGTAAGGAGTTGGTACTCAGGATATAATGGGATGGAGAAAATTGCATTCTTGAGATGTATTACAGCAAAATGGGTAGCTTCCATGGGGATATTACACAGGATTGTGGCGGGATTATGAACCACTTGGAAGAGGATGTCTATGTACTGAATTACTGTGCTCTGTGTTTTCAAGTTCTCTACCATTTGCAATACCCTGTTAAAAATACTATACTGGGAGACTCACAGTACCCTTGGGGCAAACAAGTGTGTTGGAACATCTGACCTCTGTAAGTAAATGCTGTAAGGGGTTGGGACTCAGGATATAATGGGATTGAGAAAAATGCATTCTTGAGATCTAGTACAGGAAAATGAGTAGCTTCCGTGGGGATATTACACAGAATTGCGGCAGGATTAGGCACCATTGGGCAGAGGTCGCCTACATACTGAAGTAATGTGCTCTGTGTTTGCAAGCTCTCTACCATTTGCAATACCATGTTTAAAATACTGGGAGACTCACAGTACCCTTGGGGCAAACAAGTATGTTGGAATCTCTGACCTCTATAAATAAATGCTGTAAGAGGCTGGGACCCAGGATATAATAAGATGGAGAAAAATGCATTCTTGAGATCTAGTACAGTAAAATGAGTAGCTTCCATGGGGATATTACACAGAATTGTGGTGGGATTAGGAACCACTTGGAATTCTGCTTCTAAGATATTGTTCAATTGGCGTAAATCCTGTACCATCCGCCAAGTTGACCCTTTTGCTTTTTTCAAAAGGATAAATAGCCATATTACATGGGGATTCTGATGGCTGTAGTATGCCCTGCTGTGATAAAGCCTCTAAGGTGACAGAGAATAGCACAGGGGCAATGCACTGATCTTGGAAGCAAGACAATGCAGAACAGTAGAGGTTTGAATCCCGGATCCACGCTTAGAAACCAAACTCGGATACGGTATTCGGCGTGTTATAAAAAAACAATAAAATAAATGCCTTCCTCTGCTTTGTTTGACATGTGGTATTGCTTTAGTTTTGGCAAAACTGCTCCTGGTTTCAGTTTAATAGTTTAATGCAAACCACCTCTATTATTTTTAGCAGGTCAACATCATGTGGGCCACTGGTCCACAGCTGACTGGGCACCCTGTCTAAATCTTCCTGCAAGTGTGACGATATGGGTTTGGCAAGAAGCAGGGTGAGTGGTACTCCTCTGTGTTCCACTACTACCTGGCAGGTTATGGAGATTTAAAACATCATGTGTCCCTTGTCTTTTGTTTCTTTGCACAGTCATTTATTGGACACATCCCTCAATTGCTATGTTAGGTCAACACATAAAACATTGCGCCATTCCAGATCTTCCTCGTCCAAACTAGACAAGGTTACCATGTCTGCTTTGGTGATTACTGCTTGCAGGTATACTTTGATAATGGTGCTGGGCGCCCATTCCTGTTGGACAGCTGGTTGAAATAGGAACTCTGTAGGTACATGCAAAATGTTGTCCTTAATCACTGGCATCCAACCTGACATGACTGTTACCCCATAGAAAAACAAATTGAGATGGAGTGTTACGCCTCACATGGGTGCTATGGCCACAGAGTGCTTGTTTTACTGTGACAGCCCTAGCGTGGTATGTGCCCAGGGTGGAACACACTATACCCTCCTCTGAGAAAGAAATGGACATTTTCAATTTGCTCATGATATCCCTACTCAGGAGCTTAACTGGGGTGCCCCTTGAATACAATAAAGGGGCTGATAATTTGTGTGGGCCTATGGTGATCGGTAAAAAGAAATTATTTGACACCCCAGAATACCCTTGTGTGTCCATTAGTTTGTCCGACATGGGCAACATCCCCTCCTTAATATAGGATTTGGTAGCTCCTGTGCCGACCAAAAAAGAAAATGTTGGATCCCCTTCTTCAATACTACTCAGAGTTCCTGTTCCAGATCCGTAGTTACTGATAGTACTGGCCCCCTGTGGGTTGTCCTATTGAGGGTAAGTGTTTGTTCCAGGGAGCAGGAAAGGATTGCCCATTAACACACTTACTCACATGTATTGAGTGACTGTGCCCTGTGGCACGGAATTCCTTTCCCACGGTTGAGAAGGGGAGTGGGTAAAATGCCTGCAGCCGCATTTGTTATTATTGTGCAGGGCCTGGAGCATACGGGTGAGAGTTGTTGTTGTTGTCTGGGACCGGGGGCATACAGAGCAAATTGGGTCTGTGGATTAAAGGATGGGCGGTAGGCTGGGACATTATAGTTGAATGGGATGGAAAGCCGGCTCCTGCAGTCTCATGCAAAATTACCCATCTTCCCGCAATACCAACATAGTGGTCCTGATCGGGCCACATGTTTCCCATACCTCCCCCTCTTCCCCTATTAAAACATCCTCTTCCTCTCTGGAAACCTCCTATTCCCCTTCCATAATCTCTGGGCCCTTCTACCCACCCCTGTGCGGGTCTATGTCCAGGATGCCCTTCCATGGTGTTAGTCATTACAGCACCTTCCACGCTCAGCTTTGCTAATTTCTTCTGTACCAACTTTGCTTCTGCCCTCTATGTTTGTTCTGCTTGCTCCTTATCTTTCTCCCATCTGTGCCGGCAATAATGTATGATGAGCTCCTGTATCTTAGGCCATGATTTTGCTTCCATTATAGCCACCTTATCTAAATCTGCCTGTATTTCTGAGGGGAGCCCCTTGCATAACACATGATAAACAACAACAATGGTGTGGTCCCAAGCCTCCCAGTCTCTAACTGCCACATCTCCTGAATCTGCTGTATGTAAATGGTGGGGTCCTCATCTGCTCTCATTGTGCGGACCATGATAGAATTCATGTCCGTCTGTCAGGGTACATATTCCTCAAAGCTTTCCATATCTGTGCTCGACAGTTATTAAATGGGGCCCCATCTTGGGTGGCACTGTTCAATGTTACCCCCTTGTATCCTGCTTTACTCCATATCTCGTCTGCCTCTCCCGATGCCCCTGCTGTCTGTTGTGGCACTGCAAGGCTTGGGTCAGACCCTGTTCTGCCTTTTGTAATCATGCCTCCACCTGCCTGTGAGCCTTGTTCTCAATTGCTAGAATCAACTGACATTTAGCGGCGTCCCCAGGCTTACGTGATCTCCCTTTCTCATCTTCCATTGAGGAAGGTGAAAACTGGGGGTTAGTGTATCCTATGGTAGGCTGTAAAGGGTAGGACCCATACAGGCTGGTGAGGCGGTAGACTGTTTGCTCACCTGGGTGGACCTCTCCCCACCATTGTAAAAAGCACCCTCTGCTTCCACAAACATTTACTATAGATCAAGTATGCTTTGCCTATGATTCAACTGCTTCCCTTTAAAGGTTGACAATAAATACATGTGCATATGTTCTAATAAAGTCTTGTTATGCATGGTCTCTACGGCCCATGGTTTGAACAATTTGTCCACAGTTTCCCGAACTCCTTGTGGCACTTCAAAATCTTGTCCTTATATTGTGGAAGCGCTTTACACATATGCTCCAACACTTTATCCATACTGTCACCATGCTCCAACCGTGCTCAAAAGAAAGTCCTCCTCAAGCTCCTAGATCCACTCAAACAACTCTTAGGAAAGATGAGGCATGGTGTACGGAGATTCAATCCGCCTTATCTAACAAACTGGATAAAATTAGAGAGGGGATTGAGTTGATGAAACTCAATCTACCGAACCAGGGCTTAGAAAATAGGCCCTTGTCGCCTATCAAAAAACTGGAGAATCAAGTTGGGTTTAGCTTTCAGCCCATCTCAGAGCTAGACCTGTCTAAGGTAATCGCCAATTTAAAAAGTACGAGCTGTAAAGGAGATCCTTGCTCCTCTATTATCATCAAAGAGTGCTCCCCTGTTCTCATCACAGCCTTAACCAAGTTCGTTAATGCCTCTCTTTTGGCGAATGAAGTTCCTGACAACATAAAAAAAGCATGGATCACTCCATTGTTAAAAAACCTAATCTCTGCCCCCTTACTGCTTCCAACTATAGGCCCATTACCAACACTCCTTTCCTATTCAAGATCCTGGATAGAGTGGCCTATAATCAGATTGCCAGTTTTCTGTAACAAAACCGGATTTATCATAAACATCAATCAGGGTTTCGTCTGAATCACGGCACTGAGACAGCCATGTTGGCACTTAAATCCCATCTCCTACGGAGGATGGATGGCGGTCATATTTCACTCCTCATGATTTTAGATTTGTCAGCTGCCTTTGACCTGGTGGACCATACCATACTGTCCACCTGGCTAAAGAAGTATGCCAATTTCTCGGATGAAGCAACAAATTGGGTCATCTCCTTTTTGAAGAATAGACAAAACAGAGTGGCCAGCGACATTGCCGAAGCAGAACCGACCGTTCTTACGTATGGGGTCCCTCAAGGAGCCTGCATGTCGCCGTGTTTTTATAATATTTTCATGATTCCCTTTTTCCAGATGCTTGAGGAAGAGGGGATCACATTTACAAATTATGCAGATGACACTCAATGTGTCAACCCCATTTCTGGATCCCATGCGGAAGACGAATTAAGAATTAACGAAAAATACAAAAGAATTCAGGATTGGATGGTAGTGAATGGCCTAGCCATCAATAGTTCCAAAACTGAGCTCTTACTCACCGGTTCAGAGGCCAAATTAGATAAGCTAGGACCTAGCTATAAATCATTTCTCATAGATAGCTGCCATATTGAGGTCATGAGTAAGGTGAAAACACTCTGCATTTTCCTCGATAAAAGTCTGAATATGAATGCACAAGTAAACAATCTGGTCTCATCGGATTCATATTTTCTTAAACTGTTTCGCTGCCTTAGACCTTTTATATCAGAATCCAATGCCGAAACCCTGGCAAGAGCCATAATTGGCACCAAGATTGACTATTGTTGTAGTCTACTGGTAGGGTTGCCACTATCGGATGTTCATCGGCTTCAGATCATTCAGAATGGCGCAGTCAGGGTTGTGAAACGTCTATCTAGAAGAGACCATGTGTCGAATCTCGGCGCAGCCTACACTGGCTACCGGTGCAGGCTAGGATTGTGTTCAGGCTTCTCCTTATTACACACAAATGCATACATGGAGTTATGCCACTTTACTTGAAAGAACTAGTCTCATTAAAAAACAACATCCGATCCCTTCGATTGGATGAAACAAATACTTTGGCTATGCCACGCTTGAAAACTAAAAAATCCAGAGACTCAGCTTTCAGCTCGGCAGCTCCCCTAAATGGAACGCGCTTGCAGCCACATTGAGGACCACTTTGTCCATTGAAATTTTTAAAAAAGGTGCTGAAAACCGCACTTTTTACATAAATTGTCTCTCCTGTAGGCCTGACCTGTTCCGTGCATGACTATTGAATATGAGCCTGTCTTGGATTTGGTTCCATCTTTTCTGTTTTCTGTATTGTCTGTGTGTTGTCGTTTTTAAGCGCCCTTAAGCCTTAGGGTAACTGGTGCGCTATATAAATTCTAAACATGAAAAAACATGAAACATAACAAAATACCAAACATTTTCACAATCCTAAAAGCAGATAAAACCACATCTGACTCAAAACACCTTCCTCTACACAGCTACTATCAATACTTACCAACAAACACCTCTTATATACCTGACTGCTATCACTATCTAACCAGAAAACACATTATTTATACAATGGTCAATAATACCTGCAATAAAATGCATTTATTTACACAATGATGTAGATCCTTCCTCTGTCCCCTTACCTTCAGACAGGTATTTGAGACCTTCGCACGTTCCCCCCTCTTGTACTGAGGGATATCCCACACACTGTTGTCTTTCCCCGCTAGACGAGGAGCTTTGCCACAATAATTAGTTACTACACAACACCGTCTTTCTGCTCTAAAGGGGAGCTTCTCCACACTACTTTGTCACTACGCAACATTGTCTTTCCCCTTTAAAGTGGAACTTCACCGTAATATTTCATCAGTACACATGAAATGTTTTACAACAATGTCTTTCCTCATTAAGGGGAGTTTCTCCACAATACTACATCAATTCAGAAGCAACAGCAAATCACAAACAATGAAAGAAATGTCAACAATGCTGTATTTTGTACAAAACGTGCACCAAACTAACTAACTATGTGGCCTCCAAGTGCCCTCAATGCCACACCCCCATCAACAGCCTGCACAGCCCCTAGTCTGACGGCCTAAAGCAAGAAACCAGGTGGACCTTTACAGAAACACTGCGTCTGCTCACCTCTCTGTTTGGTATGCGCATAAACTGATTTTGGGAGGCAGGCGCAGCAGCTTGGGAGGTGCTGGAGATCACATCGGGGTCACCACTTTGTAGACCCTCAAGACAATCCAAACAATGATGACAGGGCACGAATTTCAGAAAACACAACTTAATTGCAAATGCAAAATAACGGCCGAGACAGTCTCGTGAGACCGAAAAGCTGAGAAATTGCCCCGCTGACATCAGATAGTAGTAGTTAAAGACAAAAACCACAAAATTAGAATACATTTGTGTACAATCTAAACAATATATGCAACTACATTCTAAGGATCCTATTAGCTCTTGGTTACATTTGGATGTGTATCCCCCGCAGATGACCTAATCATGTGCCATCAGTACGAAGAGCGAAATCTGCCATCCCAGCAATAAACTAAACACAGGGCCATTCTCCTCCATGAGACCTAATAACTTGGCATCCCACGCTACTCCCCACACCTGCAGCTCTTCCACGTTAATGATATGATATGGTATGATATGATGTGGCATTTATAACACGCCTGTACACAACTAATCGCTGTCCTCATGACTATTGCATACTTATCTGGCTGTGCCAAGGATGAAAAACAGGATTTCATTGTGTGTTCAACTTCTTTGGGAAGCATTTCATGAGAAAGCGTACCCGAAGCCTGATTCTTAGAATAATACCTAACATTTGTGCTGTCAGGACTTCGAGCCACGTATTCAGCAGCTCAAAGGATCTCTTGGATGCAGCAGAAACGGAATCTAATTCAAAATGGCAGAATCACTGGAATAACATGGCAGAATACTCAGAGACCTTTTCTACCTTTTGATGCAATTGTTAATATTTGTGCTGCTATTACACACTGCCACGCACTTGGCAGTCCATGGACCATCTAGAGTGATGCAGAAAACCAGCCTAATTCAATAACAATCGCAGAAACACTCATGTTAATTGCAGTCTCTAAGCTTATATTTTCTTTTACGTTTAGGACATTGCACCCCCATATTAGCAAAAGCCGAAATTTCATGTTTTTATTTTTCAACTATAAAACTCTCTCTTAAATGTAGTAGCTCATAGAAGGGCTAGGCGCTGGATCTTCGCTACACAGAGATAGTGTAATGCTGTCAGGGCTTATCACCTCCCCGGGGAGTGAACTTTAACCTCAGGGAGGACCCTGAGTAAGGAAGGAATTAATGAGCAGCTACTTGCTGTCCAACTGATTTTGACCTATTATTTGTATGTTTTACTCGCTATAATTTCTAGTATGAGTGTCAACGTTGGGTTTGCCTAATTTGGAAAGTAATTCCAAACATATGGAAAGCCACGCAGACTCATTTGGATTGCATTGTCAATTTCAAATGCTCCCAAACTGGCTTAAAGTCATGGCTCGGTCTAGGAAGATCTCAGCTTACTTTGCCAGATGCAAAAATGTATTAGGCTTTGAGATGTAGAAACAAAAGGACTTATCGATGGGAAGCAAAAAGTAGGATAAGAGGTGGGGAGTAGGTACTTCTGCCCAGTGTCAAAGGTAGATGTGCAGCCACATTTCAAAAAGGCATGTCACACTAAAGGAAACAGTAGGCAGTTTATTTTAGTTTGACTTGTTTATCCCCCCTGTCAGTCTTATTATGTACTTTTATCATATTCCATATCAATTCACTTCAATTCAATAATAATATAATATATATTGATTCATTGTTATAGTTTAGAGTTCATGTTATCAAAGACTTGATATATTTCACGATGGCTGTTTAATTGTATGATTTAATTCACCCATTGTAATTATCAATTGAATATGTTTCCAACATTCTAATAAATTATATAAACAGAAAAATAAAAAAAAGGCATGTCACGTGAATTTCGATCATGTGTATCCGGCTGCATGGGAAATCTTACAACATGTTACTGCAGTGTTTTCATTATGGTGGTCCCAGCCCCAGAGATGCCCTTCTCCCCATTCTCCCATTACCCTTCCGAACCCAGCCCCTGTTTTGCTGTTCTCTTGCCCGATACTCTCCTAAAATCTATCATGGAAAAATGATGCACGTTTTCCCTCTGATAAGTGCAGTCAATAAGCTGTGGCCAGATGGGGGTAGTACCAAGTATTCAAGAACACAGAAATATGGTCCAACACACATACATGAGAGAGACTAGGATGTAAATGGAGAAACAATAAGAAATAATGTTTGCAGCTGCCTAGCAGAAGAAGATATCAAAATGGTAAATATTGCAACCTACAGGGAAACATGAGCATGGATGTCTGTGCCATCATTGGATTCAGAAAATCCTCATTCATACCATAAATAAGGAAACAAATACATTGAGAGGATATATGATATGATATGGCATTTATAACGTGCCTATACACAAGTGTTCCAAGGCGCGACGAAGCAAGGGAGCGGAAACAGAGGGAAGACAGACAGCGATCCTATTAGGGCAGGTGAAATTGAGATTGTGCAAGTGCAGGGGGAGAGGAAGGGGAAAAGTTCAGGGGGAAGGGGCCGGGGCAGTGCAGTACATAGGATAACAGTAAAACAAATAAAGACAATAAATAAAAATGCGGCCAGCTGGTGGCAAGTGCAGGGGTAAGAGCAGACTTCAGGGGTCAAGTGCTGGTAGGGGCTGAAGGGATACAGAAACAGTCCCAAGTGCAAGGGTTGCCGGGACAGTGCAGCTTTGCAAATGGTGGGAAAGGGGAACTGGGCCCGAGATCAGAGGGTAGCCAGTTAACCAGTGCCAATTCAGGTAACCAGTGAACCAGTGAAATCAGAATAGTTTTATCTGACACAACAATGGGGAAAGCAGGTTCCCCGAGACCAAAAAACCAGGCAGCGAAATACAATTCAGAGTAAACCCATCCCCAAAGGATATGCTAAAGCCAGCCGCGTGTGGTGTACCAAGAGAAAACGATGTCCTCAGATAATTACTCGAACAGGCTCAGGAACAGGATACAGGGCCCCATAGACAGGATCACCTGAACCAAAAGGTGACAGATAACATGTGGGAAAGAGAGAGAACAGATAGTTTTAAGAGGTGGGAGAAACAAAGCAAGATCTAAGTCATCTAAACGAAATGAAGAAAGGAGAGCAGTGCCTCCTGGCTCCCCCAGCACTTGTGGACTGTATCTGTAACCCTACAGTCCTCTCTCTCTGCGCTTAAGAGCCACGCGTTGGCTGCATTTTCCTTTACCTGCTCTGAGCCACTAGCTGGCTGCACTTTTGATTACCTGCACTCCCCCCCCCCCTTGGCACTTCTCCCCATCCACTTCCCAGCACTTGCGCAATCTGAATGACACAGGCCTAGTAAGATCGCTGTTTTGTCCCCCCTCTGTTCCCCCCCTTGTCTTGTTGAACCTAGAAACACGTGTGTACAGGCGCGTTATAAATGCCATATCATATAATTACAGGGGGATTTCACAATTAAAAGAACATTTAAAAATACCCTTCTAGAACATTGCAAGAGTAAATTCAGAGACAGTTATTTCATGCACTTCATTAAAGAGGATTAATGGCCCCAAGAGTGTAGAGTCACACCAAACGTTGAAACTCATATATTGTCAGCACAGAACACAAAAAAGGGGAAAGCAAGGCATGTGTTTTGCTGGTGAGCATAAACTAACAGGTTCAAACTGTTCACCTAGAACCCCAGTGGGAAGACCAATAAATATATGGAATGTATAGTCCTCCTTCAAGCAGTCAGGCGTGGTGAACTCCACATTGCTAGCGTGGAGTCATTCATCTCTGAAGCAGAAGATCATCTCAATGGCAGGAACATTAAAAGAATAGGTGTGGAGACTTCAGTGGCAATGTTTGAAAATGGGATGGAGAGGAGGAGACATATCTTAGATAACGGAATCCTGTCAAATCTCAATTTCGAGGCATGCTTTTCCGGTTAAAGATGTTAAAGGGGGAATAAAGTTATAAGCGTGTGTCTGCCTCTACTATGGCAAGCCAACCGCATAGAATCGGCCACACATTACAAACCCAAAGTCGGTAATTAATAACATCCTGATAGACATCAATTGTAATATGATTTGAAAGTGATCATAATCTGCTCAATCCGAGGCCAGAGGTAGAAACATGTGATTGCATGTTACCAGCCACCACTAAACATGATACCTCTATGGCCACAGGAAGATGCAAAGGGAGATGGACTCAGGAAACTAAGGAGGGCATTTGAAATGACTCATGGACCCAGAACTCACAGAAATAAGCTCAAGGATAAAAAATAGGCAGAACCAGGAGGAATGCATAGTCCCGATTCAGGAACTCCTGATTCACATGGGCCCATGTATGTCAAAAGGGCCAAAACTGCCTGTTAGACCAGCGGCCAAGAAGACAAACAAGGCACAGCGAGTTTGACCGGTAGAGCAAAGAATTAAGACAGAATAGTGAGTAGAAGGGGTAAGAAGGATGAGTTAACCCACTGTAAAAAATGATCAGACAGAAAAAAGATTTTTTTTAAACATAATACTAATAAGTGGGTTGAATTCATTGAAGAAGCAAAGGACAACAATGCCAGGAAGCACTGGTGCATGGAAGCAAGAGTTAGCAATTTACCAGTTGACCATCTCTGCAAAGATTACAAAGCTGCATGGACAGAACTTTTGGGAAAACATTTGTAGGACACAGAAGCACTGAACAGTGAAGGAGAAAATTTAAGACCTGAAGACTGGTGCTAACAAATACAAACTCCTTTATAAGTAATACCATATTGACAAAGGTAATCAGTGATACTACCAGAAATAAGGCACCAGGTTCCAACATAAACCCTCAGAATGCTTTGCCAAGCTGGTGGTATGGTGGCTCCCACTTCTAGAGGCATCATTAAATACCTATGTTAACACACATTGTGGACACAAAGTGTCATCATCCTGATCTATAAGAAGGGTGACAAAAATAAACCAGGATCATATTGCCCAATCAGCTTAATAGATATTGGCCAAAAGATCATTTCAAAATGCCTTTCAATGAAGGTGCAAGATTGGCTAGAGGACAGGAACATCATAGCTTCTGTACAAGGTGAGTTCAGGCATGAAATGACCAACACAGACCAAATCTTTACACTGCTCTACTTAAATGGAAAGGAGACCAATGCCACTGTATATTACCTTCGTAGGCCTTAATCAGGCATTTTACATGGTGGAGGTACCCCAACTAAGGTGGAAACCTGGGTAATTGCAGCTAGATCCCTTACTGCAAGATACACTCATGCAGTTATACACACATACTTCACCCCCTGTGAGAACCTGGCAGGGTGTTGTGTTAAGCAAAGAAATCCAAGTGAATCGTGATGTCAAACAGGGGGGCCTTGTCACCCCTGCACTCTTTAACTTTTTCACTGATACTGGTATATATATGGCACAATGAAAGAAATGGATTGCCATGTCTAGGAAGTAAGGACCAAAAGATGTCCTCTAATTCGAATAAGATAATCAAGATGTTCTTGCTATACACAACTCAGAAGTACTGTTAAGAAATTCAGCTTAATCTTAACGGAAAGAAATCAAAGCTCATGATTATTGCTCCAAAATATGAACAAAGACCAAAAACCCTTAACATGAACAACATAAGTTTGTAAGTAGGGGGACCTTTCTGCTACCTATAGGTTGACATCAGTAATGAAGAATCATGGTGCCTGCATCTGAACGAAACACCTGCATTTGCTGCAGGAAATGGAATCAAAATATATGCTAGAATCCTTGACCACACTCCATAATATGCATGGATAAAGTATTCGATGCAAGGCTAAGCAGACTAGCTGTGCATGGGGCTGAATTGTGGTACTTGGAGATGGCAGGTCACTAACTAAAGATAGTCTTGAGGACCCTTTGAAGCCATTTGATGCAGGTTCCAGAGTGGAGGCTTGATTTTATTTTCCAGGCTGACATTGCATACACCTCAAATTAAGACAGAGCAATGGCCTGTGTGGCATTTTATACTGTTAAATAATAAACCAGCCACAAGAATAACTTGTTGCACCCATAGTTGGAAAGAGATCGCTAACATCAAGGAGCCACGTGACCTAATATGAGATATGACTGTGGTGGTGGAAACCTCCATATAACACTTTTAATAGAGGAGAAACGTACTGGGGTGGAAACAGCAGCGCCTGTAGCTGTAGCATAGTCCACGAAGAACACACGCCCAAAAGAACTTGATCTGTCCACTTTAGAAAAGCATTCGAAAAAGAAGATTAAAACCTCTAAAAACTCTCAAAGCGGAGACAGGACTTAGAGCTGCAAGAGAAATTATGATCTATCTCCTAAGCAATATATACATTAGGAGGCCATTTATAAAGTAGCAGTGTTCCTCTATCTGGCTTAGCACCTGAGAAAAAGTAACATGAACACGAACAGTTAAATAAGAAATAATCAAGGAAGGACAGGACTCAAAAAGCTTGTGAAAGCTCACTGTGGATGAACATTTTATTGGCAGCAAACTTTGCAAAAATGTCATCCCCATCCCTGACTATCCTATGCTTTCCTCGTGCCCTCTCTCTCTTTCAGTATGTTCTATGGGCTCTTTGCATATTTATGACCTATTTGTTTTTGTATACATTCCTGTCTTAACATTTCAACATTTTTATATTTGATTTTCTTATTTCTAGTGTAAAAGGCTTCATCCAAAAGGGCATAACAACATAAATCACTGAAATGAAGGTAATGAGTACAGGGATTAGGGATGAAGAGGCCATTAGGAACCTGAGGCACTGCTGGGTAATGGGAACCAGCGGTGGGCAGTATAGACCTGACTAGAATGGCTGAGGGCTGAAACTCTGATTGCACAGTCGAGGCTTAATGATGGGGTCTTGCCACTTGGCACTTGTTGGTAAGAATTACGTACCTGCACCTTTTAAGACTCAAGGTGGTCACTGGGGTCCTGATTGTTAGTATTAAGAAGGGAAAGGACATGCAATGGTTTGTTTGTAACAGATGTGAGCAAAACGGTACCTGATAGGTATTTAGGCACTGGGAGCTGACTTGGCTGAGCCTAAAAAACCACTAATGTGGTAAATCTCACATCTTTGTTCTTCAGTGCCAAGCTATTTTTATTTTTTTATTTTTATTGTGTTTAACTTGTTAACAGTTTTTACAAAAGAGGAAAAGAGATCCTTTTCCGAATGCATTTTTCCCAGGTGCTTATCAAAGGGGCTAAGTCCTGTTAGGGGCTTTCTGATCCCTCGCAGATGGCATCCAGCTTCAAACTATGTAGAAAGTTTACCACTGCGATGACCGGTCTTCGACTTAGCCCATTCATTAGGTATGACCACCAGTAGTTCTCGTCCATTCTTGAAAAGTTTGAATAAAAGTGGCCCAAGTGGGTTTCTCTGTTGCCAGTGGTTCCTGGGCAATGAGTAATCAAGTGTTTCAGGCTTTCCTTTGAATCTGGGTTTAGACAGAATGGACAGGCGTCCGATGCAGATTTTCCACGGATTTTCAGGACCTCATTGGTCTTTAAAATGTTCAATCTTGCTCTCAGAAAGGTCGAGCGGTGTGTCTTGTTTAGAAATTGCAGTAGGTAGCTGATGGGCTCGTTTAGTTTTTGGGCGAATGCCGGGAGGTAGACCACAGATTTGTAGTTTGCTGCTATCTGTTGAGTCTCACACCAATCTAAATCTTTCAGTTTTTTTGCCATTCTTTTCGGGTTAGTCAAGAGCTCCTCCTCTGAGCTACCAATTGATTTGAGGAGAGTTTGATTTTTTTCTAACCAGATTTTGAGCATTTTGTTTGATCCTTTCTCAATTTCTTCTTGGATCAATGTATACATTTTCTCCCCGGATGATCTAACTTCTCTGTAGAACATCAAACTGTTGATGGATACTGTTCCTTGGAGAGAGGTGAGACAGAGTTCTCTTCTTATCAAGGCTATTGGGGTCGAAGCACTTTGTTCCAGAGTGAGCCCTCCAATTTAGGCCAAGTTGAGTCTGGGATGCCGAACATGGCCGCTATGCCATAAGTGAGCGCTGGGACTACTTTCATCCTGTAAAAGTTTGTTGCCGCTTTTACTGAAAAGCGGCCAGCTTTTTTGTCCATGATGATCAATTGGTTTGACAGGGTTTTGTTTTTCTTGGTCAGGAGATCTAGCATGGATTGCTCGTTCCGTTTGTTACTGAACATGGTGCCCAGGTATTTAAAGGCATCCACCTTTTCGAGGCAGGTGTTGTTGAAAAACCAAGCCTCTGGGGATTTCCGTTTGGCCGATTTTGTCAGTCGCATCACTTTGGTTTTCATTGCATTGCTTTCCAGATCGTTGGTATGGAGATATTCGTTCAGGTTGTCTGGTTTTCGCTGTAGCCCTATCTTTGTTTGGTCGATTAGGATGATATAGTCAGCATAGAGCAATCTACTGACTTTTTCAGATCCTACGGAGGGCGGGAAGGCTTTTACGTTCCTTTTGGCCTGTTGGTAATCGCTGTCGTAGGCGTTGTAAAGTGCCGGTGCCAGAGGGCATCCCTGCTTTACTCCGCTAGATGTTCCAATTGCAGAGGAAAGTAACCCTGTGCCGTTAAGTCTCACTCTCATCGATGTATCGGAGTAAAGTTCTTGTATTGGATCCAGAAGAGACGGGGGACAGTTCCAATTTGCAAGTTTTATCCAAAGTTTCTCTCTGTTTACTTTGTCAAATGCTTTGGATAAATCAATGAAGGCCATGCATAGGGGAGGCGCCCCTTCCTGTACTCTGGCCTTCAAGATGTTGATGGTGAATATGTTTGCCATAGTGTTCAGGTTTTTTCGGAAACCTGTTTGAAAGTTGTCCCACCCTTTTGAAGAGGCCACCCAGGTTTTAAAGTTGTCCAGTAGGAGGGATCCGAAAAGTTTACCGATACAGTCAAGGAGTGCTATCGGGCGATAGTTGTTCGGATCGCTTCTGTCTCCTGACTTGTAAATAGGCACAACGTTTGCTGTTTTCCAAGACTTCGGGACGGGTCTGGTTGTCGTACATGATTCGAAGATTTCAGCTATCAGAATTGACCAGCTTTTTGAATTAGATTTTAAGTCCATGTTTGACAGGCCATCAGGGCCGGGTGCACGTGATGATTTGAGTTTCTTAATTTTGGCTTTGATGCCGATTGGGTCGGTCTCTATGGCCCACCGGGTACTTCGATGTTTCCCAAGTTTCGGCTCATTGCCCAACGGACCAAAGAGGGCGGAAAAGTGTGTGATCCAGGCTTCTTCTGGGACACTGGATGGTAAAGCGTCCTCACTGGATGAGCTTTTAGAATTGACTAGTGACCAGAATGACTTTGTTTGCTTGCCGGCCAGCACTCGCAGCATTTGTTCGGAATCATATTGATATAACTGGAGTTTGAAGCCTTTTAGCCAGTTCTTATAGGCCTTGGTAACTTTCTCGGCTGTTTCAATGTTGGTGGGTGTGGGGAACCTTCTGGCCTTTCTTGACGCTCGTCTCATCACCAGCCTTTTTTCTCTGAGGATTGAGTTGTTGTGGTGGTGTGTCGTTACTTTTTTTCCATTGCCAGTTTTTCTAATCTGGTATGGTTGGAGTAGTGGGCGATAATCCGTGAGGTGGCCGGCCTCTTTTGAGTTGTCCAATGCTTTTGCTTGACAGTAATTAGAGATTAGTGTCGTAACAGCTGAGGTTTTCAACCTTAGGCGGGTGGAGTTTGCGTAGGTCTCCATGTTGGTCGTTCTCAGAGCTCTTGCACTTTCGTGGGCTTTGAGGCATGGGGTTGACCATGTCATTTTCAGAAGATTGTGGTCGCTGTTGCGTGTTCTGATGATGTCGAAGCCTGTGACCAACAGCAGGAGGTTTCTAGACAGGTAGACGTGATCTAAGGTAGCACACCTTCCTGCTAGTTCCCAATTCGGGAGAACCGGCTGAGAAGCTTTGCCCAAAAAGTGGGCATTATGTAGGTCGTAATTATCTATAAGGTTAGCCCATTTCTTTCCTCTTTCTAGAGAGTTTTCTGGGAGTTGTAGCGTGTTTGGTTTTGTTTGACAGTTTTCTTGTCCGTTCCTCTTGATCGTGACATTTAAGTCACCACAAATGACTATGCTGTCCACTAGTTCGTTTGATAGGGCATCCTTCAGGATGTTTTCGATTTGCGATAAAAAGTGCTCTGTTGCACATTCTATCGGGTTCCAATACAGTTTTACCAGCAAGTAGGTTGTTTTCTTTTGTTTATTTATGCCTTGTTGGTTGTTACCTCGTTGGATCAGGGTTGCCAGTATGTGTGGCTCCGCCTTTATAACTTTGAGGAAGTGCAGGTCGGATCCAATTCGCAGCGCTGTCAATAGTCCCGCTCTTGGTCTACCAAATGCTCCTCTCAAGGCTGATGAGAAGGTGGTTGCGTAGCCCTCTATTGATGGTTTATTTTGGATCCAAGTTTTTTGGAAGCACCAGATATCAGAAGATTCCAAGTTGACATCCGAGGAGTTCGTCAGGTGGGAGAAACCTCAAGTGTTCCAAGAACCCAGAGTTAAGTTGGTGGTCGGTTCCGTAGTCGATGACTGGCCAGAGTGCTCCTTGTTTATCTGGCTTTTGTTTAATTGCTAAAGTCTGTGTTTTGTTGATAAGGCTTTGGGCAACCAATCCCAGTGGTTGACCTCTTCCTTTGAATTTTGTTGCTTCTTATCTAGATTTAGCTTGTCCTTTCCTTTTACTGAGATATCTTGTTCAATGGTGATGTTCCAGTTTTTTTAGGGGCCCGGCGGCACTCTTTCCAGTTCTAGAGAGCTTTGGCGATGGTCCTCGTTGTGTTGGTGTCCGTGTGGTAGCTCTTGGAGGGCGTCTGTTAGGCCCTGGCGACGCCGGATCGTTCCGGTGTGTGGGCTCACTAGAGCCGTGGGCCTTTGTCTTTCTTTCTCGAGAGCGTCTCTCCGAGCAGTTAGATGGTTCTTCTTTGTGGGTGTTGTGTCCTTCGGTGCTTATGTAGTCTGTGAGGTCGTATCGTAGGGCTCTCAGTTTGTTTTTTTCTTTGGTTAAGGCAGATTTAATGGTTTCAGACTGGATGTGTAAGTAAACACTGTCGACTCGCTTTTTGTCCCGGATTTCCACGATTGTGAGGTCTTCTGTAGATAAGGTTTTCAGTGCTGGGAGCAGATGCAATATTTTTAAGATGGTTTTCCTATTGAGAATGAAGGAGGAGTCTTCTTTCCAGATGCTTTTCAAGGTGAACGAGCGTGTCTTGGTAGACCTGGCCAAACGTCTTATAAGGTCTCTTTTTGCTTGACGGTCTTTGCTTTTGCCACCAGGTGTGTGGGAGTGCTTCGGGTTGCGGGACCCTCTGGATTTTGAAGTCCGTTGGTAGTTTGATGTAGACGAGGGTCTGGCTGCATGATCTGGTTTATAAGGCCTTTTTGAACTTCGATTTCTGGAAGATGCATGCTCCACCCTGTGGGAGCTTTTGTGGACTCTGGAGCGCCAATGGGTTGCAGTTTCGGTTGGTCATTCCTGTGTTGCTTTTTGAGAGTTTCGTCTCAATGGTTGCGTCCCCTTGGAAGGGTATGACCTGGGCTTGTCCCACTCTGGGGACTTTTCCGTTTTCTTGGCTGGTGGGTACTGAGACAATGTTCTGTGTTTGTTTTTTGCCAAGAGGTTTAATTTCTTCTCTTCCAATGTCAGGAAGATTGGGCTTGTTGGCTCCGGGGTAGGCGTTTTTTTTTTTATTTTCATTTTTTTGTTTGTGATCAGGGAGTTCGACAGATGGCACAGGGGATTTACTGTTTGCGTTCCTCTTCCTTTTTTGAGCTGGGTTCCGGTCGTCCTCATCCCGTTCCTCCCTAGTTTCTGTTTTGTTTAGAGCTGCGTCCATCAGCTCGCTTTCCGTAATTGACCAAATGGTATTGTCCATGTCCCTCTTTTCTTTAGTAGTTGTGGATGGAGGCTTCGGTCGAATAGGGAGAGTAAGGTTGCTGGATTTGGGCTTGAAACGTAAGCAAGATTGCTTAAAAGAGGAAGCCTGGCTGTCTTCGTTGATTTTGAGTCTGATTGAGGGTTTACTCGTCTTTGTCTTTGCGGGACCTCTCAATGTAAGATCGTCTTTTTGGATGGATTGATCAACTGACCAAGCTGCACATCCATTTTTCAGTTGGGGTCTGCTCCCAATTTTCTGGGTAGTTTTGTTCAGGTTGGTTTGAGGGTACCGCAGGGATTTAGTGCTTGAGACTCTTATTTTTTCCTTTGGTTTCGTTGCAGGCGGCTTCGCTGGAATAACTTCCGGTGTTGGCCCTGCTTGCAAGTCAAGTGGTGCCTTGTTCCCTTGGTTGATGGGGGCTGTCACGGCTTCTACAGCCGAGTCCCGTGTGAAGTTAAAGGTTTTATAAAGTGGCACGTCAGTTTGGGTGGACCTCGAGCACTTAGAACAGGCCGCGAGGTAACCTGGTTGCAGTGGAGCTGGGCCTGATGGTGGTTTGTTGCGGTCCTTTGCTGTAATGTAACCTTCAATGAAAGAGAGTCGCGTCTGCACGTGAGCCAGCAGGGTTATTTGGTCTTTTGCAGAATCATTAAGCGCTTCATATAGCTTAGTAAAGGGCGCAAGGGCTATAGTTAGGGATGACATGAGGGCCAAGAGGTCGGTTTTCCTTTTTGGAGATGAAGATGGAAGGCCAGGTGTGGCTTTGGAGATCAGAGTTTGATTTAAGTCTCTGCTTTTCGGCAAAGGTTGCCGTAAGTTGCTGGTGAGGCTGTCGCTTGCGGAGTTCTTTTGGGGGCTCCTGCCAGAGGGTAGGGTCTCCTTCCTTACCTCTTGGATGGTGTGGTTTTTGAGTGCTTTGCACGGAAGTTCATTCTGATGCATGTTCTTCGTGTGTTTTGCCCGGTCTTGGGGCGCGAGGTCCTCTGCTGACTTACTGATGGCCGGATCGTGTGAACACTGAACATGGTCAGTAAGAGTTGCGCCGATCTTTTGTGTCCGATTGGGGTCTGTAACATTGGAAAAGGTTTCAGGACTGGATCTTTCCACTTTTAGGTGCCATCTTTTCAAGAAAGCAAGTTTGCGTAGGGAATCCTTATCGTTTTCTTGGTTCTGGTCTTGGTTCGTTCCTTCCAGTAGTTCAGCATCTGATATCTCGGCTTTGTCTTCTGGCAGGGATTTGCTTTTGGTCGCAAAGAAGTTGGATATGGATCCCATTGTTGGTGTTTTTTCCCCTTACAGAACCGTGGTGGTATTTTTTCTTTCGTCAGTGGTTTTTTACAAGACAGCTGCGTGATAGCCTTAGAAGGAGTCGTTATACGTGGTTGTGACTGGCGTTTGGTGAGGCTTGCACTCATAGGGTTAAGGCGTCTTGCGAGTTCTGCTTCAGTCGGCGTTGGGTGTGTATCAGAGAAGTTGTGTCTTAGAGGGATTGATGAGGATTTGGTTACCTCGTCCAGCTCGTCTTGAGAATACTTAATAGTGGAGTATGAGCAGTCTTCAGGACTTTTGTCCACCACTCTGTATTTTGCGGGACTAAGAGAGTCCTCGTATTTGAGTGGGCAGTGGATTTGTACTTTGGTTACTTCCTTGTTCTGAGAATCAGCTGTTTTCGCTGATGCGGTGGTTATAACCAGAAAGTTCGGTAAGCTTGGTGCTTTCAGGGGGGTGGTGGTTGGATTATTCACCCCCAATTCCGAAGTCTCCTTTATTTTCGGGATTTTCTTGTGCTCAGCAGGGAGGGAGCCCGATTCCAAGCTCCTTGTTGGAGTCGGGCTCTGAGGGCCCTCCCATCCTTGCGTGGAGGCCGGTAGAGTCTTTACTGGCCTCTGTTCCTGCGAGGGCTGTGAGGGCTGTGAGTTCTGACGGGTTGCCCCTTCCGCTGCGCTAATCCGTTCTGTGTTTTCCAGCACACTCGGCTCAGGACGCAGCTCGTCGACAGCAGTGCTCGCCGCCTCCGCAACGGGCTCCCGGCCGGCGGCGGCACGTAGCACGAGAGGAGGCGGATAACAGTCAGGTGCGGATTGCGGATCTTCAGAAACGAAGCAGTGTGCCCCGTCCACAGGTTCGGAAGCCACGTTTTCAGCGACGGCACCGGTTGCAGTTCGAGCAGCCAGATCATCTTCTTCAAGAGCTTTAGGGCTGGTAGGTCTCGATGGCTTATTTTCTGCAGAGCGGGGTGGGGGGGATGTTGACATGTTATCATGCAACGGGGTCTGTTCGGAAGTAGGCTCCGTCAGGTTTTCCATGTCCAGCTGGTTACTCCCCCCCCTCGGGTAGGCGAGTTCGCAGACGATGATGCTGCGGGGAAGTCTTTTAGGCTGAGTGTGTTTTTTGCCAGGGCTTCTTTGCATTTGTTTAGGGCCGATGGCACCAGGGCTTCGGGTGATTTCAGTTTTTTGAAGGCTGTGGTCTCCTTCAAGGAGGGCGGTTTTCTGGCACGGCTCGCCCGCTTCAGGGGACTCCGCCACTCCAAACCACTATCTTCGCTTCTCGTCCTCTGGCTTCGGAGCCAGTGCCCCTCACCGCTTGTTTCGTCACTTAGCATCTCGGTGTCGGGTAGACCGCGGAGCGGCCGCGGACTTCCGTAGACTGCGAGCACCTCAGCGAGCAGCTCTGCGGCCGCTCCGCGGCAGAAATGAGTTTATGTAGGTTGTGTTACTCCTCCTCCACACAGCACAGCAACTGTAAACAGACTGCAGGAAAGCGGGAAAATGCATGGGGGGTGCCGTAGACTCCAAGCACCTCAGCGAGCAGCTCCGCGGCCGCTCCGCGGAAGAAATGAGTTTATGTAGGCTGTGTTACCCCTCCTCCACACAGCACAGCAACTGTAAACAGACTGCAGGAAAGCGGGAAAATGCCGGGGGTGCCGTAGACTGCAAGCACCTCAGTGCCAAGCTATAAAGGAGTTAGACATTGCAAAGATAATACATCTGTTCAAGTTGAAATTGCAAACCAGGATATCATCTTTCAATGATCTTATGCCAAACGTCCTAAGGCATGGGTGTAAGATGTCCCTTGTGTCAAGTTGTATAATGGACACACACAAAATAACACCTCGTCCGTGTCCAAGTTCCCCTTTTTCCAATTTGCTGTAAATGCAGCCGGTGAAAGAATTTAAAGACAGAGCGTAATACATAAAGATCTAACATGAAGAACCTCAATCTCATCAAGGTTTCCCTCTATGCACGCTGAACACTAACAACATAAGAAGAAGCAAGGGC
This sequence comes from Ambystoma mexicanum, assembly GCF_040938575.1. Lineage (NCBI taxonomy): Eukaryota > Metazoa > Chordata > Amphibia > Caudata > Ambystomatidae > Ambystoma > Ambystoma mexicanum. Next base: position 865,718,619 of record NC_090933.1, on the reverse strand, counting down.
GCAAGCCTGCAACTTTTCTCCATAGTATCTTGGAGAGTCTAGTAAGAGGAAGCAGTTTTAATAATAAAAATAGGATGCTGCCCAATGATTTCTTGACCCACATTGAGAGAGACACTCCTGTTAACGTCAAAACATCTATTAATGCTTCTTTATATTTCATAAGGTTGGGAGACTTCCAGACTCTAAACAATTAACAGTTGGCTTGGCCTGGTACTCAGAAACAAATCTTATGTTCCCTCATACCACACCACGTAACATCCCTTGGGTGCTCAAAAAAGTGACAAAATGATTTTGAGCAACCTATTCATAATGGTTGGTCAACTCCAGAACATAGCTAAGACTTCACAATTCAGCCCCACACAGCAACGCTGCTTGAGTTTAGGCTTTGTGTACATTTAGGGGAGCACACCCTCCAAAACATTTGGAGAAGTTAAGCAAACCCCCCCGCAGTGCATTAATGTCACGTTCATAAATCATCACTGTGGAACCCCACCCCCAGCCAAAGTTGGATATATTCTCAATTTGCTCCCCGTCCAAGGGAATAGAAACTTGCATTGATTTTCTTATTTGGCATGACATGCATTGCATATCAACCATAAGACCTGGGTGACTGACTTCCATGCGGCAAACTCCAAGATGTGATCATTGATGAACAAACAAAATAAAGTAGCATCTAAGACGCAGCCCTATGGGACCCCGCCATCTACCATGATTGCTGTTATCATTTTACCTCCCAGACTCCACCTAACTAACATGAATACATTCACAGCCCCTCAGAGCTGGAGCCGTGAGACATGTATTGCTGCCACAGTCAAGCAATGTTTAAGTCAATAAAAAGGAGAGAGAATCCCGCCTTTTAAAAGAAAAACCTCAATTTCTGCAACCGGAGGTAAACACAAAAAGCCTAATAAATGGTACTGATTTCCTTTTGGAGCCCGGCTTGTAAATGCCTTGCTCACACTATCAGTCAATGACATATCAGGCAATGGATTGCTGTATTTCACCTGTCACTTTATTTTTTTAACAAGCACACCATCTCTATCCCTCTGCAAGCCGCAATTATTTCCTTGGACATTTGTATGCATTAAATAGATTTGTCAATAAAGGAACCCCAAACCTCAGCTCAGTTTTGAAAAAATCAGTAGTGAGCTTATGGTGATATGATATGTCATTTATAACGTGCCTGTAAGCATTGAACTGCACGATACAACATATAACAATATGTTTGTCTCTTTAGACTCTCTCATGTTCACTGACTCCATCCATATGCTCATGTTTACCTCTTTATCTTTCCCCTCTTGTTAACACTCCTCTCACCAGTGGCATATATCATACTTGCCGACATGAACCATTTTAATCTGTAGCTGCTTATCCTACATCCTGTTCCACTTTGCCCATTGTAAAACTCAGACTAAAAGTCCCAGAATGCAAAGAAGAATTCAGGACTGGATAAACACCTACAGATTGGAACAGGTCATGTTGGCAACTATGATATTTCGTTACTCTTTTAAGCATACTATTAGATTCCCCATTCATTTAAAACCCGTCTCTTGGCCCACCCTGTCCTGCCTTCTTCTGTCCAATCTCGCTCCTCGCTTTTCTCTCTGTCTTTAGTGCATGGCTTCCAGTCCACTTTCTCAATATCTTGTCTATAACTCCTCCTTATTTACTTTTTACTCTGGCTTCTGCTCTCCTCATTCTACAGAAAGTGTCCCGTTCACAATGTTTCCATTGCCTGCTTATCATACTAAATTATCTTCTTTCTTGATTCTTCAAGACCTATCCTCTGCTCTTAACATTGTATGTCACTCTAATCTGTGCTCATCTCCCGTTGTTCTTTGTATCTCTGGTTCTAAGCCCTCTTGTGTCCCTCAATTCCTTTCTGGCCATTCCTACTTTATCTTCTAGGCAAGGAACATCACGTCTGCCCTTCCACTATGTTTCGATGCCCTGCAAGGCTCTGGTCTTGGCCCCCTTCTTTTCTCCTTTCACACTGTTCCTCTCCCTTCTGTAGTTTCCTTTGACTTGAATTAACATTGCTATGCTTTATTTCTAATTGTCTTTCTGTGATCAAAACAATGATGCTGTCTTACTCCCTTCACTTAACTCATCCACAACTGAAATCCTCTTTTCCCTGCACATTTCCCTTATAAGAGCCTCTGCCCTTCAGCTATTCTTTTCCTACAACTCCTCTATCCCTCCCCGCGTTCCTTTGGTTCACAACCATGGTGTAATCTTTGACCACTCACTCCTGTTCTCCTTGCACGTTGGTGCTCTTCATCGTGCCGGCTGCTTTGAACTAGAAAATACCCATCTCTTTTATATGTTTTCCAAAATAAAGTAGTCCATATTGCAAGGAGAAATACCTGGCTGCCTGTCCTGTACTGAAGAGTTAAATGAGACTGTGAGACTGCAGCTTCAGCGTGATCTGCTGCAATTTCAATCTCCCACAAGTGGTAGGGTAACTGAAAAGAGCTGAAAGCGAATGAAAAATGGAACAGTGGTAGGGGAGGTGGAAGAGCAGAAGATGCGGGACTGTGCACTCTTAATATTAGCATGAAAGTTTTTCCATCAATCTCTGTCTAACCAAAGCATAATGACGGGCCGCAAAGAGTGGAAAGCTTTTATCTAAAATGCGATTCATACAGGATCACGTTTGTTGAAGTGAGTGGCCTAAAATTTTAAAAATAAGCCCTGTTTCCACATCTGTCAGGTTAGCCATTGGAATGAAATTTGCTTGGGGATTATTAAAATGATATTAGCATTTAGCACCCCGTTTGGGGTGTCAGGCAATCAGGAAGCTCGGAACGGGGTCTTTACCTCATGGTTTTGTATTTTGAGTTGTAGTTGAGAAACAGTAAACATGTTATTTCTTAACTTTAAAAAAAAATGATTAGCATCCCGTCATGGTAATGCCCCGGCACTAACATTAAGTAGCTCGGCCTTGTAATGCCCCCGCCCATAGGGGTTTATTGTTTAAATAATACATATGTCAAGGAAAAAAACAAAAGCAAAAACTTGTGGAAAGGTGATGGGGATAGGTCTGATGGAGGGGTAATTGGGTGTCACTATTTGTGTGATGAAAAACCTCCAGCAAAATCAAATCTTGATATAACATCTCTGAAGAAAGAGGTGTGGAAACACAAAGAAGTGTTACAACCTAGAGAAATAAGCAAGTGCTACATAGGAAAGAAAGCAGAAGGAAGAAGAGCAAAGCAAATTAAGGGTTAAACAAAAGGAAGGTAGGGTGAAATAATGAAGAAGAAAGGACGAGAGCAAGAGGGAGAGAACATTGGCAGAAAATAAAAGCTCAGAAAGGAATCAGAAAAGAGCAAGCAGTGGACAGAAAAAGAGACTGAGATGAAGGTGACGAACAATGGTGCAACAAATTGGGCACAGATGTGGATTAATAGGTTGACTGAAAGGAAACAAGAGGGTGTATGGCATGAGTAATGGGCTGACAGATGAGTAGAAGAGAAGAAGGAAAACAGGTTGAACAATCAAGGCTATAGCTGGGGATATTGGTGAAATATAAAGAGGGCGGGAAGTGGGGGACAATTAGGAGCTTGATGAAAGTGAGGGAAATACATTCATAGACTTGAGAGGAAAATGGAGAGAATATAGAAACAACATGAGAGGCTGGAAGGAGGCAAGTGTAAAACGGGAAAGCTGGAGGCGTGGTACTGAACATTGAAAGGATGTAGGTGAGAGTCTGCCGATATGTGAGAAGGGAAACAGATTAAGGTCCACGTGTGAGACAGGCCTGGAGAGAGAGAATGTCGGGTCATTTTCCAGCCTCATAATTCACTAAACAAAAAGACTGTCATGTACAGGTTAATAGGCTGCAGGCCTTTTCATTTATAACCATGCTCGTTTATGAGAGGATGAGTTGTCCTTTGGCTCGCACGTGTGGGCCATCGCCCTTTCCTAACAGTAGGGTGTGGCAAATGCTATCATATAATAGTTTATTTATGACACACGTAATACACAGAGGTTTCTAAGAGGGGACCAGGAGATCACACCTGCTTTGCTCCGTGTCGTCTTGCTTCCAAGGCGAGCACACTGCTTCCAAGGCGAGCACGTTACCCCTGAGCTATCCTCCCGAGACTATAGTGCAGCATCCTGTCTAAGGTCATGGCCTTTGTCTGAGTGGGGAGCCCGTCTACACAATAGATTTTGCCACCTTCCGTCCCCAAGGTCTTTCTTGCCAAGTCTTCGTCCGGGGCAAGAGGTACACACTGATCTTTGGCATGACTCTGGAGACTGACTGAGCAGCGGGGACTGAATATGCAGTATGGGAGTGCGCCGTGCCCATTGTTTTCCCTGGGCGCCCACCCCTTGTATATTTTTCTTGTAGTGAAGTTACTCTAATCTTTCATAAGGACAACCTTTTAATCCATACAAGCAGCTTTTTTAAAAGATATCTGTACTGAAACAAATATGGTCCTTAATGGTGTGTTGCCTCTTGGTGTCATACCTCCCCCTCCCTTTCTAATACTGATTTCAAGGGACAACCGGAAGGATGTCACCCTGTGCCACCTTACTCGCTAGACATCGTCTGCCTCTCTCCTCCCCGCCACCCGGTACAGCTGTATCCCCCTTCTGTGACGTTCTGTATCCTACCTCCTGATGTATATCTGTTCTGTTGTTACCTCTGTAAAGCGCTCTGTTATGCATCTTTACTGTTGTATACCTCTGTAAAGCGCTCTGTTATGCATCTTGCGCTCGGTGGTTCGCGAAGCCAGGTCCACGCTCAATAAATACCATAATATTAATAATAAAGGATGTCTGTGGTATGCAGCACTTAAGATTAAGCACACTTATTGTGGCAATTTGTGTGTCCATTCGGAAGGAGAGATGGCCCTTGATGAATACAGGTCGTTCAGGGTAAAGTTGCTTGCTTCGTGTTTATTGTGCAGTTACAGAAGCCCTTGGAAGGCTGGCTCCTTCCAAATCTCCGTGTGTGGATACTGTACCACCCAGCCTGAGGGAGAAAGTCGGCTCTGCCAGGCTGCCAGAGAGACATAAAAGACACGTCCCCCAGCAGATGAAGGAATGCGAGCCATTGATCACAGTGCGAAATGCTGAAAACGCCAAAGGAATCCAATTTATTTTAAATAAAACGGCTCTGTTCTCTGGTGACAGCTTCCAGAGTCAGACGGCAGAGGGGAACTGACAGCAGATGTTTTAGAGCCAGGGCACGCAGGGGCTGCTGGGTAACGGTAAAGGAAAGAAATTGCTTTGAACTTCACCCGTGCTTTAAATACTTGGAATCAATGGGGTCAGGGGCCACTTTAATGGAGTGGCGAGGTCCTGCCCCGGCAGGTCTTCACCCTGACAAGTTGATGTGCCCGCGAGCTGCGGGCCGTAAATACTCAGGCCGCCCCGTGAAAGCGGGTTTTGTGCAAGAGCGTTCTGCTCGGGGCGTCTCCCCGCTATATGGAGCTCTCGGCCGCTCATCCCCAATAATCTGCCCCGAAATGGGACTGACCTCATGAATTACGTCAAGAAACGCAATCTATAAACTGGCTTCTCCTTATGCAGGGCGGGGGGAATTCTTGTTTATTCCTAAATGGTTGTCACAAGACCTATTCATCATACTCTTCATGGGGGGATGGGCGGATAATCCGCCTTCAAGTGCGGCACCATTAAATAACCATTAGGCCCTGCTGCTGGTCTGCTGGTGCCCCTCGGACATTCACAAAGCAAGCGATTTACCATTCGTCAGGGCTGCGCCGTGACAGACCCCGAAGTGATACAAAGAATGTTTTGTGTCATTGTCAGTTTCATGAGCTCTCTCTCTCCCTCTCTACCCCCCTTTCTCTCTCTCTCCCTCTCCAACCCCACCTTCTCTCTCTCTCTCTCTGCCCCCCCCCCCTCTTGCTCTCTCTCCTCTCTCGCCTCTCTCTCTGAGTTGCGTTCTCTGTTTTGGTGTAGGATGAGCTTTTTTTCTGCGATGTAAAAGAAAATAAAGGCAGATGGCCAACTCTTTTCAATATCCGTTTGCTTTATTTGAGCAGTTTAATGTAGTGAAGCAGAGCGAAATGCTGCCTCTTGCTACATGGTAAACATGAATGTTACCCAGAATCCATCGGGAGATCGGTGCAATGCCAGGAGATGGTGATTAATTAAGTTGTTGTTCTAATTGCAATGAGGGATAGATAATGGATGGCGTGTTGCATATCACAGAGGCTGCAAAATAGAACATTATGACGTCCTGCCCGTCCCCAGGACAGCAATGCTCTCGGTGTGTAACAGCAGAAACGAACATGTGGACAGGTACCTAACACACACATACACTCAGGTCACTGAAGTAAAGCCTTTGCATGTACCAAAACAGAAGGCTGCTGCACAACAGGATTCTTGGGTAATACAGAGATTTCAAGTTGTGCGGTGTCAGGTGTGGGTAGTTGCTTGCAGGCCTGGCGCCAGGAGTCTGTAGCTAGGGGCTGTCACCAAGGGGCAAATGTGGGGCCAATAGCATCTCTTTGTCCATTCCCTATCTCCTCTGCCTATTGGCCAATGGCGAGACTAGATGAGGGCTGGGACTCGGTTGCCCCAGTGCTTTTTTTCAGATCCCAACATTTTCCCCATAGAGTCCCCTAAAGACTGGCATGGTATGGACATGTGGCCTATGCTGTGCACTTTGTCCCCTCTGGCACTAAAACCTGCCATCAGAGGGTCACTCTATGCCTTCTGGGCAGCTACATTTTATTATTGCATAACACAACACTTCCTGTGCAGTGCTCCTGGGGTGCCTCTTGGTCCTCCCTTTATATTTTCTCTGATTTACCTTGTGTGAACTAATGTTCCCAAGGGTAGAAGGACACGTTTTATTCTTTCTATAATCCCCAGTCTCCATATGATCCGGGTGGCCTGAACATACACGGGTTTTGAATCACACCTGACAGGCCTTATTGGCTTTCTGTTTCAAAAGTCCCTTTGTGAACTTGTAATGTATGGGCTCAATGTTGCTAGACACTAACAGCCTGATTCACTGAGCGTTTTCCAACGGGATTGCACCATTATAAATGGCTTCTGTGAATCAGACCCTAAATCTTTTGAATCATATATTTTCTGTGCATACTCTGTCTAGCACCAAGATGTGTCAAATATTAATTAATTAATCGCTGTGATCTACAGTTATAGATGCCGTGAGTTAACATGAATAATTTCTAATGTGTAAAATGCATTATTACAGTTCTGTACTGGTCTGCACCCCCACCAACGCACAATAAAACAAAAAAAACACATGGGCCTCATTTCGGGTCCGCTGACCCCGTGATGAATTACTGGCGCCTGACTTCCCGGTGCCACCGGGCTATTCCAAGTCCGGTGGCCAGGAAGTCAGGCGCCAGTGATTTTGTTAGTCCCATTCCCATGGAGTCTCCATAGTTAATAACGGTGCCGGTGCTCCCTTGAGAACTCTGCGTGCGGACGACACCCGCCCGCAGACTTGTTCTGTGGTGGTCCGGTAACAACAGTGCCCAATGTGTTGATCAACGAAGAATACGAAAATTGCACATGACACTTTATGTTGTCTGAAATATTACATGTATTTATGTATGCTGTTTTTGTATACATACTTCGATTGTATTCCAGCTTTAGTGAGACGACACGTTGATGCTGTCACATTTTTAGGAAATCCTAAAAACAGCCCTATTCTTTGCAGGATCATCATTGCAATCATATTACAATTTCTGTTATAAAAGTGTGGTTTATAAAAGTGACAGAAACTGAACGATTTAATTAAAGAAAATGGGAATCTTCCATTATATACGATACACATTGCTAGCAAGAAGACTACTGTACAGACTATAATTCGACACACTGGATATTCTTGCAATACTTTTTCTGGTTACACGTTGCATGATGTGTTCCCTTTACTTTCTCATGCTTATAACATTTCGCCAAATGATGTTTTATAATGCAGATTGAGGGCCTCATTAAGAGTATGGCGGTAGGTGGTTAACGGCACCGGTAAGGATGCCGGTGCCGTTAACACCCTACCGCCGCATTCCGAGGTCACTTAGCTCCTTCCCCATTCCCATTGAGCCATATGGGGGCTCTAATGGGAATGGGGAATGGTTTCCAGAATGGGGATTTACTGGGTCCTCCAAGGTCGGAATGACCCGGTAGGTCCCCATTCCGACTACACGGACCCAGACACGGGTTTTGAGGCAGCCATGGTGCAAATAGCTCCATGGCTGCCTCCAAACTCGTAATGAGGCCCTGAGTGTTTAGCAACAAGACATCTATTTCTATCCCTAACAAAAGCACAAGTGATATTTTCTTTGATATTTCCAAACAAATGATCCAACTTAAGAGAGATGATGGGGAAGATCATGAAGATATACATTTATATCTTGACAATTCGACCCATTTAAAGAAATTCATGTGGTACCAGTACATGAAGGAAATGGGGAGGAGCCGTCAGACGAAAGCTGCTCTGTATGTTCTCTCATCCCTTATGCCAGGAGCGCAGCCAGATCATTAATTACAAGAGAAATACCTATACATGATGCAAAGTGTCTCAGTCATCTAGCAGCATGCACAACAAGAGGACAATTTGAAGGAAGATGGGCAACCCTATGATGGATGTCGAAAAAAGTGTTTCCATATGAAGATGGTTACATAAAAACAAAGAAAATGGAAGAAGAACGACATTGGAAAAGTAGAATGTTCCAATATGCATTCAGTGCTATGACTGGAGAACACATAAAGACTGTTGAACAAAAGAGTCTGGGTTGTGTAGATGTATGGGAATCTCCAGAAATGCCAGGTTGCTGGCAGAGGCCTCAATGTTACGCTCACCTGGCTCCCACAGAGGCGTCGATCTGAACTGAACAGCTGCGGTCTCCACCAATGTGATGCATAGGGCTGAGATGACGGACTGGACTGGCCCACCCAGCTTGGTTTGCTTGGCCTGTAGGAATATTCTTCTGCAAATGGAGAAAGGGGATTAACCACCCGTGGAGTTGAGCGTAAATCGCCCCACCCCCGCTGTTCTCCCCACAGATGACCTTTGATGTCCCCTCTTATAGTCTCACCTGATGGTTTGAAAAGATGAGCTCTCCATCCTGCATTGAGCGCAGGGGCGCGTTGATAACCAGTTGCTTCACTGGCTCGAAGGAATTGGCGAGTTCCAGAACAATATTGACTCCGAAAAGTATGTAGTTCGTAACAGTTCACATGTCTGACTTTCACTCTTGTCTGATTCCTTGCAGTATGCAGCTTGACCCCAGCGAAGAGTTCCCCGTGGTAGCTGACGAAGTTCAGGTAAGGATTTGGCTTATCCTACACAGTTCAATAAAATAAGGCTAGAATGTAACCTGTTGCTTGCTCCCTTATTCAGGTGTAGAGAGAAAATATGAAGTTCGGGGAATAATGCCTCCGGCGGTAAAATTAGGTAAGTCTATTGTGGTGAGAAGAGTTCCCCTTGTTTGTCCCTTTGTCTCACCTTGTTGTCCTTTTGTTCCCCTTAGGGGCCGGGGTACGGCGAGGATGCAATGTAGACTGCGCCGACCCGTGAAGAGGAATAGTACCCCGGCGGTAATCAGGTAAGTCTATGGGGGTAGTTACTATTGCCTCTGTTTATTCCGTTGGCTCACCTTTGCTGTTCTTGTGTTCCCCTTAGGTGCCAGAGTGCGGCGGGAACGTGCAGAAGGATGCGGTGGATCGTGAGGATGCTGCAAAGGCCGGTGAGTTCAGCGCGGCGCTGCAGCAGGCGATGCGGCGCGTGTAAAATGCTTCTTTCTTCTAGCTCGAAGGCGCGGTGGATCCGGAATTAAGGTAAGGATCGAAGGTTTTGCTCTTATTCTAACCTCTTCTCCTTCTGTTCCTCCCTTTTTCTAGGAGCTGCAGACTCGAGGCGGGCGTGGCAGTAGACTGGATGCAGGCTTGCAGACACGGTGAGCGTTACGCTGCTGGATGCAGAATAACGCAAAGCTTGTGCTGCTCTTCGGGCATGGTTTAAATAGTCTCCAAAGTAGTCCCAGGTAAGTATTTCTCCCCAGCCCCACCCAAGTAAAAAATAGTCCCTAGGTAAAATAGTCCCTTCTAAGCCTCATTTGGCTTGGAGCTCTGCAGCATGGTCTGCATCTGGTAAGCTTGCAGCATGGTCTGCATCAGGTAAGTTCTACTCTATGAGTCTGGTGCCTATGGCGCCAGGACTGACTCTCCATATGAGCCTGGCACCATAGGCGCCAGGACTGCACCTAAACAGCCCCTAGCAGGGGTTTTTGGGCTTGCTCAAAATAACGTGATGCCTGCTTCTGGGGTTGCTGGACCTGGTCTGGTTACCCGGGGGTAGGCATCATGACAGCACTCCCCCCCCAAGGCCCCTCCTAAAGTCGTTCTTCCCCGTAGTTTTGGTTTGTCTGGGAAATTTCGGTGGAATCTTTTCACCAATCGAGGTGCATGCACGTGGTCACTAGGTTCCCAAGACCTTTCCTGTGGTCCGTAACCTTTCCAGTCGATTAAATAAAAAAGTTTTGACTTCACCATCTTGGAGTTCAGGATGTTCTTAACTTCAAATTCGGGTTCCCCGTCTATGGGGATGGGGTCTGGTGGCTTGGTTAGTCTTGCCCATGGTTGCACTGGCTTCAAAAGTGACACATGAAAGACGGGGTGAATTCGCATATTAGCAGGTAATTCCAACTTGACGGCCACCGGGTTGATAATGGCCTTAATAGAGTAAGGTCCCAAATATCTAGGATTAAAGGTCCGCATTCCCTTGAGAGGTATGTGTTTTGTGGCCAACCATACTTGGTCAACTATCTGGTACTGTGGAGTATCACTTCTATGCCGATCAGCATCTTTCTTATATTTCTCCTTCGCCTGTTTTAAATGTGCAGTTGCCTCCTTAAAGGCTTGTGTAATCGTAGCGTGTAGATGGTCCACTGTGGGCATTTCTAAGTGTTGGGGTGAGCCAAGGTCTGAGGTTCGAGGGTGGTGCCCATATAGGGTATAAAAGGGGCTTTGGCCAGTTCCAGAATGTACTGAATTATTGAATGCATATTCGGCGATCCAAAGAATGTCCTTCCAATTACTCTCAGTCTGATGTAACATACAACGCAGGTATTGTTCAAGAGTCTGGTTGGTTCTCTCCGTTTGACCATCGGTCTTGGGGTGGTGACTGGTCGATAATCTCACGTCGATTTGCGCCAATTGACAACATTTCTTCCAAAAATGCGAAATGAATTGATTGCCTCGGTCAGAGACCAACACGGACGGAAATCCATGTATGCGAACAATGTTTTCGAGGAATTCTTTGGCCAGGATTGAGGCTGAAGGTAGTCCTTTTAAAGGAATAAAGTGGGCCATCTTGGAAAAAAGATCCACAATAACTAGAATGGTGTTAAACCCATTACACGGAGGTAGATCGGTAATAAAGTCTAACGATAAGGTGTGCCATGGTGTAGGCGGAATGTCTAAAGGTTGTACGAGTCCAGCTGGTTTTTTCTTTTGACTTTTGTTTTGGGCGCAAATGCCACAAGACATCAGAAATGATTTAATATCCTTTCGCCAGGTGGGCCACCAGAATTGTCTTTTAATTTTAGCTTCAGTTTTTGCAATACCTGGGTGCCCCTCCATTAGGGTATCATGATAACGGGAAATGACTAGCTCTTGTAGTTCCTTGTGTGGCAGAAATAGCCGCTCTTGGTAATAAGGCAGACCATTGGTGACAGAGTAGTCCGGGCCTTTCTTTACCCAGTCCTGTAGGGCTGTAGGATCAAAGAGTTGATGGATCTTTACCTGAATGTCCTCTAGTGTCTGTAGAGTAGTCATGCCAAGAATCCTTTGTTCAGAAATTATAGGTACTGGTTCTGGGTTCACTTCTGCCTTTCCCATCCCTATTCGGGATAAGGCGTCTGCTTTACCATTCCTACAACCTGGTCGAAAGGTTATCACGAAATCGAACTCGGCAAAGAACAATGCCCATCGGAGTTGACGTGACGATTGGGCCTTTGCTGTTTTTAAATACTGTAAGTTCCGGTGATCACAGTAATGGTATGCCTGGCACCAAGAAGATAATACCGCCAAGCCTTGAAGGCGGATTTAATGGCTAATAACTCCTTGTCGGTAACCACATAGTTCAACTCGGGTGCCGAGAACTTTCTGGACCAAAATGCTACTGGGTGAAGCTGGCCAGTTTCAGGGTCCTTTTGAGACAGGACAGCTCCCATGGCTAGACTGGATGCATCAGTTTCCACTATGTATGGAAGTTCAGGGCGCGGGTGCTTTAACACAGGTGCAGACATGAATTTCGCTTTCAGCTCTTGGAAGGCTTTTTCAGCTTCTTCAGTCCACATAAAGCGTTTATTTTTTCGTAAGAGTGCTGTGATGGGATGTACGACATGTGAAAAATCTGGGATGAATCTGCGGTAGAAATTGGCAAAGCCGAGCATGCCTTGTACTCCTTTAACTGAACTTGGTGATGGCCCCTTAAGGATTGCGTCCACCTTTCGTGAGTCCATTCGGACTCCCTTTGGGGTCAGGATAAACCCAAGGAATTTAACTTCTGTGGCATGAAAAACGCATTTTTCTAGTTTTGCATAAGAGGAATAGTAACCCCGGCGGTAATCAGGTAAATCTATGGGGGTAGTTACTATTGCCTCTGTTTATTCCCTTGGCTCACCTTTGCTGTTCTTGTGTTCCCCTTAGGTGCCAGAGTGCGGCGGGAACGTGCAGAAGGATGCGGTGGATCGTGAGGATGCTGCGAAGGCTGGTGAGTTCAGCGTGGCGCTGCAGCAGGCGAGGCGGCGCGCGTAAAATGCTTCTTTCTTCCAGCTCGAAGGCGCGGTGGATCCGGAATTCAGGTAAGGATCGAAGGTTTTGCTCTTATTCTAACCTCTTCTCCTTCTGTTCCTCCCTTTTTCTAGGAGCCGAAGACTCGAGGCGGGCGTGGCAGAAGACTGGATGCAGGCTTGCAGACACGGTGAGCGTTACGCTGCTGGATGCAGAATAACACGAAGCGTGTGCTGCTCTTCGGGCGTGGTTTAAATAGCCTCCAAAGTAGTCCCAGGTAAGTATTCCTCCCCAGCCCCACCCGAGTAAAAAATAGTCCCTAGGTAAAATAGTCCCTTCCAAGCCTCATTTGGCTTGGAGCTCTGCAGCATGGTCTGCATCTGGTCAGCTTGCAGCATGGTCTGCATCAGGTAAGTTCTACTCTATGAGCCTGGTGCCATAGGCGCCAGGACTTACTCTCCATATGAGCCTGGCGCCATAGGCGCCAGGACCGCACCCAAACAGCCCCTAGCAGGGGTTTTTGGGCTTGCTCAAAATAACGTGATGCCTGCTTCCGGGGTTGCTGGACCTGGTCTGGTTCCCCGGGGGTAGGCATCATGACACTCAGCTATTGGTATATGGACGAGTTGCCACCAGCACAGGATGGGAAGATGGAATTATTGATGACAGCACCAGGAGAAGTAGTGCAAGTAATGAATGATGAATGCCTAAAGGAATGGGACAAGTACTCGAAATTATTAACATGGGTTTAAAATGAAGCTGGGCCTGTGTCCATATTACCAATGAAGAAAGCGATGCTGTGTTTCAGAAAGAGGGGACTGACCACAGTTGGAAAAAATAAAGGATGCAAGCAAATAATTGATGTGCCAGGAATGAATGGAGGAACTGCCATGCTGATGGACCACTATTGTTCTGTTAATCCAGAGTTTATATGCAGCTATCTAAAGACTGGCGAGGAGTATGTTCTATAGTAATCATACATGTTCCTGCATTGGTGATTCCCCAAAGTGATCTCCACATAGAGAGCTTTCCTAAAATGAACGCACACCAGAAGAAGAAGAGGTCACTCAACCTCACCCAACAGAAGAGAGATAGAACTATTTTTTGGCAGAGTCAATAGAAGCATACCATGATAACCCAGATGAGCACACATTGTTCAGTAGAATGGCAGTGATATTTATATCTATTTTCATTCCAGGAATTCAAACTGCAGTGAATGCCAAGTGGTTACAAATCACCAGGTGGGAACTGCTACAAACATTCACTTGACAATAAAAAGATTTAATTCGATTAGAGAAAAATTGAGGGGCATCAGGTTCATGACCCTCTAGAGCAGGTATGTCTTGGACTTGATTGCAGCAATGGAAAGAGATGTGTGCACCAAGATCAAGCCTTCTTGCTGTACTTCTATACCTGCCCACGATGGCAAAAATGAAACCCTGACAAAAGCAATAACCATGCTGTCGACCCTGCATATGAAAATGGTGGAAGAAGTAGATGAGACCGAAGATGAAGATTGGTTTTCGTCCCCGTTTTCACGGGTTCCGCCCTGGATGGCAAATGCCTTCGAACTAATGGGAGCAATACTAGTGTTAGCATTGCTAGGTTTCTGTCTCATAAGAATAATCAAAGGACAGTGCAAAAAGATCGATGTCAATGCTGTAACTGATGAGCATACGCAGACTGAAAACACCACCTTTGAGCAGATCAAAGAAAGTCCGATGGCACCCCCCGGAATGGGGTTTTACTAGCCCAAGAACTATGTGGGATGTTGGGTATTTTGCCGACCAACTGGGGAGTGTTGCCATATGAGCTGGAGTGTGGATGAACACATAAAGAATGCAGGTGACCTGAGGGAGTGACAAAGATATGGATTCCGAAGAAACCACAATGTGAAGAGAAGGTGATGAAGATTTAGGAGGTGGTCGAGGACTCGACCAGAGAGGGTTATTTAGAGGAGCAGATTTACATGTCACTCATGGAGCCCGCCCCCTCATCTTTTTCATACTGGAAGAACAGCAAGAAAGCACTGTGCATGACATCTGGTATCATCCCAATATCGCATTGAAGATAAGAAAGACGTTAAACGCTCAGAGAACTGTACCGAATGTACCCTGGAACTGAAGTGGTAGAAGGAAGTCTGCAGACACCACTGAACACAGAAGAGCTATAAGTAAGGTCTGACAGGTGTAAAGTGATGTCATGAAGAGAAGACACAAGGACACACTGAAACGATAGATGAATACTTAAAGAATTGATATTGATATTGATATTTTATTTCTATTGCGCTCGTACACAAGTGATTCAGAGCGCGACAAGGCAAGGGAGGGGAACAGGGGAGAACAAAACAGCGATTTTACTAGGCCCAGTGACATTGAGAACGCGCAAGTGCATGGGAGAGGGGGAGGGAAAAAGTGCATGGAAGGGGGGGAGAAGTGGAATGCGTGAAGCAGAGGAGAAACAGATAAATAACAATAAATAAATAATAAAGGCAACAAACAGTGGTAGTGCAGCCAGCAATTTGCAAGTGCTAGGTTTAAGGCAGCAGACAGGGTAGGTCTGATAAGTGCAGGAAGAAAAAGGTGGGGGCTGTATAAGTACATATACAGACCCCAGTGCAAGGGGTGGCCCGAAGGTAGCGCGGGAGAGTGTCAGGGTGAGCCGGTACCTGGGCCCGGAGGACAGAGGGTGGACAGGTGCATGGTGCCAAGAGAGAACAGATTAGCAAGGGAGAGGGGGAGCGAAGGCAGAAGAAAAGAGGAAGGTCTTGAGGTGCTTCCGGAACCGGAGATGGTGCTCCTTAAGTTTTAGAGTGGCAGGGAGGCTGTTCCAGAGGGAGGCCCCAGCTGAAGACAGAGATCTACCCCAGCTCATTTCTTTGAAAAACGACTGACCCTGAGGGAGTTGGAGGTAGAGGAGCGAAGAGCTCAAGAGGGGAGGTATTTTTTGATGGATAGCTGAAGGTATTTTGGACCCAGCCCCCAGAAAGCCTTGTGGACAATGCAGAGGTTTTTGAATGTAATCCTTGCATCCACTGGGAGCCAATGGAGAGATTTCAGAGCTGGAAAGATACGATCCCAGGGCTTGAGGCCAAGGACAAGTCTCGCAGTCCTGTTCGGGATTAGTTGCAGAGGGTGGAGAGTAGGGGCAGGTAGATTTAGAAAGAGGCTGTTACAATAGTCCAAGCTAGAGAGAACCAGAGCTTGGGATACCATGAGCTTCTGGGGGAAGGAGAAGAAAGGCAGGGTACCTCTGAGGAGGTGCAGTAAGAAATTTGACTTTTTAGACACCTCAGAGATGTGGGCAGAGAAGGAAAGGGTGCAGTCTAAGATGACCCCGAGGTTCTTATCCTCGCAGGTGGGGGTAGGAGAAGGGCCAAGGGAGGCAGGCCAGAGAGTGAGGGGAAAGGATGGTGAAGGTGTGCCGTTGAGGAGGATCTCCGTCTTGCTGGCATTCAGACAAAGATCATTGGCGGCACACCAATCTTGAATGGCAGTTAGGCAATCAGAGATGAGAGAGGGAGAGGAGGTGGCAGAGGGCAGCCTGAAAATGAGGTGAGTGTCATCAGCGTAGCACTGGAGATTTGAGCAGAAAGTGGCAATGCAGTGGGCGAGAGTTGCCAGGTATTGGTTGAAATGCCATGGTGAGAGGTCAGACCCCTGGGGAACACCACAGGTAGAGAGGAAGATAGATGAAAGGAAGGACACAAGTTGGACCTGGGAGGTTCGATCTGAGAGGAAAGAGGTCAGCTAGGCCAGAGCCTGATCAGTGATACCCAGGTTTTCACGGAGACGGTTGAGCAGCCATCAAGAATGACTATGTGACTGAAGTAACAAAGTAAACATTCATGAAAATGCAAAGAAATCATATATACTGAGAAGATAAGTGAGAAGAGATGTAGTAGATGAACACACGTAGAAGCTTACTACAAGTATGAAATATAACACGGGTAAAGCAGCCATGATGAGAAGATGGATGCCAGTTTCGTATAATAGTAAGCTAAAAAACCCTGAGGAGAGAGACCTCGGGAGCAAGGATGCTGCAGTAAGAAATAATTGAGAGGTACAAAAGGAGTCAAAGAGGATAAGCCATGTACGTAAAATGTATTTCTCTTAGATTAAGCAAAGGAGTAAACATTTGCGAGTGCCAACACTGGACAATTAAAGATGCAGAAAGCATATGCATGATGGAGCAACCAAGACTTCAAAGACCAAAAAGTGTTATAGCACCCATAATCGAATCAAATAGCACTAAATAAGAAGACCAAATGGACAAATCATGGTCTCCTCACACGTGTCTTCAGATGAAGATAGCAATATACCATCACTCCCTTAAAAACGCTGGAGAAGAGAACAGTCAGCAAGGTCAACTACAAGAGGCCTTGGCTTAGGGCCTAACTGATGAGAGATGGTAGTCTGATTGGCCTAGTGGTCAGTTGTCTGACGTTGTTCCCCGCATCTGGGTTTCATTTTGCTTACGTGCTGCTAACAAATCGAATGTGTAAGGTTGGAAGAGGGTGCCAACCAATTAGGATGGCCTATGTGATGATGGACTATACATTGTTGCAGAAGCCAATCTGCTGCTGTTATTCTACTATTATCAGTATTATAAGTAGTTAGATGTTGCGGCAGGGGTGCCTATTTGATAAGGGTCAGCCAATGATGTTACTAACACCTAAAGAAGTTGTAGGTATATATGTTCCCTCCGCCCGATAAGTTTTTATTATTTGCCACGTTGGATGACATCATAGCTGATGTATATTGAGGTATAAAACTTTGTGTAACCAAACTACATTCGATACTGTGTGAGCTACGACTTGTTATGCTTGCCAGATTTCCCTACTTTATTGAATTGATAATAAAGTAGTACTTTGCCACATTCTTTGAGTCTGTCTGGTTATTTGGGCCTGAAATCAGTTATTGTTGTATCAGGTTCAACACTTGATATGCTCCAGGTGCTGCTGCACACAAGTTTGGTGGTGCAGGAAGAAAGTGGTAGTAATGCCACTATGCCACTTGTCCCACCCTGCCAAATCATACATGTTGGCGGATTTACCACGGTGGAATTAATGTGTGGTAAATCTGCCTATTTTGCTTTGAGGAAATGTGGCTGATTCATCTCCAGCTTGTTGCTGGTGATACATCCTCCACTTTAGCTTAAAAAATCATAGGATTTACTGTGCAGTAATTCCCTGAGCGGTAAATCTGCCAGAAATCCCCACAGAATCCTATGGACAAAAATGGGGAATTAAGACTACTTGTAATCCTGTGGTAACTCCATGGGAACAAGTGGCAGTAACTGTGCATTTGGTGGTATTCCAGCAGATTCATCACCGGAATACCTCCAAACTCATAACGAGGCCATTTATTTCCAAAACTCTGTGGGTTGAAGGGAATTCAAGTGGAGGTAAACCAATAAAAATCCCCATGGAGTCCTAAGGACTCCAAAAATGTGCCACTACCTCAAATTGTAATCCTGTGGCACCTCCATTGGTCCAAGTGGTGGTAATGATAATTGTGTTTGGCAGTATTTTGACAGATGTACCGATTAAATACTGATAAACTCATAATCAGGCCCAAAAAATGTACTTATCAGTCCCAGAGCAGAAGATCCACATCCTGAATAAAACTCAAAAAGTATAGCTAATCGGGTTGGGGCGGATCCCGATGAGGTTGTGATACATATTTAATGAGGACCTCTTGTTAAAAGCCTTGCTGGAACTGCAAGTCCACAAACATATGAATGAGGTTCACCTCTTGATCGCATCACATTTTAAACAGCTATGATTTGTGCTAGCGCTACATTTAACCTCAGAGTAGGTCTTGAGAATTCTGTCCATAGATTCTGGGGGCATCTGCCAATCTATGTGGGAGCCATTTCCCTAACACTACATCACCCAACAATACATTTCAGCAGTAGAATTCATAATATCTAAGCAATTACAGTTGCAATAACACTTGCTGCGACAGGCTGGATGGGCCTGTAATGGGCCAGGGCTGAAGTTATAGATCCATGTGAAGTGAGGGCCTTAACACTGAGCCCTGGTGCTAATACTGGCTAATTCAGCCTATGACAACATCTATTGTTTCTTTTAGCCCCCCGGGCCAACCACTAGGGTGCTAATAGGTAGATAGCCAAAATAAAAATGACTTGGGGCAAGCCCAAAGGTCGCAGCATCAGTGGCCACTATGGTAATGGAAGCTGGATCTCTGATTGGAGCCCCTCTTTGATTTCTTCGAAGAGTCATGGCCAAGGTGATGGCTGCATGGGAGAAGGCGATGGCCAGAAATAAGTCCAAACTGAGAGGTAAATAAGTGTAAATTGGGGGACATGAGGGCTGGCGGTGTAATTGGGGACTAGGCAACAGTCTGGTTCGAAGTTACACAGGGAGAGGGTACATAGGCAAATGCGAGTGGATGAGTGGAGCACTCAATTTGCTCCAATCACTGGTTGAGATCAGTAGTTTCTGTTACATCTGGATTGATTCAATTTGCTCCCGGACCTGTTCCCGGTGCTACTGTCCCAACTGTTTGAGAGAAGAGTTGTTTGATAACCACATCTAGCTTGGGCAGTGGATCAACAGTCAATACAAAGTGTCTTACCTGCAATTATATAAAATAACCTTCACAGGTATGCTAAAACAATTAATACATTGATCAAAGTCCAAAATGGAGTCCCTTGTCAGAAATTGCCCTAGTCAGTTCCTAAAACTGATGTTCTTAAGTGTCTGCTTTTATGCTCCACTGAACTCTGGGTATATAGGTTTATAAACGATCAAACCTAAGTCTCAGCGGAGAAGCAAAGTCGCTGAGAAAGGCGCTGAGACAGTCGCTGTTACGCTGCCTCAACGCTGTCCAGGAACGCTGTGAAACACTGTGAACGCTGTGAGAACACGTGGCCTTTCTGAATTTCTTACTTACATCATCTGCTATGCACTGAACACTGAAGATTGACCTGAACTTTTACTACATTATATCTTCCTTTAGAGACTTTTTTTTCTATTCTAAGACACCTTTATTTCCATTTGTAGATGTGACCACGCCCCTTTTTTCACCGAAGATTCCATAAAGGGTGCGAGCGTGCACGCTTCAAGCAAAGTCGCTGAGAAAGGCGCTGAGACAGTCGCTGTTATGTTGCCTCAACGCTGTCCAGGAATGCTGTGAAACACTGTGAAAACACATGGACCTTCTGAATTTCTTCCTTACATCATCTGATATGCACTGAACACCGAAGATTGACCGGATCTTTTACTACATTATATCTTGCTTTAGAGACTTTTTTATATTCTAAAACACCTTTATTTCCATTTGTAAGTGTGACCACGCAGGATGCCATAAAGGGTGGGAGCGTGCGCTTTAGCACGCGCGCTTTAAGCAAAGTCGCTGAGAAAGGCGCTGAGACAGTCACTGTTATGCTGTTACAACTGTACAGTGCAACGCGCTGCGACGTTCCAAATTAATTCCCCACTCCTTTGCGTGTCTAAAATTGCCTATTGGCAAATTGTTACTTTGAAGTGTGTCAGTTAAGAACAGCTGTCATAGTTTTCATCTTGATATCGGTGGACGCTTCACGCACACCGGACCTGTCCACGTTATCTGGCACTCCGCACTAAATCGTCTTTGTTCTGAGGGTTCTTTATTTCTTCCCTTTGTTTTCTCTCCTCTTTTTTTTATTTGCACTTTAAGCCTACTTTGATGAGAAGCAATTCCTACACCTTAAAGTCAGGAATGCCTTCCCACTTGATCATAACACGTGCCTCAGTGATGTTGAAATCAACACCGTCAAGACCATCACCTACCATTGCACTTAAAAGAAAAATAACTGGTCAACCTGTTCCTGTTCCAGACAAAAGACTTGCGGCAGGAGACATTTGTGAGTTTTACTTACTTTGTTGTGATATTGCCTCTACTCCTACTTCTAGCGGTGCTGGAAATACGAATGTTGATAATGTTGTTGTAATTGACCCTGTCACTGAATCTAATGCTGTTTGTGGTCCAAATATCTCTATCTCTGACACTCAGCTTGTGGCAATTTTACAATATCCTGTGTGTCCTCTTTTGTCTGATACACCAATTGTAGACTTAACTTTTCAGTAAAACGTAAAGATGATTAAATTGCACACATCAATATGCGCTAGTCTTATACCTGTGTTAAATCAACTTGGAAATTCTGTTACCACCTTTATGCCTGGTGTGGTTGCATCGGCTGCATTGTTTAATGACTCTACCGTTGTTCCATCTGCTCCTAACAAGATTAGGGGCTCATGTCCACCTATTACTAAGGAAACAATAGCTGCATATATTAAAGCAATATGCCCCGAACGGCGGGGGCATTACCGACTCAAGTAATTCCCCGGGGCCCATCGCGAGGGCCTAAACGAAGGCCCTGGGTCATTACCTGAGTCGGTAATGCCCCCGCCATGAGGGGTATATAGCTATTAGTACCCCGGCCCGCAAAAACTGCGTGACCTGGGCACTAAAAGCTTTTTTCTTTGTCCCGAAACGCTGCAGTGTTTCGGGAAAAAAACCGACAAACAAAATGGCTGCCGGGAAAGGGAAAACAGAAGCGTTTCGAGCGCATCCGCTCCAGAAAAAAAAGAAGGTAAGTGTGGTTGGGAGGGCAGAAGGGAGGGGAAGGGGAAAAAAATTAGAAAAAAAAACATACCTGGGTCCCCGGCGGGGATGATGGAAGCCTCCAGCTGTGTGGAGGCTCGGAGCCGGGATGGCCCCGCTCCGAGTCTTCACACGGCAGGAGGCTGCCATCTTCCCCCGCCAGGGAACAAGGCATAGAAGGTAAGTGGGGTGGGGAGGGCAGGGAGGTGGGAGGTGGGAGGTGGGAAGAGGGAGGAAAGGGGAGGGAAAAAAAAGCCTTACCTCTGTCCCCGGTGGGGGGCGAAGGTAGCCTCTCAGCCGTGGGTAGGCTTGGAGCGGGGATGGCCCTGCTTCGAGCATCCTCATTTGCTGAAGGGCTGCCACACCCCCCACCGGGGACAAAGGCCGTGGAATCCCGACAGAGGGATTCCCGGCCTGGTAATGACTCGGCGAGGGCCAATCAGAATGGCTTTTTCATTCTGATTCCGTCCTCGCCGGGTACTAATAGTTTATATCAATCTCCAAGCCTGTTTGATGACCCTATCCATGGCTCTGCTGATGTTTCTGTGTTTTTTTCAAGACCGACGCCACGCAGAGTACAAGCTCCTCGCTTATCCCAAGCTCCGGTGATGATTTCTAACTCACCGAAAAAAGGCTCTTCGTTGCTAGAAATAATGTTGGACGCAATGAATATGACTATAAAAGCCCTAACTAAATTGTTTGAAACTATGGATTCCAAACTTACTCATCAAGCCAAACAGATTGATTACATTGTAGCACGTATGAATGACTGTGATGAATGGAATTAAACTAACATGGTCTGGTCCCATAACTAACCAGATGAATTTGGGGCGATGTGATGTTAATTCTCCCAATAATTGTAAGTTTACCTATAAACCACTGATGCTAGTGTTCTGCCATCTTTTGCTGACATAATTCGTCCGAGAGACCAGAGCTTTGATCTCCTATTAATTTAACGCCAAGGGTTTTGCATGTCGTTAACATCTCAAAATCTGTAGACACGACATGTGCTGTACCACCTGTTGTTTATACCCTTTTTGATACTAAGAGCCTCATTCTGACTTGGGCGGTAAAAAACGTCTTCAACCTACTAAAGCAACTAGTACTCATGCAAGTAGCGCTGTTTTGAGAAAATATAAGAATATAGTAAAACAGAAATGAGCTGAATGCTCTGAAAAAACCATGAAGCAGAAACATCATCAACCTTTGGATGATCTAATTTCAGTAATTGATGCTTCTCGTAGAAGTGATGATGTACAAGCTACATTAATTGAATCTTGCCCTATCGAATTAAGAGACCTTGTGGCAAATGTTGAGCCCCAAAAGAATGATAAACCCATCTTATTACAACCTGCTTTGCAATCTATAACTAAATCTATTCTGATACCCGCAATACATAGTACTTCGGATACAGATATTAAGAAATTGGCCCAGACTGATACTATTCTGATGGATGTTAGAGCTAAAATCCGAAAGTCTATAGATGAATACTTGAAGCTCAAACACATAATTCCGGTTGCTAATCAAGTGCCATTATCAGCCGGCATTAACTTTGATACACGATCTGATACTCGTCATCATTTCTCTCCTCATTACATGACACCTTATCTAAGAGGGCCTGTTCAATCTAACTGCAGTATGCATCAACAGGAGGGACAGCTCATTAATCAAAGAACATCCAAATACACTTTGGCGATAAATACACATAATTGTTTTATACTAAAGTGCCGACCAGCCCCGTTTCCCTCATTCAATCTGAGTAGAACGATTGGACTTGCCATATGTGATGAGATAAAACAGTCTTCGTGATATTGCTTTTAATGATATTGTACAAGTGGAGTTTTTAAATGATGACAACTTGTCAATATTCACATTATGGCTATCATCAAGTTTAGTGCGCAATGCCCTCTGGCCAGTTAGAATGGAGTTCTTTGCTCTTGGGTTTCTTTTGGCTGTGGGTCCCACTCACAATCCTGACTACAATACTTCAAATCCTAATTCTAACTTTATTCCTATGTCTCCTATCCGACAGTTGAAATTATACAATGCTACATATAAAACTCAAATCAATCATTTACCTCAAAATGGAACGCAAAGTGCTGCTCATGACAACCTGGATACATGTAGGTTTCCATAACTATTTGCAGATTCACAGCCTTTAACATTATCTTTTGCTAGTTGGAATACTCGTGGCTTTTCACATCTGCTGGGAGTGAGCGCTAGTTTGTCTGCATTTAAAATAATTGCGCTACACGAAACATGACTCACGGCTCAGTCGATTTGGGGTGGCTATGACATCAGTCTTCATCCGGCCAAATCTGGCCTAAAAGGCCGCCTGTCTTCAGGGTTATTTGTAGCAGTTAAACGCGGACAGGGTTTTTTGCTTCAAGTTTGGGCTGCTCCGAAATTCGTACCTACATTTGGCTAAAATAACATACACTACTGGAGTAATTGCCTTAATCAAGGTCTATCGTAATCCCGTTGGTCTGGCTGATACTAGGTTCTGCTTTGATCTGGAAGAATTGCTTAATACAATTTTGCAAACACCTAAGTAACACATATTGTTGTGGCTGGCGATTTAACCTTGCAATGCTTTCCTCAGAATAGTAATACAAAAACTCAAATCTGCATTAAGTGGGAGAAACTTATGGAAAACCGAAATTTATATAAGCTTAATGGTTCGATTGATGGAGATATTCCTGCCTAAAACATCTGGCAAAGAGGATTTAGTAAATCTATCATCGATTATATTTATGTTGATTCAAAGACTTTCCAATGACTACATTTGAAATTGTACAACCGTGTTACAGCAATCATGAAATGCTCACTGCATATTGGCGTTGCGATTGGACTCATCAAAAGATGCCAAAGACCCTCATTCCGCCCTTCATAGTTAATAGCTCGAGAATAAGATTCCAGTGGAATGTTTGTGCTCTAGAACATTTAAATATGAATGTCGAGTTGAATTGGGTAGAGAGCAAATGATTTATTTCCACCCTGCACAGACTCCATTCTAGTACTGTTACACACACCTATTTTACATCTAGACATGAGTACAATAGCGAAATTCAACATCGAAAATATATTTTTCGTAAACAAAAACAATTTGCTTTACTACTTCCTGTGCATTTAAGTTTTAAAACAATTCAATCCTTAAAATGTACTTATAAAAATTGGATTAAAGCTCAAAGATCTTGCTTATATCAACATGATGGCGAAGCCATGCTGAAGGCGACATCCTCTAATAACATTTCAGAGGTCTGGTCTTTGCTTAACATTGCTTCTTACTCCAAGCAGTCATCAGTACAAATTAATGGTGTATTAGAATCCACATGGATCGCATATCATACAAATTTATAAGCAAGAGCGGACTCATCAGTGATAGAGATCTCTCACTTGATCCCATAGGTTGATCATATGCACATCCAAGAGGAAGATGTACTCTTTTACATCTTAAAATCAAGCAGCTCTAGGGCTCCAGGTCATGATGGACTGAATAATCAAATGTTTAAACAATATCCATTTCAATGGGCAAGAATGCTATATAACATCTTTATGCAAGTCCTGAAGTCAAATTCCTGACTCTTGGCGACGTTCTGTCATTGTCCTCATTTTTAAGAAGGGAGATAGGTTCTGTCCTTCCAACTATAGAGCGATCGCCCTCTTAGTCGCACCCGGAAAAATCTTTTCGCGATTTATCCTTCAGGACTTCATCAGATGGTCCACCACTCATTCTAAACGAGATCCTTGTCAGACTGGATTTATTGCAGGCATGGGCACCTCGATCAACATACTAACAATAACATCTATCATCAAACACCATCAAATAATAAAACAACCATTATACTTCGTATTTGTTGACCTACGTGCAGCTTTCGATTCTGTGTCTCGGGAATTACTATTACAAAAGCTGGTACGCGAGGACTGCCCCTCTTATATCATTGCTCTTAAAAGTGCCCTGCATTCTGATACTAGCATCCAAGTAAGACTTACTCTTGACAGCATTCTTTCAGCCTCTATTAAGACCTGCAAAATATTGTGCCAAGGGTGCATACTTGCCGCCGCTTTGTTTAATTTTTTTATAGCTGACATTGGTGGTGCCTTTATTGGAATAACTTCGAACGTGCCGAAGTTAGATGTGAAGGCTATTCCACCCTTACTTTATGCTGACGAACTGGTGTTAATGTCCAAGTACCCCCAAGGTCTACAAAATTTATTAAATGCTCTCTCAACCTATGTCAAGAAAAATCTGTTGACCATCAATCTTGACAAAACAAAGATCATGATATGTAATCCTTATACAAGAGCGAAGAACAAAAATAAAAATAATAAATGACCTTGCAAGGGAAACCTTTAGATCGCGCTCAAAGATACACTTACTTGGGGGGCGCTGTTGATCAGCCTGGAAAATGGCTGCCTAGCCTGATAGCTCTGTGAGCCATCCAGCTTCATCCGAGTACATCGGCGGATTTGCTAATGTCCCTGTCTCATGCGTGCCATAGTGGGTAGCTGATATATTGAAGAATAATTGGGCTCAATCTGGGGAAGAATCGGAGCTCCGTGCCCCTGCTACAGCCCACCAACCATCTGTGATCCGGAAATCTTAGCCGTAGGGGGCTGCGACCTGTGCGATGCTGAGACGCCCTGGCCTGATTGAAGTTGCCGGCCGCGACGTACCAGAAGTCCTGGTGCAGCTGGCAGCGGTGCCCACTCCCTGTTGCCAGACCGCTGTGGCAGTACCTGCGACTCCTACCGAACGTTGGAGCCACCCTGCGGAGTTGGGCTGCTTCTCCGCCCCTGTGTAAGGCCGGCGATCCATGCTGCCGGGGACCCTGCGAGGAAGAGGCAATTGGTGAGACGGATCCCCACCCTACCTGGCACATATAAGGACCGGTCTCAGTCTGTGGTCCGATCCTTGCCCGTACTGCGGGCGGCCCGATGGATGTTGACGGTTGCCCCGCCCCCCAGACTGGAACACTTCAGCGGCCTGACCTGGCCCCGCAGCGGCCCATCAGGCGCCCCGCTCAGGTGGGTGGTGCGCGTGGTGTGCAGCGGCTGGAGTGAGGCTCCACTGTACCCGGGCCTGGTGCCGTGTTGCAGCGGCTGGTCCTCTCGCCTGGCAGTGGCCGCCGGACCCTGGGTGTTTCCTCCCCTTTCCCTGTTTACGTGTGGGACAGTAACTGCAGGCCTGGGGTGTGCCCCCGGTCCTCCTCTGGGCTGTGCTTGGCTCCTTCCTTGTTGCTGCAGGGACCCATTCTCGTTGCAGAGCACTCCAGGCCTGGATGCTGCAGGTACTTTACCAGCCACCTGAGTCCCAGGCCACAGATAGGCCTAATAACTGCAAATAATATCTCCCTCTACCTCAACTGGGGCCCCTGGCTTGCCTCTTCACCTAGTGAGCCCACGGGACACGGACCTGGTATTTTCTGGGTGTGCCTGATTATCTTGTATGGCAAATGCTCTCTGGGCCTTCCATAAAGATTTCCTTTTACTTGTTTTGGTGTCTGACTGCGCTATACACTGCCGCATCCCAGCCAACAGTCAGCGGCAGCCCCCTACAAAAAGGCATCATACTCTTGAACAATGCTGGTGACCTGCAGTACTGTTACTTTGCCCATAGCTTCTTGTGATCTTGGTTACCTCCCCTTGAGCTGCACACACCAACTCAACCTGCCTCATCTTTATCCCCGCCCACATCGGATCTGATAACCTGCTGCTGGCCAAGATATCTGCCTGCACGCTGCCTGGTTGGCTCTGGAGGCCATGTGGCTCTGACTTGGCAGACCCTACATCGGAGTTCCTCCTTGTCTCCAGTCACGGGCTGCTTACCTCATATCATTGTCAGACACAACTACCTTGGGCACGACATCACTCCCCAAAACATTACCATGTCGAACAGATCCCGTGGTGCTAATAAAGCTGGGGCCATGGATACATTCGCCAAAGTTACTCCCAGACCAGAATCGGCCCATGCATCCTCTAACCAGGAAGACCCCGACTCACCTCCAAACAATCTACCCCCCGACCTTGCGGTAATGATGGAGTCCATAGCAAAGAACTTTGCCTCCTTTCATGAAAAGCTGGATGATATCAACGCTAATGTTGCATCGCTTAAATCCCAGCTTGATCAAGCCGGGACTAGAATCACAGAGGCCGAATCTCGAATTGGAGCTAACGAGGACAGTCTGCACGCCCTTCAGGACACAGTTGCCTCCCTGACCCGCGATATGAAGACTGTAAAAGCAAAATGCGATGATCTGGAATCCAGATCACGCAGAAACAACGTACGCATCATTGGAGTCCCTGAAAATGCCCTGCAGGGTCGGATGGAGCTGGCAGTCAAAAACCTTCTCAAAGAACTATTATACAACCCCAACCTGTCCCCCTTCTTCACTGTGGAATGCGCTAACCACGCCCTCTCACCACGGCCTAAACCTGGCGACTTCCCCAGGCCCATTATTGCCAAAATCCTCAATTACAGGGATTGGGACCTCATCCTCTGCTTATCACGAGAAAAATGGGAATTGCGCCCCGGCTCCCAGACTGTCAGGATCTTCCCCGACTTCTCTGTTGGGGTACAGCATGAGAGGCATCAGTTTCCCGGTATGAAAAAGCTTCTAAGAGAGCCGAACATCCCCTATGCAATATTGTTCCCAGCACCTCTCAAATTCACTTTTTGGGAAAAGTTATACTTCTTTACGGTTCCTGATGAGGCGGTGAAATTTATAGAAGCACAGATACCCCTCCACAGCCCAGCTGAAGACCTTATGGACAACGACTGACTTATGCACTGCTCGCCTGCGTATCATTCTTGTTATTTCTGCTTCAATTGTTAATATTCATATATATGGGTGGTGTCGAACTGTGTGATACTGAACTGTTTTTGATTACGCTCTGCCACCTTCCCTTTTCAGTTCTATATGCCCTCATGTGATGCTAGTGGATGTCCCCATTTGGGACCACGCCTATTGTTGTCTCTGTTGAATGTACTGATGAGCTACACCTGCTCAGGCTCCAATGCCGATTCTTTCATCAGATAGACTGGTTCGTTAATTACGTGTAATAGCAAAACTCATCACCGATTTGCGCACCAACTCTGGTGCCTCATTGCTCCTGCGTATGATGGCAACACGGCAACAGCTCACCCACTGCAGTTGCAACAGTTTCTTTAGTGAGTTTGTTTATTGTTGGCCCCAGTTGGGCCCATGGGGCAGCTAGACCGTGCTCTTGCGGGTCAACTGCCAGCTGGTTAAGAGGGGGGATTTTTGAGTGCATGCGGGGGGGATGGAAGGGACACTGCCAGTTGGGATTGCATAGTGAGGGAGGGGAGGCTTGGGGGAGTTATATTGGAAATGGCAGAGGCAGGCCAGCATATCACGGTACATCCGGGTGCCTCCAGAGTGACATCACTAACTGCAAGCACATGCTACGACAACAGATCTGGGATGTGCCCTAGACAACTGAAATGCCCACTTCCATAATGTCCTGGAATGTCCAGGAGTTGAGTAATCACACCAAGGCTCGTAAAATAATGGCTTATGCTCACAGACATGGTTGCAAAATACTGCTTCTAGAGGAAATGCACTCGAAGGGTCTCCTGGCAGTGAGTATGGCACCATCATGGGGTCCTAACAGATATTTTACCTCCTATTCCACCCGGTCCAGAGGTGTGCTGACAATGATTCATAAATCCATCAAATTTATACTACACAAGAGCTATGTCGACCCCGATGGTAGATATGTCATATTACACTGCACAATTGCAAATAGGGAATACCTTCTTGCAAACACGTATGGTCCAAATGTGGATACCCCTGACTTTGTGGACACAGTGGCTTCTATACTGCTAGGTTACGTGGGAATCCACATCATTTGGGGAGGGGATATGAACTTGATACTGGACACAGGACTGAACAGGACTGGGACTGCCCCCAGGTTACTGTCTGGCGCAGCGCGCAGGTGTCAGGCACATAGTGCAACACTTAACATCCAAGACGCCTGGAGGATATTACATCCACAATTACGTGAATATACCCATTATTCCACTGTCCACGATAGATCCTCCAGAATTGATCTGTTTCTAGTGTCAAGCGAAGTGATGGGAAAGAGGTGGGAGCACAAGTACTGACCCGTACCCTCTCTGACCATGCCCCAATCACCCTATCGGTGGAATTAGGAATACCCACCCCAGCATTTAACAAATGGCGATTCAAGTCTGCTGCCCTCCGAGATAAAGTGTTTAGGGCTGACATCCTAGCAGACATCGAGTCCTACTTTGAGCACAATACTCCTCAGGCCACTACTTTTGTTGTCCTTTGGGACACCTTCAAAGCCTATATCAGGGGAATGTCCATATCCAAGGAGGAGGGAGTACTGAAGACAATAAGGGCAGACCTCAGTCGCTCCGAGTCCAGACTGCGTGAGCTGGAGCGGGATTATGCGACATAGGTCAACCCTGCCAAACTCGCCCTAATTAGCGAGGAACTTCAGTTGTTCAACGCACACGCCACCCGGGAAGTCCAATACTTTAGCCACCCACAGGCCGCACAGAGATATGGAGAGGGCAATAGATCAGGTAAAATATTGGCAACTTTAACAAGGGGGGAGTGGAGTCATGCCCAGATTGCTTGCGTCAAGGACAGACGAGGCGTTACACAATGGTCGTACCAGCAGATATTGGCCATCTACACTGAATTCAATATAAACCTTTATTGCCAACCCCCCGAACATAATGAACGTCATATGTGGGATCTCCTCGATCAGATACCCACGACATGTATCTCCCCCGCAACTAGGGACCAACTGGACTCCCCGATCCTACTGGACGAAATAGTCAGCGCCATCTCTAATCTCCCTAAAGGTAAAGCACCGGGTCCCGACGGACTCGCAGCTGAATTCTACCAGGAACATATAGCTATACTGGCCCCCAGGCTACTGGAGGTATGGGACGAGTCGCTCCGTATGTCTGCCCTCCCCCCACCTTGCACAAAGCCGTTATAACGGTGCTACTTAAACCCGGCAAACCCAGCTATGAATGCGGTTCATACAGGCCCATTTCGCTCATGAACCTGGACACCAAGATCTTCACCAAAGTAATAGCAAACCGTTTCCTCCCGGTTATGACACACATGATCCATGAGGATCAAGCAGGCTTCGTACCAGGTAGATCCACTTCCCACAACATTAGGCGGCTACTCTATGTTATGGCACGAATCGACCAGGACTATGCGGTCGCTGTCACACTTGACGCTCAAAAAGCGTTTGATATGGTATCTTGGAAGTACATGTGGTTAGTGCTGGAGACGATGGGCATTGGTCCCAATATGATCCGATACATCAAACTACTATACACCTCTCCAGGGGCCAGTGTTCAAGTCAACTCCCTGACGTCTGCTCTGATCCCGCTCTTAAGAGGCACCCGACAGGGCTGCCCATTCTCCCCGATTCTCTTCACTTTGGCAATATAGCCAATGGCGGATCACATCAGAGCGCGCCACTCTCACAGTGGAATACGACTGAAAGACACCCCCGAGATTATATCTCTCTACGCAGATGATATATTATTGTATATCAGGAACCCCGCTGCCAATCTCGATCCAATACTACGAGATATCACTCGCATAGGAACCCACTCGGCATTTACAATCAATCACTCCAAATCTGAAGTCTTTCCGCTCACTAGCTCCACTCAACAACCGGCCATTGAATACCCACTCCGCTGGGCACCCGATGGGATTAAGTACCTGGGGGTCCAGGTGTCCCTAACAAAAGACACACTGCTAGCGGACAACTATCTGGCCACAGCACAGCTAGCCGAGTCCAAACTGGCACGTTGGCGTTCTCTCCCATTGTCATTCGCTGGGAAGCTTTCACTCAACAAGATGGTATTTGTACACATTCAGTAACATACCCATTTGGCCAGGGGGGAAATATTTCACGAGACTACACAACCTGTGCATGCAGTTCTTGTGGCACTCCGGGGCGGTGCACAAGAAATCGACAGATATGACGCTCCCATATTAAAAAGGGGGATTTACCGCCCCTGACCTGACGTTGTATTGGTTGGTGGCACAGGCTCAATACGCTTCTCATTGGTATCCTGGCTCCCCTTCCCGCCCCCATGTCAAGCTGGAGATCCTGGCAGCAGCCGGTGTTAACGTAATGACATTCATATTGCACCAGCAGTATGTGCCTGACTCGCCCATCGACCCAGTCGGAACCACCGTGCATGCCTGGGGCTGACTGTTCAGTGCAATAGCAGAACAGCACCACTATTACAAGTGGCTCCCCGTGTGGGGGTTCCCCAGGCTGGAGCCTACACACAACATGGCCCTGGCCCGGCACTGGGGCACCCTGGGCTACCGGGCACTAACAGACTTCTATCCCAATGGGCGGTTCATAACCCCACAGACATGGAGCGGGCCATTCCAGGTCGGCGCTAGAATTTCTGCAATATTATAGGCTCTGTGCTGCCTTCCACGCCGCTTGGCCTGATTTCCCCAACGAGCCCCCGGACTCTCCAGGGATTGCATACATCTCTAATTCAGGGGGCGCCCGTGGTGTTGTTTCTTCATTATACAAGATCTTATTGACGAGCGCCCCGACTCGACCCTCCAGGGCACGCAGTGAGTGGGCAGATGAACTGGGCCTTGAGGTTTCTGATCACTTATGGGACAAAATGTGCTTGCATACCAATAGAGTCTCCCTCAATTTCAGCTACCGTACCATGCAATTTAAATTGTTGAATAGGCTGTACTACACTCCTCTCAGGATCTCTAAATTTGCCTGCACCACTTCGCACTCCTCCCTCTGCTGTAAGGCAGAGAATGCAGACCATCTGCATATGTTCTGGACATGCCATAAACTTGGGAATTCTGGGAGAGAATTCTAGGGACATTATCTGAGATCATTGATACTGTTTTTGACCCTGACCCGCTGGGTGTCCTGTTCGGGGTGTGGAAAACTAAACGATACTAAGGGTATGGCCAAATTTCTGAATATAAATTGCATAGTGGCCAAGAAATGCATACTTCAAAGCTGGAAGAGTTCCTCTCCCCCTACATTTCAGAAGTGGTTAAATTTGCTTACTTGGTCTCGAAATTACGAGGAGGGGTACCTTGATATGCTTTCTACTCACTCACGCCCCAAGAACATATGGACTGCATTCAACAGCTATCTTAACAGCCAAGGGGAGAGAGCATC
This sequence comes from Ambystoma mexicanum, assembly GCF_040938575.1. NCBI lineage: Eukaryota > Metazoa > Chordata > Amphibia > Caudata > Ambystomatidae > Ambystoma > Ambystoma mexicanum. The sequence goes on along the minus strand of NC_090933.1, from coordinate 865,686,055 downwards.
TGCGGGTGGCTCCTCCTCGATTTCATAATGAAGTGCTTCTATGTTGTGGTGCATCATGATTTACTGCTCCCCCACCTGTTACAAAGTTGCTCTCGCAGTTACTGTATTATTTCATGTGCACATTGAATGTGTTGTTTGCTCTGATGTATGTGTTTGCTGTATGCCTCTGCCTACAAAAAATGTTTTTTTTAAAAAAGATACACTCACTTAGGTGTGATGGTATCTGATGCCAAAAACAAAGCTTAATTTTTTAACTGGGGCAATAAGTTGGATATGACCAGCTCTCAAACAATCATTATACACGCCAACTATGGCACATTTTCGATTGCACCAGCTCTGACTTACTTTCGACAGAAAGTTACACCTGTCATGTTGTATGGCTCAGAAACACAAGATATTATAACTGAAACCATTTGGTGCAAGTTTGAAGCCAAATATTGGAAGCGCCTTCTTGGTCTACCGAAATGCAACCGGATTCCATGGATCAGGAATGAATTGGGATTAATACTCTATATGCTCGATATCTTTGGCAGCTAATTACCTTATGCACACAGTGCCTTTTAGAAATTAATTTGAATATGCTAATAGGCACCCTTTGCAATTACATTTTATCCTCCAGTGATAAATTTGGGCGTACGTGGCGTTAGGAGGTGATTGATGCTTTGGCCTATGCTGGTGTTTCATGTAGTGATCTTATGCAGAATCCATTCCGTGTAAAAACTAAATTAGTCCAATGGGATTGGATAAGAACTAGGGAAAAATGTTTGACCTATTGCCACTTTGATAGTACTATATACCTTCATAAGAAATACAGAACAGCTGAGCCATATTTGATCAAATCCCCATCACCAACACATCGTTCAGACTTCATGCAAATTAGGTTTAATTTATATTCAACTAATGAGGTGCGGGCAAAGCGTAAAATTATTGAACCTCAGGATAACTTCTGCCGAAGTTGTAAAGTTAAAACTCAATCTGAAACTTTGCGACATTTATTGGTTGACTGTGAAGCCTTGAGATCAAAGTGTATTCAATATTTGAATCCAGCCCTAAGACACTTTAGAGAAATAACTACTGATACTCTATGGAACTTGATATTCAATGGTTTTTCCACTTTGCTTAGAATTGGAGCTATTAATTTCCCACATGAGCTAAAGCTGCAGGATGATTTATTTATTTTATAATTAAAAATTTTGAATTATCTGTATTTTAATATTCATTACTTAAATTCAGAAGTTGATTAGACTCAGTTAATAATAATTTGGCATTTATATAGCGCTACGAACCCTCAGGTATCTGAGCGCTGCTTATTATTACCCACGGTGTGTGGTGCTCATTTATCGACCTCGGAAGGATGAAAGGCTGAGTTTGGCCCTGCCGGGATTCGAACCTGGGTTAGCAGGCTCTGCACGGATGTCAAAGCGAGCGCTCTACTCGCTGTGCCACTTGACCAGTTAAGCTGTATGATGATTGAATTGATTTGGTTGAATTGTATGGTTTTATTTTAACTAAGTACTGTATTATTAGTGAGTCAAAATTTTATTTGTTTGTTTGAAATTATCTGAAATTTGTCTGAAATCTGTTCGAAAATGGTTTGCTTTATGGATTTCCACTTTTTCTTTCTTTTGAGATAAAATATTGTAAAGTTGACAAGTCAGCTAAAACAATAAAAACACGTTTTTTTTTAATTCTCAGCGCAAGAGGGAGAGAAGAATTCTCTAAACACTTGAAATTGCACAGAAGCTGTAGGATGATATGTTCTGCCAGGGATTGGCACATAAATCAAAGGATCTGCTTGTACTCTGCATCAGAGGAAAAGTGTAAACACTGAAACAAGTGGTGAAATGTGTAAGAAAACAGTGAAATATCTGACATCAACGGACATGCCATGGCTTTCTGGGCAAAAATGCTTTATATGCTGGAGTAGGCACATATATATTATGAGGAGAGCTACACTGCAAGCTCCAGAATGCAAAATGGTGCTGGACTGGCACAATAGTGACCACTTTGCAGCTTGGTCACTTGCCAATAATGTCCTGTCATGTCTACAAAATTAAGTGGTTTGTGTTTGTGGTGAAATAAGTCAGATCCACACATTTCAAATCTTTTTAATCATTAAGTAAAAATAAAGAAAAGAACAGTGAAATATATACGTAGGCCCTGGCTCAATAAAGCATGAAATCTGTGTGCATACAGCAATTCAATAAATGTAGCCGGGCGCTACAGCCACTAACTAATAAGAAGTGTGGAGAATGAGCATTTCATGGGCAGGTAACAGTGATGTTCTCAGTGTGCTGCTGGATTATATAAACACTGCATTCTCGGTGAAACAGGAAGGTGGAGATTGTATATGCACATTAAACATTACACTTTTGTTAGGGATGCATAACTGAAAGTCATGCAGTGAGAACAAATGGCACTGGCAAATGGAAAATTAAACTCGTAAGTCTGATACCACAAACAGGGTTTACAAAGCTCCCCATGCATGACAGCAGTAAACAGTAGCAAACAGTCTGGCCCAATTACATGAGCATTGGAGGTTTTTGGAGTTTAGAGCAGTTGTACAAAGACATCAATTAAATTAAGTGGCTGTAGGCACACTTGGTTAGGGCATTTTTAGTGCACCAGGAGATGGTTTACAGTTGTATTTACGGCATTACCTTTCCTTTCATAAGACTGCTTAAAACTAGTAATGTCAGCCCCATTGCATTACATGATGTTACTGCGCAAAAGGGCAAGCTCAAAGAGATCCCACAGGTACATTTTGGGTGGGTGGGAATGGCAACAGTAATTAACATGGCCAAGGGCAGTCATTATGTTGGTAAAAAGCAAAACAGTCACATGCTGTGTCCCTCCTCTACGCCATCACCCTCTTATATGTAGTCCTATGCCACTCGTTTTTGGCTAATTGATTGCACCAGTGCCACCTATTTATTTATTAATTGGATATTTGTAAGGCGCATATACAGCAAATGGCGTTTTTCAAACTAAAGGAGGGATGCATGTGAAGAGGTGTGTGGTGCGAGTGTCTGAGAGCATGTGTGTATGCGTGTGCCTGGGGCAATTGGTAGTGCAGGCCTGTGTTATGGCACAGGCCTCCTTAATGCGTTTTCCAGAGACAATGGTGACATACTTTGGGCACATGCTCTGCCAACTGTTTTACAGGAACAATCCTCCCCTTTATTGCAGAAAGAGGCTTCATGAAAGTATGTTTAACAGTGTCAGTGCTGGCGTATATTGTGGGCAAAGGCATCTTGAACATGTTTTTAAAATGCGACTGTATAGTGTTTGGTGGTGACCTGGCGTCTATTGGGTGTTTTCATATGTTACCCTACCGGACCAATTGTAAATTGTATGGCGTATTACCCAATTGTGCTGTAAGCATGCACCATTGCAACCAATAATTGTTAAAATCTTCTGGATAGGTTAACCCCCTGGCGTATTTAGGGCAATATTGACCGCCCTCCACTGAAAAAAAACGTGTCGACTGCCACTGTTTGAACGTATGCAGCTCAGGCATAATGAAAATATCAAAATATCAAACGCCAATGATACCCCCGCTTCTTGGACTGTGACCGTATTGTCGACGTGTCAGTCCCCACATATGCTGCCGTCATCAATCAGGAAATGAATTCCTGTTGTTCCAGTTTCTGTACTCGTTGCCATGTTTGCCACTAGGCTGAAGCTTCAAGTCCCGCATACAGTTTATGAAGACATCAGGCATGTAGTATTTTGACCTTTTCAACTTCCGTAATTTAATTAACTGACAGTTCTCTCTCTTCCAGCCTTAACTGCCTCGGCAATAGTTCCCGCAAGAAAGGAACCACGCAGCGCCAATTTCTCTTCCCATTGCAGTGATTGTCACAGGACAAAAGTCCCCAGAACAATACGTGAGAAGGCGGCGAAATGGCCAGGCAATCAAAAAACAACATATTTAAAAGGTTAACATATTACATTATACTCCTGTCTTTAGCAAGCTATCCTAAGCACACGAAAATCTAATTTCTCATTCCATTTCCTTGACAGGGAGTGGAGGCAATGGAAAATAGGCTCAGCAGGCAGGCATTCTTGCCTCAATGCTTGTAACAATAATAGGGAGAAGTACAAACAAACCGGGCCGACAGGAATTCTCATTAGGATCTACAGAATGTCATATTTCATAATGTCTCTTGTTTGCCACACAAGAGCAGAGAGAAGAAAGGAGGTTTCACCGTAAAGGGATCACGTGACGTCTCATTCTTGCTTGGTGCAAGGAGGACTGATCGCTAGTGCAGTGATTGATATGCATGAGCAAATATTTTCATGCCAGGCTGGAGAGAGCTTCAAAGTTGGAGCTTTTGGATCTGATAAAAAGAATAAGACACACGATGCCAGTGGACGGTGAGCCAGCCAGCTTACATTGGCGGTTCAAGGCGACTGGTGCCATGAAAAAAGAATTCCAAAGCACCATCAGTCAGCCAGCCAGCCATTGGCATATCTAAAGACCGGCACCTACAGGTGGGTCCAGAGAGTGGCCTGGGGTGGCACGTGGTGTGTGCACGCATACATTATCGGTGTGTGCACACCCCGGCATAAGTCAGTGCTTCACTTGGGCCACCCAAGTCAAAAAAGTCTGGACACCCACGGCTGGCACGTCCTTCTGCTTTCTGTGGACATGTCTGCTTCCACTACCAATATGCTTGCCCACCGACCTTGACCAAAGTACGTATTTTAGGGTAGGCCTACGCCTGTGGCTGGGAGGGCTGCAACGCTGTCTGTGGCTCAACATTCAAGCCTATGAGCCGTTTGCCATGTTTGTGTGGACTGTCTACTGAGTGAGACCGAGTGAAACCTGTGATTTGTAGTTGTGTAATGAAATCTGTGGCGAGTGTGACCAAATGCATTCCGATACATGTGACCTCGAGGGCTGCTGTAGCAGGTGAGGAATTCTAGGAGGTGACATACCTCTTAGAGGTATGTCACCTCCTAGAATTCCTCACCTGGCAGCCGCTGTGGTGTAAGGGAACCTCCACAGTTTCAGAGCCCCAAAATGTGCAAATAGCTAGTGTGTCCGTTGATAGAGGCAATATCAGTAGCCCCTCTCCATATTTTACAGCTCGCCCATCATTATGTGTAACTTTTGTGATATATATCGTACTGAGGCGATTCTACACTGATGTAGTTCTGTATGCCCTATGTCCTGAGAGATGCATGAGGATTCTGGGTCATGTAGTTCCATGAGGTGCAGGGGAGTCTGTGAAATACAGTCCACTAGAGGCATCTTCACAGGGTGCGGCAAAGTGCATCAGGTACATGCAGTTCTGCGCGGGGCTGTATATACTGAGTCATGCAGACTGCATTATTCAGAAATTACTCCTGTGAAGGGCTCCTTATTGTTGCATGTCACCCCTGTTGGGAGGCATGGTATCTCCTAGTGTTGTTGTCTTGGTCACATTGGGGGAAACATGTGCCAAGCTAATAAAAAGAACAAGCCGTTTCCGGCTCGTCAGTCTATGCTATCCTGACTTCGGTGTCGTTCTTTGGGTCCAGCACCGTGTGGAGGAGGCCCAGGGACGGGGCCGTCCACGAGGTCGGCGCCCCTGCTGGGTAACGCCGCCCTCTCTGTTACCTGGCCATGTGATCATGGCTGGATGGTGCAACCCGCCGTCCACGAGGTCGGCACCCCTGCTGGGCAACACCGCCCTCTCTGTTACCTGGCCATGTGATCATGGCTGGATGGTGCAGCCCCGGCCTGGGTGCCCCCAGAGGCGGGGTTGCCTTGTGCTGGGTGCCCCCAGCCATGTGGGTTGCTCCGGTGCTCCGGAGCAAGCGGGGTGATCCCCACTCCTTTGTCGGCTGCGTGAGCGCAGCACGAATGGTCCGTGTCGGGTGATCCCGGCACTCACAGGGGCCCGCTCGGTGGTCCTGACTGTGCCCCACAACACTTACTACTGACTGGGCCTGAGTGAATTGTAGGCCTCATAGTCCTATGGGGACATTTGCACTGAGTGAGACAAAATGCATTCTGGACAGATTATGTAGGTTGTCCAACCCGAGTTAGGGAGTCACATTCTGGGACATTTAGTCCCAGAGTGATTCCGTGGTCAAAAAGAAAGAGTGTATTCTGCAAAACAAAGATATGCTGGATATATCGACAGAGGGACTCAGTTTCATTTCGTCACAACATCACAACATGGCACAGATGAGTAAGAACATGTGGAGACAAACTATGGGCCGCAATACGAGTTGTGCGGAATGCGTTTAACGGCGCCTGTAATGGTGCCGGCGCCGTTAAACGCATTCCACACCATTACGAGGTTCCCTCGCTGGACCTGATGTGGACGTCTGGTTTATCCAGACGTCCATAGCGGGTCCCGCGAGGGACCCAGGGAGCTAACAACGGGCCCTCTTGTAATGGGCCCATTGTTAGCTCCCTCCCCATTCCCATTGAGCCCTATGGGAGCTCGAATGGGAATGGGGAAGGTCCGGGTTCCCTGAATGGGGAAATACCGGGCCCTCCATACTCGGAAAGGCCTGGTATTTCCCCATTCAAGGAACCCGGACACGGTTTTGAAGGCAGCCATGGTGCCAATAGCGCCATGGCTACGTCCAAAGTTGTAATGAGGCCCTATGTGTTTGTATTCATCTGACATTTTGAGGGGGAGTTCCTTAAGGGAGAGTACAGACAATACGCTTATGTCTCGTATGGCATCACAATTTTGATGCAGGCGGAGATGCATGGGATCTAACAGAGATCTAACGTAGCAGATCATTTTTTTTTAAATATCATGAAAAGGGGGGGCTAACCTGGGTGAGGTCAGCTGGAGTCTCTCTTGTGATCCATGGTAATGGTGACTGTAAGGCTTTCACATGACGGACACCATTGCGATCACTGCCTTGGATGCATACACATATGAAGGTGATTCAGGAGGCTTGCCTGCAGGGAGTGGATGCTGGTACACAGCCCAGATTCTCGTTAAATTGTCAGTGGATAACTATTACATTTGGCCATGCAAGAAGATGGGGTTCATTAAGACTGATTTCTATGACTGTGAGTGAGGCTTAATGAATTCTGGGACATGCAGATCTGCAGGGAGATTTGCATTGATTAATGCAGGGTGCATTGTATAACGTGTACTCATGTAAAGGTCTTGATGTGTGCAGAATTTGGCTTGTGTGTGTTTGTGCGTATTGGCAGAGATGCTCATGTGCATGCCTGCTTCTTATGTGTGTGGGCTTGTCTGTTGGTTTGTGAACAGATGCATAGGTGTGTATGTCTGCACGTGTGGAGGTGTGTCTGCAGAGGTGAGTATATGCTAATGTGTGTGCATGCAAAGGTGTGTGCATGCACATACACACAAACACACACACACGTCACCCACAGAAACATCCAAGCATGCTGTTGTGTTTGAGCAGATATGCAGATTTGCTCACTCATACACAATTCTGCACGCTTGTGCACACAATCTCCATGCATGTACAAACACCTGTGTACACAAATGCATATGAAGGATTGTGTACTTGCACCCATTGTGTGCTAGTTAGTGTGTCTGTTTTGTCATCAGTGGTGAGCTTCTATTAACAGGAGATGTGCACACATGGAGGTGTACATAGTGTGCAGGCCTGTGTGTGTTGTCACTATGTAAATTGTACTAGGCCATAGTGCGGCTGAGTTAGATGCAATGTTGCAACTAAATATGTGTTCAGTGTAGTTAGAAGAATTGAAATGAGTGTTACTTTATGTTTTAGTTAGATACAATGTATTGTGCAATGTACAATTTGTAATGCTGAGAAGTATGCATTGGGGAGCTTTATGCATGAGTTAATTGAAGGGGAAACTAACATGTGGGATTTCAACAATGGTTTAGATTACAGACACATTTAGGGCACCGTAAAATATGGGTCCATGGTGAGTACATGGAGACATCACAGAATGCAGGTCTCACCTACTTGGAGTTTTAGTAGGCAGCAGAGGCCCTAGATTTGCAGGAATGGTTTTTTGTCTGGTTCCGAGAGCAGGATGACCGAGGTCATGGAAGTGGGTAAGAAGCGAACCACATATGAGTAACAAAAGGGGGGCAGACCTAACAGCATACTTAGTGAACAATGTTAAGTAGTGTTACTTTGTCTGACATTCAATGTCTGTACAAAACAGTGATTCAAGAAATTGATCACCTGTTAGACTGTATACATCACTCATACCAAAAATATATTTATTTTAATGATTTCCTCTCATGATTACATATTTTTAAAAACAGAAAACATTTTGGAAACATATCACAAATATTTCTTTAATCAAGAGTACATCATTATTTGACTACTTAAAACAAAAATAAATAAACACAGATACCTGCTGCAATATAGTGCAATGTACAAATTCCAAACAACAAGTTTACAAAAAATGTGCAAAGGCAAAAAAGCAGATTTTTCAAAGAAAACATGAATCACTTTTCAATGTATGATTCCTTGATGGGGGGCATGCAGCCCATTTTATCTGCATGTATCTTCTTAACCGGAAACAGTTTCCAAGAACACCCTGAAACTTCACATTGGATTGAATTCACTGACCTATTCATGGTCAACGTAGCTAATGATAGCCTAAGCATAAGCAGGTACTGGGCATGACAAATAGATGTGCGTAATTGTCTGCCTTCCTTCAAAGTTTTAGCGTGATAGATAGTAATGCCTTCCTCGGGTCCAAGAATAGGTGACCCCTGTATGGTAAACCCCAATGTTCGAAGTTACTGATATGTGTCACAATAAAATGCAACAACGGTGAAGTGCTGTGTGTGACAGCCCATTAGTCACTGACCTTCAATGACGAAATCCCAAAATGGTAAACAAGAAGGGGAGAGGGAATCCAGTTTACTTAAATATGTAATCCTCATGTTCAGGGATTTTATTCCACCATGTGGGGTACAGACCAATAAACAAACAGAAAGGCAGCACTGTTTACAATTCCGGATGCTCTTGTCCCTATATGCTGTTTTCCCTCACAACATGAAAGTTCATATTAACATGGCCAACAACATAGGGGATTGCTTATGCTTAAATTATTACTCCTGGATAAGCCGCAATTAGTCAGCCTTCTGGATGACCCAAAAGGACCTGGTGAACATAATATACATGAACTACTGCCATAAGTAAATTGCGGGCAAAAGCTGCAAGCAAACACTCCCAGTGTGCAAGAGGTGCGGGCAGGAAACATGCAAGAACTAATGCCATAAGTAAACTGCGGGCAAAAGCTGCAAGCAAACACTCCCAGTGTGCAAGAGGTGCGGGCAGGAAACATGCAATGTTCAAATACCTCCATTCGAATCCACACTTGTGAGGAGGAAGGGATGCCGTATGTCTCAGCGATTCGGAGTGAGCATGCTGCAATCAAAACTTTCCCACAAAATGAGTTGCAGAAACACACCTGTATCAAAACATGCTACTGTGTACCGATATATCTATTCACACACATGAGGCCCCTTCCGCTCTGGAATATGCTCCAAAACAGACAAAACCATTTACCTTGTTCAACATATTGGGCCTCATTCCGAGTCTGGCGCTAACCAATGGCGCTATTAGCGCCTTGGTCGGCGTCGGACCCGTACCGGCACCGCCCTGGTGGAATGGGAAATTACCGCCCTATTCCGAGTTGACCAGGGCGGTAATTTCCCATTCCCCAGGGCTCTTCCCCATTCCCAAATGAGCCCACATAGGGCTCAATGGGAATGGGGAAATTGCAAATAACGGTGACCGTACTTTACGGTCACCGTTATTGGCTTAAAAGCCCCTTTGCGCCCTCGTTCCTAATGCCTGCTAAAAGCAGGCGTTAAGGACGAGGGCGCAAAGGGAACTCGGAATGTGGCGGTAAGGGATTACCGGCACCGGTCTCGTTAACGGTGACCGGTATCCCTTACCGCCATACTCGGAATGAGGCCCATTGTGTGGGTTGAATGTCACCAACTCCAATAGCCGCACAGCATTACAAGGACCGCTGCTAATCTTTCGGAGGCACAATCACATGATCTGGCATCCATGTCTAATGTGGATGTTACGTATACAAAACAACTAGAGCGCTCATGGCACAGCTCTACTCGTGGGTGCCACATATGGGCAGTTGTGATAACATCACAAACGGAATGGTGGAAAGTCATTTGTTAGATTTGTATGGTAAGATCGGGTTCTTAGATGCAAAGTGTAATTTCTCCTGGAAGCACAAAGGCTTGTTTTTGGATGACCAGAAAGGTCTGGTTACATGGAGTGTTAAATTGAGAGCTGATGGTTTATGGGCTTTCAGGGAAATAAGCAGAATGTATGCCAAAGGCTATATGACTTGAGACGGCAATCACAAATAGGATTACATGAAGGAATGCAGGGAAAATAGCATGGGACGACAGAGCATCTGGGAGGATAAGGAGTTACTGCTGCTTCAAAGGAGTGCGTATTTATTTCTCTCCGTGCCCTTGCCTTGAAGTGTTTATGGAAAGCCTTGCACAATCATTATCTGAGGTTAATGGATTTCTGTCACAAGGTCTGTTTAATAAACTGATTTATTCATGAATGGTAAATGTTTTTTTGTGGAGTATGTCATAAACGACTAAGAAAGAGGATAACATGTCAAAGGGGTTGTATTTTGCAAATGTATCCAATGGGGGTCTAAAGCTAGGGTGATTACACTACTTTGTATTAGAGTTAGCCAATGGGGGGGTTGGGTGATGACTTTGTAACAAAATGTTTGTGATTATGTAAATTGTCTAACTGTGTATATAAGCTGAAACCTAGTTGTCATTCAGAGAGAATTGAGTTAGTTTTCAGCTCCAAGGAACTGACTAGCCCCTCCCGATTGTTAGCATGCAATAAACTTGCTTTTTCAGATAAAGTGCATTCATTTCTTTGTGGAAACCATTCTTTTGCATTGGAATCTTTGAGTCACTTCCTTACATTTGGTGACAACCAATGTGATTTCCATGTTTTTCTGCAGTTGAATACTCTTCTGCACACACTCGACTGCGGCTCTTATGTGGGGGGTGATCAGTTTTCTGTGCACAGCAAAGAAATGGCTGGAAGGCACCAATTTAATTGAAGAAGACTTGTCTGTGCACTCGGCTGGTGGTGCCGTGTAGCCAGGAAAAGTCAGCGTTGTAGTTGGAAATGCTGTACTAGAGAGAGAGAGAGAGAAAAGTAGTGTTGTAGTGGAAAACATCACACTCCTTCAGTGCTCGAGCAGAGGAGATTAGTTCATAAGGAACCATGATATTGTGTTTTATTATTGATAATATGCTGCCTTCTGTATAAGAATGCTTAATGTGGATTAGTGACAAGTTTTTTGTGGTGTGAGTGAGGAAGAGTTGAGTGATCCTTTGAAGGGTCTTTAAGAATTTTGGGGGGAAATTGGCTTTTGATAGGGAATGTTATGCATTTATTGGCACACTGCAGGTTCGGCTTTGTGTTTAGATTTTTGTTTTCTGATTAGATAAAGGATTGTAAGGGAGTATGGACTCTGCTTGATCATCTGTGCCAGTCACTTCCAAGATTCTAAGGAAAACATTGTAACCCTTTAAGTGCTAAGGACGAGTAAGCTTGTCTTTTTGGCATAGACTTGATTAAGGCTCAGCAGTTAATACCATAGACAATGGGTAAAACAAACTAAGGGTAGAATGTTTAGATCTTGGCCCAAAAAGGTACACAGGATGCAGGGATGTTGCACAATATGTGTACCTTCTTATCAACAAGGTATAAGGGTAAGAAAGCAGGAAAAAGGCAGAGCCTTTTGGAATTGTGGAGGATGTTTGAGGAGACAGGAAATGCCCAGGAAGGTAAGGCTGGGGAAGTAGGGCAGATTCAGGAGTGCTCAGAGACCCCACCACTATATTTCCCTTATCACTCACTGCGGGATATACTAAACCCCTGTATTTGCCGCCATCGTCTCAATCCTCCAACCCAGTAGATGTGAGGAGGAAACAAACAATGCCTCCAGCAGTTAGGGTAGGAGAACGATTATGAATGGAAGTAGAGAGCCAATCACGCAGAAGGTTGGTGGAAGCACTGCAGCAGGCCGAGGGAGAGCTAGCATAGGTAAGGTGGCAAGAAAGAGAAGAGGAGGGAGAAGGTGACCGGCAGGCAGCATGAATACGTTTGGGTCAGTGGAGGTCAGGACAGTTCCTTTTTAAAGTAGATAGTGCAGTTATAACAGACCTTAAAGTGGATTTTTCCCAGGGAGGCATGTCCTTAGAAGGGGCACTTGAGACATTAGTCCCAGAAACAGTGTGCCTGGTTGTAAGGGCTACGATTCGTTGCGGCCAGAAGAAGTAAGGAATTTAGTGGAGGAAGATAAATATAAATGGGAATCAGAGAGAGCAGGGTGCCTCAGTGCCTGATGTAGCTGTAAGGGAAATTACACAATGGGATATAAGGACGTGCCGTGGTGGTTGTGTAGCAGTGATGAAGTGCAAAGGGGTAACAGAGAAAACCCCAACAACGGTACAGGAAGACAGTTTCTGTTACTATAGAAAGAGTTGGGTAGAGCACAATATGTCCCTTGGCCTCATAAGGACCAGAATAATTTCATGAAGTCATTACTCTTGCTTACAGCATCGGTGGGAAGGAGGATTTATGCACTGGAAAAACAGACAGCAGGTGTTATGTTGGCCGTGGGAGATTTAAAAATGTGCTTGCCGCCCTTACAGGAGAGGAAGCAGGTGACATTTGGAGGAAAGCGGGATATCCCGGGGTACAGCTAGACACAAATAACCATGATGGTGCACCCTTTAATAATAGCATGGCACATATGTGGGCAGCTTTAAAAATGATGTATCCTGATACACCAGGCATTAATTCGATGATGGCTAGGACGATGAAGGTGGATAATGATCTTGCTGCATATATACAACATATCCAAGAGATGTGGAGAGCAGAGACAGGGGAGGCATGCGATATAAATGTGGCTATTTTTTTTAATCATATGTTAAAGAGTGGACTTCCCAAGTAGGTGCATCAATATTTAATAAAGTTGTAGGTATATATGATATGATATGTCATTTATAATGTGCCTGCACACAATTGTTTCTAGGCGTGACAGGACAAGGGAGGGAAGACAGAGGGAAGACAAAACAAACAATCCCTTTCGCTTCCTCTCTTGCTCTCCACTGCTGATGCACCTAACTGCTCTGCGCGCTGGTCACCTGGTTACCCTCTGGATTGGGGCCCAGGCTCCTGCATGTCCAGTTGCCCTTGCACTTCCTCCGTCTCCCCAGCACTTAAGCATCTGTATCTGCAACCCTGCAGTCCATTTTCTCTGCACTTATGAGCCACCTGCTGGCTGCACTTGTGAGTTAACTGCACTTCCGTCTTCGCCTCCCCCCGGCACTACTCCCCTTCCCTCTTCCCCGCACTTGCATAATCTGAATAACACAAGGTCTAGCAAGATCGTTATGTTGTCCTCCCTTGTTTCCCCCTCTTTGTCTTGTCGCACCTAGAAACACTTGTGTACAAGCATGTTAGAAATGCCACATCATATTATAACGATCATACAAGGCCTTGTGTCATTCAGATCATATAAGTGCGACACCGCAAAGTGCAGGGGGAAATGAGAGGGTAAGTTCAAGGAGGCAGGGTACTGAAGAGGTTTCAGTTAACGCATCTAAGTGCACGGTAGGACCAGAGGCAGTGCAGGGAAAGACTGATCACGGAAGAGCCTGGTACCCAGTGACACTCTGAGCGTAGTAAGCAACCAGTCAGAGTAGCAGACAGGTAGGTGAGCAGGGGAGGGAGGGAGTGAAAGCAGAGGAGAAAAGGAAGGTCTTGAGCTGCTTCCGGAACTTCAGGTGGTCCAGCTCAGGTTTCAGAGTGGCAGGGAGGCCCTTCCAGAGGGAGGCACCTGCAGAGGAGAGAGTTCTTCCCCCACTCTCTGCCTGGAGAACCGTCTGACCCTCAGAGAGTTGGAGGTAGCTGAGCAAAGGGCTTGAGAAGGAAGGTATTTTGGGAGAGATAGTTGGATGTAGTGTGGGCCCTGGACCCAGAAAGCCTTGTGGATAGTGCAGAGGGTCTTGAACTTGATCCTCGCAGCCACTGGAAGCCAGTGGAGAAATTTCAGGGCTGGGGAGTCCCTGGGCTTGAGGCCAAGGATAAGTCTTGCAGTTCTGTTCTGGATTAGTTGCAGAGTGCGGACAGTAGAGGAAGGCAGATTGAGAAAGAGGCTGTTGAAGTAGTAGTGCAACCAAGAGAGAACCAGGTCTCTGGAGGCAGTGAGCTTCTGGGGGAAAGTGAAAAAAGGAAGAATACCTCTGAGGAGATTCAGCTGGTAGTGGGCCTTCTTGGCAAGTTTTGTGATGTGAGGGGAGAAGGAGAGAATGGAGTCAAAGATTTTACCGAGGATTTTTGCCTCACAGAAAGGTGATGGAAGAGGGCCCAAGGAAGGCAGCCAGAGTGGGGGAGGGAAAGTGGGAGCAGGGATCCCAATGAGAAGGATCTCAGTCTTACTGGCATTAAGGCAGAGATTGTTGGAGGTGTACCAATCCTGAATCATGGTTAGACATTCAGGAATAAGAAAGAGAGGAGAGGAGGCTGAGGGGAGCCTGAACGAGTGCTGAGTGTCATCCACATAATACTGAAAGTTAGAGGAGAAGGTACAGATCAGGTGTGCCAAGGGGGGTAAGTAGACATTGAAGAGCCAGGGTGAAAGGATGGAGTCCTGTGGAACACAACATGTGGAGAGAGAGGTGGTGGAGAGAAAGGTCCCAAGTTGAACCTGAGAGGGTCGGTGCACGAGGAAGGTGGTCAACCGCTCCAGGGCCTGATCCGTAATGCCCAGGTTCTGACAGAGTCGATTGATAAGGATAGCGTGATTGACCCTGTCAAAACCAGAAGAAAATTCAAGGAGGATGAGGGCAGAAGGAAGGCTGCCGTCAAGATTAGAGAGCAGATCTTCATGGGTGTTCAGGGTAGCAGTTTCCATGCCCTTGGATGCTCTGAAGCCAGACTGATGGTCATGGAGACAACCAACAGACTCAGTGTGGACAGTAAACTGGGAGATGGGCAGCTTTTCCAGACGTTTGCCCAAGAAAGGATTGATAGAGATTGGGTGATAGTTTGCCAGAGAGGCAGGAGCAGCCAAAGTGTTTTTAAGAAGGAGGTGCATAAGGGAGTGCTTGAGGTGAGAGGGGAAAGATCCATTGGCGAAATTGTGATTGAAGAAATCAGCCAAGGCTGGAGTGATGGTGTCAATGTGGTCCTTGATGGTTCTGGAGGAGCAAGGGAACACTTATTTAGATGATACTTTCATAGATCAGACTTGTCTAAACATTGTCAGGTGTTGTCAGAGATAAAGAGGAGAAAGTAGGATGAGAGGGAGAGACGGCCAGTAGGTGGCCGAAAGAGGTAGAGGGAGGGGAAAAGGAGAGCGAGGACAGGATGTCCTGAGTTTTGGTGGTCATTTGAGAAGCCAGAGCCATACAGAGGGCCAGGGAGGGGACATGAAAGGTGGGGACTGCAAAAGAATTGGCCAACTCCTTACAGATTTTAAAGAGTTTGGCTGTGTTGTTAGAGGTTGCAGAGATGCAGGCTTGGATGTGGACTCTCTTCTTGCACAGGACAGATCGCTTGTATTGCCTTTGGAGTAGGTGGCAGGCCAGTTTATCAGAGGATGCAACCAAAGCCCTCCACTTCCTCTCAGCCACCCTGCACTTCCGTTTCATGGCAGCGAGGTTGGAGTCATAGCAAGAGTTGCAGTTGGAGATAGGTTTCAGGTGGATTATCATGACAGGGGCAAGGATGTCCAGAATGTTGGAGATAGAAAGGTGCAGATTAGAGAGGGCTGTGTCGGAGTGTGAATCAGCTACAGGGGTAGGATGAGCAGAGAAAGTAGCAGCAAATGCATCCACTGACTTAGGCTTCATGGGCCGAATTACCTAGAAGGTAGGTGGCAGTGCTGGGTGTGCTTTGTCTGAGGTACAGAGAGTTTCAAGTGAGAGGAAACAGAAAGTGGTCTGTACATGAGAGAGGAGTGGTGAGAGGGTTAGAGAGGGGGAGCTCTGAGGAGATGAGAACATCTAAGGTGTGTCTGGCAGAATGTGTCAAACCAGAGGGTAGAATGAAGAGAGAGAGAGTGACACAGAGGTTGCAGAAGAGCCCAGAGGAGGGATTAGAATCATCAAAGTGGATATTGAGGTCTAAGAGGAGGAGAGATTTAGAAGTAGAGGCAAGGAGAGAAGAGGAGAGGTCAGCCCATTCTGAGAGGAAGAGGGAAACCTGGCCAGGTGGCCTGTAGATGGTGACCACAGTCAAAGAGAGACCAGGAGAGATAGAGAGCCTGCAGACCAGGCATTCAAAGGAGGAGTAGGCCTGCATATGAATGACAGAAGCAGAGACCCACTCTGGAAAGATCAGAGATACTCCACCTCTGGGTCGGTTGGTTTTGGGCTCGGGGAGGATCTTGTAACCATCAGGTAGGAGAGTGTCAAAACTCGTGACAGAGCTGCCCATTAACCATTTCGCGGTGAGAGCAAGGACATCCAGGTCAAGTTCTTTGAGGATGTGGCAGATGTCAGAGGAGTGTTTGACAGCCAATCAAGAGTTAAGAGTAGCGATGTGGAGCAGGTTGCCACATTTGAAGGAGTTCCGGTGCAGGGTACAGGCTTGAGGTACCTCTGGCGGAGGTGGTAGAGGGGCCCAAGAGTGGGCAGAGACGGCAGCAAGGGGTGGCATAGTAGCCAGAGCGGAGGAGGAAGGTGCCATAGAAACGAAGGAAATACAAGAACAGGGGCAGAACGCCAAAGCTAAGCTAATTCAAAAGAAGTTGGCCAAGGTAAGCTTAGAAGGAGCCATGATCACAAGTTCCAGTGAAGTGCATCAGAGAAAGCAGTGACAATTTGAATCAAATATGGCACAAGGGTGGATGGATGGATATGCTCCTGATCTCAGAGACATGATATGGTATGATATGATATGATATGGCATTTATAACGTGCCTATACACAAGTGGTTTGATATGCGACGAGGCGAGGG
This sequence comes from Ambystoma mexicanum, assembly GCF_040938575.1. Lineage (NCBI taxonomy): Eukaryota > Metazoa > Chordata > Amphibia > Caudata > Ambystomatidae > Ambystoma > Ambystoma mexicanum. The sequence goes on along the minus strand of NC_090933.1, from coordinate 865,669,084 downwards.
AGGGGGAACAGAGGGAAGACAGCCAGCGATCTTACTAGGCCAGGGGTCATTCAGATCGCGCAAGTGCATGGGAGGTTTTTCAAGGGGCAGAGGAAGTTTCCCGAAGTGAGGAGGTGTTGCATTTGGTGGATTTAGAGGAGTGAGGCCTAGGTTTGGTGGACAGATGGGAGGCCGTTTTGGAGGACCATATGGAGTCAATTGTCGGTCCTGCAGGAGAATGGGTCATTTGTCATGGGATGTACGAGTAGGACATCATATTTGCATGAATTGCACACTAATCTCAATGGATCAGCAGGTAAGCTTGTGGGTTATCCCTTTTCACAGATGCAGCCCCCGACCATGCCTTGTGCCCTTGAATCTGTGCAACCACAGCAAGTATGGGTATGACAGAACACAGAGTCTGAGGCTGCACAGACCTATGCGCCACAGTCAGTTGTGCCAGCACAGGCACCGCTATGGACATGGGAACGGAATCCTTTACCTCAAGGTACCGTTACACATTACACAAGCATGTTTTTTTGGGGAGAGCCCCATTCTGCTCCCAGGTACAAATGTATACCCGGATTAGGACAGCCCACAGAGAGCTCTGACATGTCCAGTCTTTTCTGTTAACACGGATCCAAAAGAGGAACCCCAGGTAGGTGTAACGATAGGTGAACACACTTTTTCATTCATGGTCGATACAGGGGCAGCTAAATCTTACATCAAGGAAGGTAAGTTTCCCCTTTCAGGAAAAATGCTGGATGCACAGGGATTCTCAGGGATATTCTGTCAGTTCCATACACAGAGGATTTACCTACTAATGTAGGTACTGAGGGTGTAGTGGCTCCTTTGTTGTACTGTACAGATACCCCAGTGAATCTATAGGGCAGATACTGGTTGAGTAAACTGAATATGACAATCTCATTCACAGAACAAGGTACAGCATGCTCATTCCGGGGTTTGTACCATGCAAGAACGATGGCACTTTTGCGAGAATGTTGTAATGACAGCAGATAATGGGGTGCCTGTACATTCAGAATTGTTTCTCTATGGAGCCATGGTAGTGCTGGGGTGGATTCCTGGGATTTGAGATACAGGATTATGGATAACAGCAGAGTTTTTGTTTTGACCCACTGTTTCACCAGAGAAAGCACCAGTTATTGCTGTCACCATACCTTTAGAGGCAGTAACTGTTAAGAAGGACAATGTGGTTCTCTCATGTACTGATGAGGAAGGAGAGGAACGGTGCACAGTTTGGTGGATTGATCCAACACTATCGTTGAGGGAGGTGCCTGATGAACAATTGTTTGAGGATGCTGAGGACACAGGAGAAATGGCTTTTGAGGTTGGTATCCTTTGCCAGATAACAATAGAGCATATGGAGATATATCAGACTATGGGTCTGATTCACAGAAGCGTTTATAATGGCACAATCCATAGGAAAACGCTCTGTGAATCACGCCCTGTCTATTGTTAGAACCACATCGCCATATTTGAAGGAAGATATTCACATTCAGAAACCTCATTCCCTCTCTCTTTCTTCTATAACAGTGGTCTCAGCAATTTTGTGGCTCAAATGCCACAAACATTTGTCAAAAAAACAAAAAGCAGAGAACTATGACTGCCACTTTGTGTAGTGTTAGGAGAGCAACTCACTACATGTCCCTGGGTTGTAGGTTCTCGTAATCAATTAGCCCAGGGGAGACCTCTTCGTTTGATGGAAGTTGTGTACCCTCTCCTTTATATTATTGATAAGTCCAAAGTGTTGCCTTATTTTTCAAGCCCTCTTCCAGCAAGAGACATTGGGTATCGCAGAGTAAAGAATACGCACTCTGGTATCCCCCAAGCAGCGGCCCCTTCCTACAACTTTCTGGAGTTGGCCCTCCTGAAGACATTTTAAAAAAGAGAAAAGGAAAAAGGGGCAGAAGCATCCACCACCGGGGATTTTAAAATTAACAGCCACCAGGCGTAGGACGCCAGCCAATCTCAACGGCATCCCTCATGAACTACATGCCGAGGGATTGAGAGCAAGCCAGACCCCAACTTTTCCAGCCTTTGTAAGACATCTCCTTCAGCAGAAGAAATGGCACCCTGCCATGGGAGAAGGTTCAGGAAAAGAAAATGAGTCGCTTCACCAATATGATTTTGCCCATTAGAAGAATAAGAGGAAAGAAGCTTCCGCTGACCTCAGCCCTGTAGCCCTGCCTTACCTGATATCAAACATTCAGTTTACAGCAGTCATTCGCTTTCTTTTCCTATTGTTTTGTATCCATGTCATCGTCCCTGTATATTTGAAAATGCAAAATTGAGACGGATTATCTCACTATGTTTAAAAAAGTAGTCATCGTCATCCTTTCTTCCGCTTAAATATTGATTGATATGGTACTTTAAGTAAGCTATTTAAAACAGCACTTTAGGTTACAATCTTGTATGTTATATTTTGAAAGAGGGTACCCCCCCTCACAGTTGGGGCTGTTATTTATATATGTGTTTACTCTGCATAAAGTTGACCTCTTTAGGGGTTCTGTTTTAAAACCATGTTGAGCCGAGCTATTTACTGAGGTTTCCTGGACTTCAATTTTAATAGTTTATACCTAAAACTCCTGGTTTTATGATATTTCTCCTATATTTCCGTCAGTATTTATCCATATGTATTATCTCGTAATTCTATCATTACCTGCAATTATTTTTGCTCTGTTAAAGAACGAGTTGTAACTGATATTTTGCCTCAAAGGCAAATTGAAAATCGCCATTTGCACTTGGATTTTTACAGTGTGACATGCACAGAACTGGGCTCAATGCAAGTTGCGTTTTCATCTTCAATGCAACCAGAGTACACTATTTGCTTCAAATAGCATCAGGCACTCAGAACTGGGAACCTCCAAATGAAAGCAAGTTTCATTCACAGCTTTACCATAAATGGCAACTTACAAATAGCATTTACTTAACTTTTTTTTAACGCTGCGGCCCTCATGAAGTTGGTTAAAAGTAATCTTGATTTTTCCTACTTTAACTTAAAGACATATACATAAAAACATACTCACAAAAACATGCATTTCTTAAACATACACATACTGACACCAAACTGAACTTGCACATCAAGGAAGACTCGGTGTTCAACTTAACAAATCGATGCTGCTAAACATGAAAACAATGATTTTGTGATAAATACTATGTTGACCAAAGCCACAAACCCAAAGCCATGTAAACTCCTTGCATGAGAAATGACGTCATATCCTCACACTCGGCATGCTGTCTGTTTGCACTTCGATTGCCCTGCAACGCCATAATGCGCGCATAGCGTGACCATCAAGAGGCCTACATTTACGCTTTTTCAAGCTTTTACAATAAAAAAATTGACATGAAACGAATTGATTTCCGTCTGTATTTATGTGTATAAATCAGTAAAAATTGAAAACACAGAGCTTTATTTATACCTGTACTAGGAAGGCTGTGTATTCTTTCTTCACTAGTGGGGCTTCCAGGAGGACGCCCCTCATTCTCTTCTGGTGGAGGCATTCAATACTCACAGGTGTGAACAGGAAGCACTACTCTACTTCGCCCCCTGATCACTTTAAAGAACTCAGACTTATCTTCACGTTTACTCCCAATCTTACTTGGGGAATTACATATATCACCATATTTGTCTATCCAGCAAGAAAAGTGTTACACTACATATTGATTGATTCACCAGGATATAACCAATGCCGGAATTATATGTATCCTCAGGAGAGGAAAGTGTTTAGGACCTGCCTGATTGATTTCTGGGCCTTCATTTGTCATTCCAGATTTCACGTAGCCCTTAAATTCTTAAGTGTCCTCTTAAAACGGTGCATATTGCTGATATGGTTTGTTGCCCGTATCCATCGATGGATTCAAAGGGATGTCAACGTGCCCAATTACATGGCTTTGGAAAACCAATGACACTTTCTCAGAAAGTGGTGATTGAAGTGGAACTCCTACATTTGGACCGTACAAACTACATATAGTTAATTTTCAGAAAATTAATATTTCCTTAACAGCCTTGTAAAGCTATGGACCAAATCCTAAAGCACACACAAATGTCTGAGCCATGAGTCCTGATAGTAGTTTTGATCAAACACCACAACTCTCTTTCAGGGGTCCTGAGCCTGTTAATATTCAAGAATATAATAGAACGTTATTTGCTTTCACCTAAACCTACACCATTGATGTCCTTCACCATGAACACTCATCAACATTGTTGTCACTAGTCTCATTTTATTCTCTTTACATTAGCGCAGGTCTATTTTTTATAACGCTCCATCCTCTCACAAGCTTATCTGAAGTGACCTTTAGCCAAGTATGGGTGTGCTGATTTGTGTAAAACTCAAGCCCTAGAATTTCCAGGGGTTGCCTGGATAAGGTAGCCTTTTGCTGGTTGTTCCGGAGGTTTGATTTTACCAGGCTGGATCTCACGTCCATGCCAAGGTAGACAAGTTATCGTCATTGGGCAAGTTATTCCCAATGTCGCTTGAATGTTTTTAAGTCATTTTCGTTAGGTTTTTCCAGTCCACGAGCATGCCTCTTTAGGCCGCATTGAGAACCAAAGTAACTGCTCTGAGTAAACATAGTTTCTTTTAAGGCCTCAAGGAATACGACTGTGTCCATGATGGAGGACTTTGCCAATTCCCCACCAGCAGCAGATGTTTGAGGTGGTGCCACAATCAACTTGTTTTTGGCTTCTTTTGAAGGGACATTAAACTTGCCTTTTTTCAATATTGATAGAAAGTAGAACATGAAAATAGTCGGGACACGCGTGGTAAGCTATTTCTATTACAATGCTGCATTCCCTCACACACTTAGATGTACATGCATCTAGCTAAACATGGACATGATCGTGTGTGTAAAACGTGAATGCCTAGATTTTTAATGGGTTCGTCCAGGTAGTCTTTTGCTGGTTGTTCCAGAGGTTCCATTTTGCCAGATCCAGCCTTGCATCCATGTAAAGGCAAGTGAGTTAACCTTATCAGGCTTAACTTTCCCTAATATTGCTTATAATTATTTAGGAAGACACTGGTCACATTTATGTTGGGGTTTTTGAGCCCACGAGTAGGCTTTTATGACAGCAGCTGCTTTAAAGGACTCTGCTAACTGGAACCTGTCCATGAGGTTGGGTTTGGCCAACCCAAGCCAGCAGCAGATGTTTAGGGAGGGCCCATGGTCTGCTTGTTTTGTGAATGTTTTGAAGGGGCATTGAGCTTGTATGTTTTTCAGCACTGGCAGAAACTAGAAAGTGGAATTAGTCGGGAAACTCAGCGTGTTACTTTGGATGGAGCAGGAGCAATACTACAGTGTTCTGCTGCAGGATAGTTAGAGCAGGGAATGTGCATAATTAAGGCATGGCTGTAGTTAGGTAGTGTGAGTATTATTACATCAATAAGAGGGCCTAGGTAGAATTAGGGAATTAGCTTAGCATTTGGGGAGATGTTTGGGGCATCTGATTTGTGGGGCATCATACAGTGAGAATTCCATGTTCTTTTAGTAAGCAGAGTGAGATAAGCGCCCGAAATGAGTTTGTGCACATGGATTTTGCAGGTATAGGATGTCAGACCTTACTTATGGCACAATAAGACCAGACCAGATATGCTTCAGGCTTTTTTAATAATGTTTATTCAGGGTTTAAGAACACTAAATACGTTTAAGTTCTATTTTCCTTGACCCATTAAAACCCTTGTTTAAAGGACAAGGAAAAATGAATTAACTTGGATTTTTCTCAGTGTGAGTGGTGTCCATCCCTCTCTTGACTTAAGTTTGCAACGGTTCCCTGGTCTCCTTCTTCTCAGATGGGTTCGCAAATGTCTTAAAACCAAAATGTTGCAAAACTGTAGTTAAGATAAGCAGCATATCAAATTTCCTGTAAAGCTTAGGCTAACTAAAAAGTAATGCCTTTCCAAATGTCTTTCCAGGGGTCTCTTGAGTGTCACGCAAGTCTCTTGGTCCAACAATCGATTCTCTAAATTGTAGATCACTGTGGCTGTAGCGCTGCAGGGTCGGGGCATGTCGCCAGCTCCATTGGTTACTAATTCCATCTGAGTCTTCATCAAGGCAAGACATCCAGAAGAACCTTAGTCAGGGTCACCCCAAGGTCCCGAACTTGCTGCCAACCAAGACATTGGTATTTGGTTTTATGCAGGAGATTGACTGAGTATTCACAAGAGGTAGGAAGGGCTGGGGCAAAGGCACTGGAGCATGCATTCTGGGTCCTTAATCTTAGAGGTCCACTCCTAATAACCTTTGGATCAAGAAGAAACCAGCTCATATGTACGGGTTCTACTCTCCTCCCCACTGGCTTAGGAATCTCTATCTTGGCTTCCTTGATGCTTGCTCTTGTGCCGCCTCCCAAGTCACTCACAGACCCTATAGGCATGAGGTATGTGCTGCCTTCTCTGTCATTGTCTCTTGTCCAAGAGCCTCTGCCAGCCTTCTTCTCCTTTTCTTGCCATGTCCTCCTTTGTTCCTGACTTCTTCATATGCCCCTCCTATGGTCTTATTTTCACCAGCACATCCCACGGTTCTAATCTCACTCTATCCACCACCTCCTTTGCCCCTCTGGCCTCCTTCTCCTTATCTCTCGCTCTTTCTACCTCCTACTACACTCTTCCTGTCCCTTTTTCTTCCAATGCTATTACTGTCTCCACCAGCCCATTTGCGCCTCCTTTCACATTCTCCTCTTTAGCTCCTACTCTTTCCTCGACGTCCTTTGCTCCTCCAGTCTCTAGCCTCTCTTTCCTCCAACCAATTCCAAACCAACTCCAAACTTGCACAAGCTCCTTCTCCAAACACACACATGCAATCTTTGGGCTCTATTTTATATGCTGCTATCCCATCCCCTTGGGCCGAGCTCCCTGTGAAGGTCTGCAATCTGCCTGATTTCTCCTACTAGTGATGGATTGAAGTTTGCAAATTGGTTCTGCTTCTGGTCTGTCTATTTGATTAGCATAGGACTCCTGCATCAGCAAGGAATGGTACAAATTCTCTGATTCACTGCAAGTCTGGTGTAGATGCATGCAAACAGGAGCTCTGCATCAGACAATCAGAGGCAGACTTACTTTAGCACCAGCCACTTCACAATTTGTTCTTCCTTATCTCACACCAGTAAGCAGTGTTACCATTTGGTTTACAGAGTAAGTTCCCCAAGGAGCATGTGAAGTACTTTCTAACTGTGTGGGCATTCTTAAGGGTCAGGAAAGTTCCAAACTTCACTAACACAGTCTTGCAACGATCTGCATGTTTCTTAAAGAGACAACTGTCACTGTACCACCAATGTGATGGGGCCGTGCCTCCGGACCTTGGTGTTGTGGGGATACTGGGAGATCCTTTGCACACCACTCTGGGCCTTGCACCACAGATTGGGTGGCTGAACCCATGATCCAAGGTCACCACTCCACACACTGCATGGGTCAGGTATGGGCATCATCATGGGAGTATGCAAAAGCAGCATTAGGCAAATATGATTTTTGTATGAAAGGGAGTATGCTAACGCAGGTTTAGGAACACAAGGTGTTTGTAGTCAAGAAGAGAGCATAAATGCAGTGCTAGGCACAAATGAATTTGGTAGGCGTGGGGTACCAAAAAGGAGTGTTAGGAACACGTGGATGTTTTAAAGCAATGTTAGGCACACATGAATTCTGTAGTTGTGGGAGAACGGAAAAGCAGTGTTAGACAAGCATGCTGTTTGCGATCCTAGAGAGCTTAAGAGCAAAGTTAGCACACATGATTTGTGTAGATGTTTGTAGATGTAGGAGTATGCCAAAGTAATCTTAAGCATACATGCATTTATTATGGTCATCGAGTATGAGAAAGCAATGGGGACCAGTATCTTCATCACTGCTCCCATCCAAGATGGCGCCCATGAAAACATATTGTTGCATCAATTGTCTGCGTCAATTTCACCTTCCATATGTATATTTGTCTTCAGCTTAAGTAGGGTCCCTATAATATGCATCAGGTACCCATTTGTGGCATAATGTGGGGTTTGTACATACAATATGATAGTACAATTTTCCTACAACCCCCGTCCCCTTCCATGGAAGTGAGCAGGTTGAGGATGTAGTAGTTGTGGAGTGTCATCAACCTAATCGCCCTCATTTCAGTCTTTATCACATTTAGTCCTTGCTCTGTATCATTGGCCAACTGTATCACTTTCCACCGCCCTATCCACAGCCATTTTGCATTGGCTGCTGCCTGTACTCCTGGTAGCAATATTGATGCAAAGAAGACCTCAGCTTTGTTGTATAGCTGATATTTGTTAGGGATTTATTTTAGTAATTTGGAGGAATCCTCAGACAAGTAGTTCAAATTCCTATTCTGTCATCTGAGTGAGCGCTTATTTCTCCTTAGTTGAGTGAGCGCTTATTTCTCCTTGGTTGTAGGGGCTAGGGCATGCAGTGCTCTGGTTGCTTTGCACCAGTGTTTGGTGCCATCAGAAGATGCACCTCAGGAACCACAATGATCGCTGAATGCAAGGTGGCCAACGAACATGTGCCCCTCCATGTTGGTGGGGGGTGCACATACGCCTGCTGACTGCACCCCAAGTACATGTCCATAAATGCAAATGGAATATGCAAAGTTGTGTTGCAGTTATTATTATTCCCTACAGGAACATTTCCAACTCTTTGGAAGCACACCTGGTATTCTTCTTGCACCTCCACCTTCACTGGAGCTTCTTTCGCTTCGATCCAGGTTAGTTTTGAAACCTGTGCTGTCCAGATATCCTGACACAGGTTGTTTACTTCCCAAATTACCTCTTTATCAAACCCCACCAGGCCTCCAGCTGTGCCTCTGACCACTGCTCCTCCCCATCGGTTGGATACAAACAATGCACCATCCATCTTTATGAGCGGATGCAACATACATTGCAGGTCTTTACTGTTCTTGGCACACTTTTCACTGTCTTTGTCCATCAACATGAGTCATATCCCATGTGCCTGGAACAAGCTTCGCACTCAGCATAACGCTAGATGGACTAAGCACTTCACGTCCAATGATGACATTTTTTGGGGTACTAACATTTTGGTTGCCCCTGATGCGTAGGTAATCAAAGAGCAGACATAACAGCTACCATTTGCCCTTGCTTTCCCCACTGAGTGCATGTCATTGTACCAGATGTTACTAAAGTTAGGATAGTGCGCATCCTTCATTGTATCTAAACCACGGCCCCTGTTTTTATCATATTTTCTTCTTGTGTCCATTTTTCTTTTAATTCTATGTAATCCTATAACATTGCTGCTTAGTTGTACATTGAGTAATGATCCAGAATGTTTGCCTGTTGTTAACTTCCCTTCTACGTCTACACCCACATCTAAACTTTCCCGAGTATCACACACGCCCTTTTTATGCTCCCACCATATAAAATTAGTAAAGGTTATATACATTGTTGATCCAAAAAAGAAACATAATACTATTATCAATGTTATATACATCACACAATTGTAATGGGAGTAATACTGTGCAGTAACTCTTTTAAAAGTGCTGTACATTTGTGATAGTTCAGGAAAAGAAACATGTGTACTGCTAATACTCATGCTGATGGCAGCAACTACTAATGTTTGTGGGTACTTGAGTGCACTGAACGTTGGTTGTGATGATGAAGTATATTTGTTGTGTTGGAAAAACAAAGCATATATACAGACGCCCCTTGTTCATTTATTGTTCTTGCAGCAGAGTGTGTCACTTTAAATAACAGTTTATTCAAAATGTAGGAAAACAACACTATTTGTAAGCAGGTATTGGTACCACATTAGAAGAGGAGGGAGCGGTGTGGGGCACCCATTGGACATCCGATAGGTGCACTCAATAACGCAGCTCCTTTACCTTGACCGGAAATGGAGTCGCAGACACAACCGTGAAGGGACCGTTATATCTGGGCTCGCTTCACCTGCGGACAAAGTTTCTAACATATATTGAATCTCCAGGTGACAGCTGAAGGGATGACAAGCGTGTTCCGGTGCAGCGCTGGTTTCTTCTTCCGCTCATCACCGTGCTTTCTGTTGAGAGAGAATTTTTATTGAGCGCATCAACACTGCCAAATATATTTTAAATCCATCCCCCAGGATTGACAAAGCCCTGTGAGCATCAGAGGTACTTCTAATTGGTGATACAGGCGTATGCATATGCCGGCCTGTCACTATTTCATGGGGCGATAGGTGGTGATCCTTACAGGGCTGCGTTCGCGTACAAAACAGGGCCAAGGGCAAACATTAGTCCCAGTTTTTCCTGAGGGTAAAACACAGTTTTGAAAGATTTGATATTAAGAGGCCATTGATCTGTTCTACTATGCAATTGGCTGGGGATGGTAAATTGAACACATCTTATGCTTTATGCCCAATAAACAGCTCATTAAAGAAGTGCTTGCCATTATCTGATCATTAGGTGTCACACACACCCCACTGAGGAAATACCTCTCTCACCAAGAATTTGGCAGCTAATTTAGCATCTGGATGTGTACAAGAACCGGCCTCGACCCAACAGGAGAAGGGCATACCACCACAAAGAGAAATCGATATCTATTGCACCATTCCCCATGTCACTGTAGTCGATATGGAGCTCCCAGGATGGCCCACTAGGACGGGGCAGGGTGCCTAATATTGTCCGGAGTGTTTGCCCATTAACATAGGTCTGGCACACAGTACATTTGAAAATAAATAAATTCAGCATTTCCTGCAGGTTGGGGACTAATCAGTCCTCCTGTATGTCTGAAGCAATATGTTGTTTGGATACATGAGAAGGACAGTGGAGTTGCTCAAATGCAATGGCCATCAACTTATACAGCATGACCACCTTTCCTATAGTACTCTGCCTCGACAATAAATCAGTAGGGGATTGTACATACCCTCTCTTCTGCAACAACAATTTCTCCTACTGGGGAGCCCATCCCTGTAACTCAATTATCTCTATAGTTGGTAAGGATGTATATGGCAGTGATAACTGCACTTGCATATTTGCAACATCTGGGTATTCAACTACCTCGAGTATGGAAAGATATGCTGCATGTTTGGACACTCCGTCTGCTGCAGCGTTTCTGAGAGAATTTTTTTTTGCATTGTTAGTATGGGTGGCTCTCTTCACCACTGCTACTAATATGGCCGGGATAGGATGTATATTCATCTGTTCAGTAGAGCGGCAGGCTGCACGGATGACCCATTTGCTCTTTTAAATCCCCTCCTTTTCCATTGAGCCAAACCAGAATGCACAGTAGTGGTGACGTATGACAAATTGGAGTTAATCGTCACTCTATACCCCTGAGATGCTTCTAGTGCTTCTGTCAGTGCTATCAGTGCTATAAATTCAGCCGCCTGGGCTGAATAATACATTGGCAACCTCTTTGTAGTAGGGTTTCATACTCCCTATCTATTAGGCGCACCACAGTCTCGTCTGTATGCCTTTTGCTCGCTCTTAATCAATAGTGGCTGACACATCAATGAAGAACACCTCTCCCACAGCCAAGGCATAGTCTCATGCTTTTGGGATGTCATCGTCTGGTCCTTCATAGGTGGCACAATCATGTACTTTGTCATTGTCAGTGATAGATTCAGTCAAGAAGGTTGCAGGGTTCACTGTTTTGCATTGTACTATATGAATGTTGGGGCTCGACAATATAATTTTATATGCAGATGCTGGCTATGTAGTCAAAGTGGATTTAGACCTCTCTAAAAAAGCAAAAAACGTGTGTTCCACATACAAAGTTACTGAGCACCCCATGGTCATTTTTGCAGATATCTCTATGGCAAATGCACTGCCAGCAAGCGCTTGCTCACATGGAAATTTACCCTGCATGACCGAGTTGCGCATACAGCTGTACTATACAAAGGGCTTATGGCCCATCATGCTCTTTTTTGTTAGTAAAGGTGTCATCATTTTGCCATCAGAGTGTGAAAACAAAAAACATTCCTCAGTGTTTCAGAGGTTGCTAACACTGGTGCTGTGGTAATCACACCCTTCAGCTCGTTAGAACTGGTGAACATTCCCTCTGTCCACTCGATAATATTTTTTGTCTTTTGGATTTCTTTGAGTGCCGTCAACAGTGGTCAAGTACATGTGGTGTTATCAAAAATCCACGCTCTATAATAGTAACATAATCCCAAAAATGTCTACATCTCCTTTACCATGGTTGGCTGCCTTGTGCTGCGCACGGCAGCCTCGCAGTCAGTTGTTATCTGTTTCTCATGGACAAACCTAAGCATAATACGTCTTGCTTACAATACTGTCATTTTGTTCTGTCTACTTTGTACCCCTTGTCAGCTAACAGTTGCAAAAGAGCAATAGAATCTGCTTTGCACTGCTTCTCACTCCTACTGCACACTAGCAAATAGTCCACATAATGGATAATGGTACTGTGAATGTTGCCCAGATCTGTGTTCAGCACTGTGTTGAAAATGCTGGGTGACTCCCAATACCCCTGGGGCAGCCTAGTATGTTGGAATCTCTTTTCGCCATGGGTAAACGTGGTAAGATATTGAGAATCTGGGTGTACAGGCACTGAGAAGAGATCGATGAACATGAAGTGGGTAGCTGCTGTAGGTATATTGCATAATATTGTGGTGGGCTCGGGACAACCAGAAATTCTGCCTGCACTATGTCGTTCAGAGGGCAAAAATACTGAATCATTCTCCAACTGGACCCCCTTTGATTTTTTGATAGGGTATATCGACATATTACAGGGTGAATTGGGCAGTACAATATTGCCTTGATGTTAGAGTGCACTGATGGTGTAATTTATCCCTTCCTTCGCCTCCTTTGACAGGGGTTATTGCTGAAGTCAGATTAACACTGCGCCTGGTTTGAGGGTGATACGGATTGGGTTAACACTTCGCAGAAGACCTACATCATGGGGACTAGTTGTCCGCAAAACATTACGGACCTGGGCCACCTCAAGTCAACTCTTTGGGATTCCTTCATGGGGAATCTTCATTGAGTCAAACATGTTTTCCTGAAAGTCATTAGGTGATCTCTTCTCATGCAAGTAACATTTTTGCAAAGACCTTGAGAAAAATCTGTATGCCTCTGGAGCTACCAGTGCCTAGCAATATCGCATTTAGGCGAAACTGCCAGAGTTTATCCAGAGAACAGTTAAGTAAGTTGAGTTCTTTAACAGCATTTGGTGGCCCAGCAATATGGAGAAGGTAACTGTGCTGACACTTGCATGAGTGATTTGCAACAACTATACCAGATCCCCAAGTTCATCAGTACAAGATGACACTGGCAATAGATGATGGTCCCAAAATGACATCCATATTATTCTTCCTAAATTCCAACAGACATTGAATACATGACAGAATCTATGCTCCTGTGTGGGCATTTGAGAATTCTTTCTCAGAAATTCATATGTGCTCTTTGAATTCCTCTATGGCCGGGATCCTTGAATACACATTACAGTGCAGGAAATCTTCCTAGTTAGGGCCTTAATGGCCTTATCTAAGAATTGTACAAAGGGTTCAGCTGTCTAGTGGCAAACACTGTGCTGGAGGTACAATACAAGATGGGAGAACCTGGAGTCCTGCCTCCTTCACTGAGAGGAGCACTCATCATGCTTCTCTTGAAGCCTTGGAAAGATACTCAATCCTGCGGGTCTTATAGTCCACTCTCATTAAATCATATTACTGACAAGACATATGCCACAATGTTCACTGTGCAGGAACTGCTCCATATGGGTTTGCTACTGGTTGACCCACTGCCCTCAATGTATGGAGGCTCTTTCTTGTATTATTCCAGGTTAACCCTTCCACCGAGGTGGTGGCTCTCCTTTTGGCATTCCAATTAATCTCATGGGACTTCCTTTTCACAGTTATGTTTAAGATTTGCTTTGGAGAATATGCACTGTGGGCGATGTACATGTTGTACTCTGCCCCAAGGGCTATACTGTGCACACATGTGATCTTTGAGCGCCCATATTAGCGCACGTGGTGTGACGGGATTGTCCTTTTCCTTGATTTGTTTTCCATTTATATGGAGCCCCTTACATTGATCATTAGAAAATACCATGCCCACAGGGACTAAGAGCTCAGCGGACACAATGCAACCACCTCAGTGTTCTCTGTAGATATGTTAAAGACCGGTCTGAGAATCTGCAGTCCCTGGTCAATAACAGATCGTCTCCTTATGAGATCGTCTACCTGGGAGGTCTAGTTTCAAGTGGTGATTCAACCTTACACGCATTACCTGTTCATCTTTTTCAGGGCTTAAGTGGGCAGGCACCATCATGCCAGCCTTCCACAACGTGAAGCCACGAGCATGGTAAGGTAGGCCTCCATTGCTCTGCTCACATCTTGATGTTGAAAGTCTCACCCCCTGTGAGCCTTCTTATTGCCAGTTCCTGGTTGGGTTGTTTTTTGTTTTCTGGGACAGTGGGGCTTACTGATTCAGAAGCCCAGGTGGGTCTCCACGAAAGGTGTGGGCTGCACTTCTCTGCAATTCACTACAGTTTACTCCGCACATGTGTTACAGAGGCACACAAGCTGCGCGCTCATGCACATGCGCAAAGTGCACTGTGTATAAATACCACTCCTTAAGTTATTGCTTAAACAAAGGACTTTCCAAACCATTACCCTAGGGCACAGTACGACCTAACAAGACTCAAGGGTGTGGGAAAGAGCCCCCCTGCCTTTAACGAATGAGCCACCACTGCACACAGGCCTTTACATTCATACTCATTACCCTTGCTCTCCAAGCTGGATGCACACTCTTACATTTCTGCAGCAGTGACAGCAGTGGGAGCAGCATAGGCCACATGCTATGGTACATTGCTGGGGGATCCAGTGATGGCTCCATAGGCTTAACACGATGCTTCTCTTCCAGCATCACGCATAGTCTTCCAGAATGAAAGCCTATTGCTCTGGCTGCCACCAGCTCCTATCTAACCCACCTGAGAATTGCACAGGCAAATGCCCACTGTACTGAGATGTGTAAAAACCAAAGGAGGATCTCCTCCTTTTTAGTTTTGACTATTAGGTGGTGCAAATGTGCCACCTATAAGCCAAACTATTGCATTAGAGTACAGTGACGAAGACATGTTATCTGAGCTGGGACACAAAGCTTGCCGGTGTTGTTTGGTTATTTACCCACGCATTGACTAATGGCCATGTTAATATGTATGGCCATTCCCACCCAGTTCCTGCCCCTCCCTGCCCAAAGCACATCCTCCTGTGATCTCTGTGCGCTATCTATCTTTATCAATCCTTAACATCACATATCATGCTCGAAGTGCCTGCCTGCCAATGTTTTTTTAAAGCAGTCTTCTGAGAGTTTATGACTTAATTGGAGCTGTAAACCTGCTATTGGTGTAATAAAAATGTCAACCAGGTCTGCCTTCAGCCACTACATTTATAAGAGATGTGCATGTCGTTCACTGGAATCATGTTGAAACGAGCACTGTTTTCATCACCTGCACCTCTGCACCCTCTGCTCTCTCGCAATTCACCTGCCTGGGCACGGAGGATCCAGACCTTGTTGGCATCACCACCCCCTCAACTACAGCTCTGCTACGCTTCAGCATTACTGTCTGGCTTCCCACAGCTCTCTGCCACCTCATGCAGGTGAATCACGGAAGATCACTGGCACGTGGTGGAGTTTTCAGCAACAGTATCAAAATGTGTTGATTTAAAAAAGAGGCCCGGCTGATGCTTACATTTCCACAGACAACTGTACAAAGTAAAAAAAAAGCAAAAGCAGACAATTGTACACGGATGACTGATTGCATAGTGTCATACATAGGAGGCTGGGATGTATACAGAGCCCCAAGAGCCAGAGTCCTAGTTAGAGGTTTCTTCGCCACACCTGTTCCTCCTCCCCATACCACAGAAGGACAAGGGGAAAGTAGCACTTCCAAGCAAATCAAATTTTGCTGAAAATATTAACTGCGAGCCAATGACAAAGGTGAGCTGGAGCTCGAGCTTGCTTGCGCATCCTATCTGAGAGCCAGATATTTAAATGTGGGCACCATAAAAACCTAACATGTGATAACAGGGAACAAAGAACATCTTATCTGCACCCATGCATATCAACAATGCAATTATGGCAAACTTTCACAAGAATTAGATTCAGATGATAATTAAAGAATTATGTCATGAATTTTAATTTGGAATTAAGAAAGTCAGTTACTCAGAAATGGTCTGTTCCCGCAGTTTGGAAGGACTACATTATGCATAACTGAAGGCGGCCCTTGAATAAACAGCCATGACACTTTGAGTCCTGGAATTGCCTGTACGTGTATGGAAATAAAATCCATAAAGATCTCAGCAGGGTTTTTAAGTGGAAACAGTTGAATGGAGAAGATGCAATCATAAGCCACCCAATGGATATTTAGTACCAGTTCATCAGAATGTAAATGTTCTAACGGGTAGAGAAAAAAAAGCTTTGACGTTTTTACGATGCTACTAAAATAATGAAACTATTATGTCTTTCCACAAAAGGCGGTTTAAGCGACCACACAATGTAAAGCTAGCCATAAAAGCACACTGAGATGAATGACCGGCAACCAGACAATAGCTGTAAATTGTATAACAAGGAACACACCACTCTATGCTTCACTTCCGTGAACACTTGACATGACTCTTTCTTTGGGCGATCCCATTAGTTCAAAAGCCCATACAACACATTATTGCTTTTGAAACAGTGGACCAAATGTTTAAATGCGTGGTATTGTTCATATTGTTTTTAATACAATGAAGTAATCATCAGCGGCACCGGGTGAATGGCATGATACTTCATGCTGATATGTAAATCAGACCCAAATTAGCTGGCAAACTGACTACTGGGGCCAGCCAGTTTAGAAATAATATTTTCCACTTTACAGCATCTGTTACAAAGTATAAAACAAAATACTGGAAACAAGACATTGTTCTGACACTGGAATTACTATCTGGGTGCATTTCTCGCTCTCTACCCTGTCGTTCTTTATATCTTTTACTGTCTTTTCTCTGCCACGCTTTCTCTATTTCTCTTTCTTTTTCTCTCTATCCATAGTGGTGTTTGTGTGTGCATCGAGGAGTGTGAATGTGCACACGCATGTGAGCATGGGTGCAGAGGAGGGTGAGCACCTACAGATGTGCTCCTATGTGCATATAGTGCTGCATGGACGCAAAGATGTGTGTGTGTGTGTGTATATGCATGCATTTAGATGCACAAGTGTGTGCAGGTACAAATGTGTGCGTGTATGTATGTGTGTTTGAAGGCATTTCTACGCATAGAAGTGTGTAGACAACTGTACAATGCAATGTACAACGTACAGTGTGTACACATCCCCACATTCACATATACAATGTGTACACACATTTTCAGAGGCTTGTGTTCTTGAGCGCAGGTGTGCATACACGTGCGTGCGTGTGTGAGCACAAGTGCAGGGCGGGGTGCACATGGAGCTGCGTGCTCATGGAAATGTCTGCAAACAGGTTTGTGGTGCAGCTAATGATTGCTTCAATGTTTAAAAAAGAAAAAGTGTACACAATACGACTTCGGCAAGATGTGGACCATGTCTATTTGAAAGCTCTATCCATGAATTCCGCTTAAACTACAATCTACAATATGTATTTTTCTATATTTGCTTTAAGGAATCGGTGTTCAGTCAAGTTGGTGGTTTGTAACATGGGTAGAAACTGCCAGTGTTCACATTTATTTTATTTTATTTATTTTGACATTTGTATAGCGCACAAAGCCCAGAGGCATCTAGGCGCTTTTAGCTTAAGCAGGTTGGTTACATTGGTTACTGACAGTGGTAACAGGTTACATTGGTTACTTGCAGAGGAAGCAGGTTACAGTCATTGCATGAATATTTAACAGATGTAATAGCTTGCAGAGATAGCTCACGTTAGCAGCAGGCCAACTGTAAGGAGAACCTCACCTCATGGTGGGGGTCCTGTGTTGAGACATTCATTTGAAAATGGGTAAGCAGCGACATAAGTTTAGGTGCACAGGTTGGAAAGCCTCACCTCATGGTATGGGGAGTTACATCAAAACATGCAGTTGCAGGTAGATAACAGGCGATATTAGTTTGGGTGGTGGTTAAAAGTGTCAGATATCGCTGAATGGCTAGCAGAGGAGCTGATGCCTGCAAGTCTTTTTAGTGAGACCAGGTGGGAGCGGTTGAAAAAGTGGACAAAGGAGGCCCAAAGAGAGTAGGGGGGACAACATAGGATGATAGCACATGGAATAGAGCAGCGGTATTGAACCAGCATTATCCCAGTAGTTAGCATAAGGCAAGTGATTTGCAAGAAGTAATAATTATCAAGGCAACAGATAGGTAAGGCAGGAACGAGTTGGTGGAATGCAGTGTTTAAATATGCAGCAGGGTTATAACAAGACCGTTCGTAGGAAGATAAGAGAGAACTAGCGGGTGATGGCACACAGCAGCATCACTGTTGAACGTGGGACCATTCCTGAGTAGTTGTCTTGATAGGTCTTAGGGGTGGGAGTCTAGTGCCAGGGAAGCCACTAATGTCAACTGATGGTGCAGTGGGCGAAGAGATGAACCAGCACACATAATGAATGGAGAAATGCACTCCCAAGGGCAGGCGAATTGAAGTGCCATTAAAAAGGAAGGGCCCGGGCACGTAGCGGCACAGACAGGGACAGACAAGGCCTTGGAAAGTGGGCCTTTATGGGGGTGGGCCAGTAAAGCCTACCGGTCCACCATAGGCAGTAGGAAACATATGGCTGGCCAATCGTGAAGCAGGTGGTCAGTGCAGAAGGCATTAGGGAGCCTTCCAAGCGAAAGGAAATGTGGCGGCCATCTTCAAAATGGCAGGAGGCCGGCAGAAAAGGCCTCCTAATATGGCTCAAACCTCGGGTGTGCTCGGTGGTCCAGATCACAGAGCGCACAAAAGTGTAAATCAAATACTTCATGTCTCGTTCTCACAGCCGCCACTGCCCCTTTCAAAGGTGCTGCCATCATGTTTTGTCCTTGGCTCTGGGCTCTTTTCTCGCTCTGCTTCCCCCAGAACCTATAACTCCTATCCCCTGTACCCCTATGATATCTCCACACACCTCCCTCTCTGCCCAAGGACATACCTGTTGCCAGGGCTTCCTGTTCCATCCGCCATGCTTCCTCCCCATATGTGCCAATCTGTCACTGAAATAGAAAACAAACATAGTATTTTTTCAATTTACTATGGTGGTGGCCATTTATGCTCTTTATGGGAGTTTAGGCTTGCACAATATGTACTGAGCCTTCTCCCCTCCAAAACCCCCCACTTTTTTACTATGTCTACCCCAGAGGGAGCCCAGGGTTGCGAATAGCATTCACCCCAAAGTCAGGGCGTACATGGCAGGTAACAGCGCAGAGCCATCGCCAAGACCCTTGCTTAATTTGGGTCTACCTAGGCTTGAGCTGGTGGGCCATTACCAGCCCTGTAGACCCCAAGACATGAGCGTGATTACTATATTCACATTCTGCTTTGGATTTTTCTACATTAACATTCTACTTTAATAGCAATGAACAATCCTATAAAAAAAAAATCCTGAAACTATATACCCTTAGCTTTCAGTTTGAATATAAATGATAATCTCAGCCTAGTGAACGGTGAGGACCAAATATGTCTTACTTCAATCAACCTATATCCCTCATCTGAAAAGATACAATCAAAATGTGACCAATCAACTTCCGGGGCACCAGTGGTCCAGGGATGAATAGCGGTTTCTAAACCATCAATCAGCACCACACCTCTAGTACACCAGAAGGGATACAAACAGATTGGAAACATAAGTCATAACCTCCTTGTCCAATTTCGATAACGTGGACGGAACGGCACCTTATCTCTTCAAGGTCGTGGATCATTGTGTAGTTGCAACACAGCAAAAATACAATTATTACCCAATGATAAAAGGGACTGACTAATCAAGGTTGTATACAAATATCTGCTTTATTATCACAACAGACAGTTCTAGCATCATACAAAATCCAACCCACCCTGTGACGGAATGCAGAGGAAAGACTGTTTTATAGGAGGAAAAGGCATGCACTCTGAATACTGACAGGAGGGTAGTCGGTATAGTAATTCATCACAATAGTTCAAGGATACTTGGTTTCAACACAAAGGGAGCAATGGTCGTAAAATGTCACTAGAGGCTGTTGTACCCACCTCACATCACGTGAACGTGATGACGTAAGGTGCAATAAAGGGCCCCCCTGCCGGAAGTCGGCAGAGAGGAGCAGAACGAATACCCAGCTTGATGTGCCTTATTGTGCTCACGGTCCGCGCCCGCACTGGCACCCTGGCGCGGCCTTCATGCATTCTATCCCCCGGCACAGGGACGTAACACTGGCAATGAGGAATCAGTACGGCTCACGCATCTCAGCTAACAACATATTGGATCGACCACCATTGATTTTTGGAACCGCACAGGAAGCGAACGTCTCAGCACGCATTTACTGCAGACCCACGTGTTCACAAACAATTAAAACAACATGTTCAACCCTTGAACAATGCAAAAAAAAAACAAGCAAGGGTGGATTGTCACACAGGACACACACCACAGGTGAGGAGGAAGACAGTCATGGCCCTCTCCATTAACACAGGGACAACCCCCACATGCAGCAACATGGCTATGGTTTTTTTCCACACCGAGGGCCAATACGCCGAGAAGGATGACAGCAACACTGTCAACTCAGACATCACCGCCCATCACCAAAGGGGAGTAACAGCAGCGCTTGGACTATTCGACCCCCAGACAGACCCATCATCTGTGGTGCCTCCCTGGACAATTTGGATCCAGAAGTTAAAAATGGACAGACAAGGACATCACCACACCAAGGAAAATGAAATCACACTTGCTGCTCAATGTCGGGGATGATGTTTTGAACATTTTCACCTCGCTTGCGATAGGCGATGGTGCAGACACATACCAACTAGCCACAGACGCTCTAACTGCATACTTCATGCACAACTCAATCCAGATTTTGAGACTTTCACTTTCTGCACTACAGTGCAATCGGAAGAAGAGACCCTAGAGGCATACCACACAAGGTTGAGGTGGTCAGCACTGTCCTGCGAATTTGATGACAACGAAAAAGAGATAAGGTGCCATATAATAAAGGGTATGTCATCTGAGAAACTGTGTAGAATGTTGTTGAGTGAGAAAGGGATCACGTTGGCAAGGATACTTGAGTACGGACACCAGAGGGGGCTGTCACATGCAAGTGCAGACTAAATGAGCACCACCCTCCAGAAACTGCAAGTGGCGCCAAAAACAGTAACCATAGTGCAAGTAACGAACTGGCCCTCACAAAGGGATGATATCAGCGAGACACATAATTTGCCACGATGGCAGCCAAGAAAGCCCGGTCCAACAGAGTGTGGTTGGTGCAAAAGGGTACGACACGGGAAAGGAAACTGCCCAGCACAAGTGACCACGTGCGGAGCCTGTGGCCGAAGAGCCCATTATGCATGTGTCTGCAGGGCATCGGCGGGCCGGACCCAACACCCACAACCGCCATCCACGAAACACTCTACAAAGAAGAAGAAACAGGCAGAGACACTCTTGGTTACAAATTAAAACAATTAATCAATGGATGAATCAGGGGATGAAGACGAGTAAGCAGTCGGAGCAATCACATCAGGATGAGCAAAGAAAAAAGGCAAGGTCCACCTCATCTCTGTACTAAATCAAGGAAACGACACCCTGAAGAAGAAAAGGAAAAGGCCAAAGTGCTTTGTGCACATACAGGCACAAGAGACGTTGATGACCATTGCCACAGGGGCATCAGTAAACGTCATGCCGACAAGCATGTTCCGGAAACTGTGCCTGTAGCCCACACTGAAGCACAAGGACACCCAACTGTTTGCCTATGGCAGCAAGAAACCGCTACCAGTGGTGGGGCTATTCCGAACCAAATTGAGTCAGGGGGACACAACCGTCAACTCCAAAAAATACATGGTCAACGCTGGCATCAAGTGTTTACTCAGTTGGGAGGCCGCAGAAAAACTGGGACTCATCCATTTCATTTGTGATGAAACCGACCCCATTGAGATTACCAGCCTACTAGCCAAACACCCAAGCATTCTACAGGGTATTGGATGTCTCAAAGGCAAGCTGATCAAGCTCCACATTGAGCAAACAGTGCAGCCACGGGCAGTCCGCCACAGAAGAACCCCTTTTCACATGAGGGACATTGTAGCTAAAGAACTACATGAACTTGAAAAGGCTGGCATTATCGAGCAAGTGACCATCCTAACTCCTTGGGTCTCCCCGATGGTTGTCATGAAAAAGCCCAAATAACCTGGGAAGGTACGGATATGCATAGATATGTGCCTACCCAATGCCGCCATAAAAGGGGAGAGACACACCACCCTGACGTGGTACAGTAGATGCAGGCAGATAAAATTAGCGTTTACTTTAAAACAACACAATAAGAGAAATAAGCAACTGCTGAGTGGCTTTATAATGGCTTTCCCTAATGGTTGTCATGAAAAAGCCCAAATAACCTGGGAAGGTACGGATATGCATAGATATGTGCCTACCCAATGCCGCCATAAAAGGGGAGAGACACACCACCCTGACGTGGTACAGTAGATGCAGGCAGATAAAGTTAGCATTTACTTTAAAACAACACAATAAGAGAAATAAGCAACTGCTGAGTGGCTTTATAATGGCTTTCCCTAATGGAGCAGGCTCACCTCTCCTGCTAGCAGCTGCTGAGCCAGTTCTCATGACATTTTCCATGACTGCAGGAAAGATTGATTGGTGCATCCATGACATCAATACTTGAGACAGTCAGCTGGTGAAGCATAGTATTCACTGAATGTCTGAGAAGGTCAAGAACTCCATCAAGGAGGAAGTCTAGAACATGTTGGACTAGCCCCACTACCCAGACTCAAGTAAAAGCCTTCATTGGCCTCACAGGTTATTGCAGGCCTTTTATCAAGGGGTATTGGACACTTGCCCTTCCCTGTATGATGTCACCTCCAAAATGTTGTTGAAGATGGTCACCTGGACCCCTGCCTATCATACATCCTTCCAGAGCTTGAATGATGGCCTGTGCAAAGCTCCAGATTTCAATATTCCGGACTATGAGTACGAATTCATAAAACAGACAAATGCATGTGAATTCGAATTTAGTGCACTGCTACCGTAGCTGAACTCTAAGGGGGTAGAACGAACTTGCACATACCCTTGTAGATGCTTGACTTAGCAAGTGCCAACTGGGCCACAAATGAGAAGGAGGTATTTGTGGTAGTTTGGACAGTACACAAGCTGAAGCCCTACACTTTCTGGTTTCACGTCACTGTCCAGACAGACCAAGACCTCTTAGGAGGCCTATGGCCGATCAGGAAGGGATTCCCAAGTTATTGCATTGGGCCATAGCCCTGCAGGTATTGGATATGAGCATCCAACACAAACCTGGGACGCAGCACCCCTTGGCAGATAGCCTCAGTATGTTTTAGAAGGGTAAGTCTCAACCTTTGTGGCTGCACGGCATGTGAAGGATTGAGATATGGCAAGAGTGTAGAAGCCTGTTTTTAAAAAATGTTTATTAAATATAAAATTATGCAGGTAATTCACTCTCAGAGAAGGTGGCCTGCTGACCATATCCTCCCTTCCTAAACTCCATGCCAAAAGCATAATATAACCCTGTGCCCAGCTGAATCAGTAGCCTGATCTGCTGCCCCAGTTCTCCCATGGCACGGAGCAGGCACAGGTCACAGGTGGCATCTTGACAGCTGCAGTTACAGCCCAGTCAGGCGCTACATTTAAGATATGCACCTCTATTCCTAAACCCCATCATTAAGAGCATTACTGTGCTGATGGCACAATAAACATTACATACACGCCATACCTGAGTTAGGGCATGGTGGATGGTATCTCTCATTATTATCCAAGCTCCCTCAATTTGAAATCACACATGTGTCAGCCCTGTGAGCCCAGCTGAGCTGTGGAAGGGTTATGTTAATTTTACCCCAGCCAGGCTGTCTCTGCTTCTCCCAACAAGACTGTAGTCCTGGGTGCTGCATCTCTTTGATCATTTGTGAGGGTTGGTAACACTGTTATATATTAGCTCTTTTGTTTCCAGGTCAGTACTGCTTAATCATTTCATGTGCAACATGGTACATGGAGTTCACAACATTGGCTTTGAAACCTCTTGTTCTGTTTACCTCTAATCTAAGGTCCCATTGGTGAATTGATGCTGGGAGCTGAAAGGCTGAAGTGCTTGTGGAGGCCTTGCTACCCACTGCTCTGGACTCTTATTTACAATTAAGCAAACCAGCTGTTTATTTTTAAGCTGACTCTGTCACCTTTCATTAAAGTGGCGACGAGGATAGGATCTGTGGTGAGAGGAGTAATGAATAGGGGAGTGAGGGTGGGTCGTAGAGAGTTGTAAGGTATGGGGAAAGATCTGGAATTAGGATAGAGTGTGGTGGAAATAGAGAGAGGTGAGGAAGGGTGGGCAGTGATAGAGTAGGGGTAAGGAAGGATCGGTGGGTGGTGAAAGGAGTGAGGAAGTGTGGCTGTGAGTGGCGGTTGTAAAGGGTTGAGAATGTGTGGTTGGGCTAAAGAGGAGTGAGGAATTGGGTGAGGGTAATGTGGGGTGGAGTGACCATGGTTTGCAGTGGGCAGGAGTGGGAAAAAGAACAGAGGCAGGGGATAAAGTGAGGACAGGAGTGGGGATTGTTAGGGTTGGGGTGGCACTTAAAGTGGTGTGGTGCAGTGGTATTGTGCAGTGTTGGGGGAATTTATGTCTTGTGGTGGAGTGGTGTAGTGGGGTGTTGTTTTATGGAGTGGTGGCATGGAGTGGCGGTGTGAAGTGAAGTAGTGGTGTGGCTTGGACTGGTGGTGTGGAATGCTGACATGCAGTGGTGGTGGTGTGATGCAGTGTGGTGGTGTGGTAGTTAGGGGGAATGGAGCTATGGGGTGTGGTGGTGGTGTGTTGGCATGGTGCAATGAATGTTGTAGACTGGTGGCATGGGTTGGTGTAGAGGTGTGGTGGTGTGAAATAGTGTGCAGTGGTGGGTTTGTGGGGTATGAATGTGGGTACCCCAGTGCTCGGGGTGCCCCCCACCTCCCTGTAGATGTAGATGGATGGAATTTACCCTTGAATTGTTCGGGGCCTGTCTTGGCACGAGGGTTGGACCTTTGTCCTTTCCCTTCTTTGGTATACATTTATCATTCCCCTTGTCATTTTGATTGAATGTTGTGACCAAAGCCTTTTTCTGGATGTGAGTACTCACATACCTGTAAGATGACTTTGCATGGTTCCTAGGGTCTGAGATAGTCTTGTCCACTAGCTCCTGGTGTAACTCCATCACACAAAGTTTAAGGATACTTTATTTATTTATTTATTGTGCATTTGTAAGGTGCTTATACACCTCAAGTGAATTGTCTATGAAATCGCCCACAGGGCTACAGGGAGGGAACACGGGAATGAAAATCAAATATACAATAATAATAATAATAAGATAGAGGCAGATCTACAAGGCCTTGTGAGCATTCAGAGTGGGTAGGTTCAGAGGGAAAGAGGGAAGAGGGAGAGGGGGGTAACTGTTAAGTGTACCCAGAGGGAACTGCTTGGGCGTGAAGCAGCTGTAAGTGTTTAGGTAAGAGTGGGCAGCTGCCAATAGTAAGTGCAAGCCTATGGTGCAATAGGCCAGTAGGTGTCAAGGCAAGTGCTGGAAGCGGGCAGAGGATGAAGGCGATTGGGTGTTTGAGGCCAGGACCAAAGAGAACACATAAGGGCCCTGGTCACCAATCTCAGCAACAGTGGGGTGTAGCAGAAGATGGGGGAAGGGAAGGAGGAGGTGAAAAGGAAAGTTTTGAGGGGCTTCCGGAGATGAGGAGATTCTGCTCAAGACAAAGAGGAAGGGGGAGGCTGTTCCATAGGAGGGATCCTGCTGAGGAAAGAGATCAGCCACCAGCACGCTGTAAGCGCTTGACACACAGGAAGTTGGTGCCGTAAGAACATGAAGATCTGGAAAGAGTACTTAGTGAGAACAAGTTGTAGATAGCATGGTCGCCAGAACGTGAAGATCTGGAAAGAGTACTTAGTCAGAACAAGTTGTAGATAGCGTGGTTGCCAGCCCCAGACAGTCTTATGGATGCTGCAGAGGGATTTGAATTTGATCCTTGCAGCAACCAGGAGCCCATGGAGGAATTTTAGGGCTGGAGAGATGTGGTCCCTGGGCTTGAGGCCAAGATAAGTCTTGTAGTCCTATTTTGGATTAGCTGGAAGGGTTGTAGTGAAGAAGAGGGGAGATTCAGGAAAAGGCTATTGCAGTAGTCAAGCCTAGAATGAGCCAGAGCTCTAGAGACATTGAGCATCTGAGGGAAAGTGAGGAAAGGAAGAATTCCTTTGAGGAGGTAGAGTTGAAAGTGGACTTTCTTGGCAAAGTCTTGGATGTGAAGGAGGAAGGAAAGAGAGGAATTGAAGAGGACTCCAAGGTTTCTTGCTACAGATGAGGGAGAGAGGGGAAAACCATAGAAGATGGCCAGAGTGACAGACAGAAAGAGGGAGTGCAAGTCCCTATAGAAAGGATCTCAGACTTGCTGGTGTTAAGGCAGATATCCTTGGATGTACACCAGGACTGGATGGCAGATAGGCAGTCAGGAATGAAGGAGGAAGTAAGTAGAGGATCAGAGGGAGGTTTGCAGAAGAGTTGTGTGTAATCTGCATAACACTGTAAGTGTGCGGAGAAGGTGGAAATGAGGTGTGCAAGTGGAGCAAGAGAAAGGTGTTAAAGAGTCAGGTAGAAAGGTTTGAGGCCTCGGGGACACCACAGGTGGAGACAGAGGTGGGGAGGAGAAAGAGCCCAGAATAACCTGGGATGGACGGTCACTGAGGAATGAGGTCAGCCAGTCCAGTGCCCGCTCTGAGATACCTAGGGTATTGTGGAGCCATTTTATGAGGATGGCATGGTTGACCATATCAAGTGCATAGGAGGGATCTAGTAGAAAGAGAACAGCTGGAGAGTTGGAATCAAGAGATGCATGTTCAGGAGAGCAGTTCCCATGCTTGTGGATTGTTATATGTTAATTCTTCGACCATTTTTCGATTCTCTTTTTTATTGTGGGGGTGGTCCTCCACCCCAATACCCCTTACCCTATTACGTATCCCTATACACCACCCCACCCTACCCCTTATATGCTGCCCGCACCGCCATATTTTTTAAATGATTTTTCAGCAAAATAATGTCAGCAAAAAGTGCAACAACAAAAAGGTCGGGGGAAGAATGAACATCGCACCCCTCTGGATGCTTGGAATCCAGATTGTCGTGGAGGCAACCAACAAGTTCAGTGTGCTGGGTCAGTTGGCGCATGGATAGCTTCTCCAAGAGTTTCCCAAGGAAGGGGGTGATAGATATGGGGCAGTAGTTGGCTGGCCAAGAGGGGTCTGCAGTAGGTTTTGTCAGGCGGGGGCGCTCAAGGGAGTGCTTCAGGGATGAGGGGAAAGATCCTGTAGCAAAAGAGTTGTTGTAGAAATCAGCCAATGCAGGGGCAGAAAGCCAATATTGTCCTTAATGGTTCTGGAGGAGCAGAGGGCAGCCTGTTTAAAGGAGAACTTCATGGAGCAGTCAACTCCGGTAACCTTATCAGTTGTGTTAGCAGAGAAGGAGGAGAGAGAAGCAGAGGGAGGAAGGCAGGCCACAGGAGGCAGGGGGTGTGGAAAAGGGGAGGGGGAGAGGGACGCAAGGGTGCTTAGGATGTCCTGAGTTTTTGTGTGGTCAGTGCATTGCAGAGGGCCTCGAACGGAAGAGGTGAGGAGGAGACTGTGGAAGGGTTGGCTAGATCCCTGCGGATTTTAAAGAGTTCTGCCATGTTGTTGGATACACCAAGTACGTGAGCCTGCATGTGGACCCTATTCTTGATGCAAATGGAGAATCTTTATTGCCTTTGGAGGAGGTGACAGGCCAGTTTGTCAGAGGGTGCACTTGATGTCTGCCACTTCCGTTCTAATCTCTGCACTTGAGTTTCAGGGCTGCATGTTCAGAGTCATACCAGGTGTTATGCTTGGAGGCATGTTTCAGGCGTATCCTCATATCCTCATATGTACTCAAATTAAACATGCCCTCCAATGTGTTAACTTTGCTCCCATCCACTCAGATATTTCAGAGATGAATGTGGAAATGCCTCAGAGGTGTGTCACCACTTTTTTGTGAGCTTTCTAAAGCTCTTGAGGTATTGTTCTGGGGTTTTGCACAACTTCCTGAGGACAGCAGCCTTCATCTGGGAATAGATTGACTTTTCATCAGGTGCCAACTGAATAATGATATCAGCTTCAACCATCGCTAGATATCTCATAAGGGTTGCACCTTTCAAAGCCCTTTCGCCTTCCCCTTCCTGGAGGCACAAAGCTAATTCCAGCTTTTCAAACCTGTCAAATATATCTCTTTCCTTCTCACAAGTGTGTACTAATTTCTTGGGAAGTGGTGCCTAAGCATTCCTTGCGAGCCACACTGAATGTTCTGCATTCCCAATGATTCTCCAGCTCAAGTTTGTTCAGCACTAGTGTGATCCTTCTGTTTCTGTTCAGCTAATGCTGCTGCTGCCTTTTTCTCTTCCCTCTCATCCCTCTCTTTCTGCTTTGCAAGAGCAGCCTCTTCCCTCTATATGTGCCTCTTGTCCTTCGGCTCCTGATTCTACAAAGCCAACTTCCTTTTTCTTTTTTTCGGCAAAGATGCTTTTGACTGGGTGCACTGTTTGATTCAAGGGGTTTTGATGCAGCATCCGGTGGCCGGGGTTCGATGGACCACCAGGGTCAGTTCGATTGGCAATGACGATCTGCAGCAAAGATTCTGGTGGGTCGAACAATGGTTCGAATGTGGCATATGCAGTGTGGAGTTTGAGCCTCAGCAATAGTGCATTCAGCCAGCAGAGTGCAGAGGGGATGTGGCCTAGCAGTTCGGGCTGGACTGCCCCTTTTGGGGTGGGGCCAAGCCTGATTTGCATATGGTCTTTCCCTTCTGTAATGGCTTGGCAGGCGAAGAACGGTGGTCTGGAGGGTTGCCCAGAGCACTGCCAGTGGTTAAGATTAAGTCTAAACCTTCCAGCCATCACCTCTTTGTTTTTGCTATGTCACCCCGAGTGGGACGGGTATGCCCAGACGTGGGTCCCGTGCCTGCTGGGCCTAGAGACCCAGGCTACTCCTCACTGATGAGCCCCAACAAGGGCGAAACATGTTTGGGGATGCTTGTGGTCTCGTGCAGAGGGGATGTGGCCTAGCAGTTCGGGCTGGACTGCCCCTTTTGGGGTGGGGCCAAGCCTGATTTGCATATGGTCTTTCCCTTCTGTAATGGCTTGGCAGGCGAAGAACGGTGGTCTGGAGGGTTTCCCAGAGCACTGCCAGTGGTTAAGATTAAGTCTAAACCTTCCAGCCATCACCTCTTTGTTTTTGCTATGTCACCCCGAGTGGGACGGGTATGCCCAGACGTGGGTCCCGTGCCTGCTGGGCCTAGAGACCCAGGCTACTCCTCACTGATGAGCCCCAACAAGGGCGAAACATGTTTGGGGATGCTTGTGGTCTCGTGCAGAGGGGATGTGGCCTAGCAGTTCGGGCTGGACTGCCCCTTTTGGGGTGGGGCCAAGCCTGATTTGCATATGGTCTTTCCCTTCTGTAATGGCTTGGCAGGCGAAGAACGGTGGTCTGGAGGGTTGCCCAGAGCACTGCCAGTGGTTAAGATTAAGTCTAAACCTTCCAGCCATCACCTCTTTGTTTTTGCTATGTCACCCCGAGTGGGACGGGTATGCCCAGACGTGGGTCCCGTGCCTGCTGGGCCTAGAGACCCAGGCTACTCCTCACTGATGAGCCCCAACAAGGGCGAAACATGTTTGGGGATGCTTGTGGTCTCGTGCAGAGGGGATGTGGCCTAGCAGTTCGGGCTGGACTGCCCCTTTTGGGGTGGGGCCAAGCCTGATTTGCATATGGTCTTTCCCTTCTGTAATGGCTTGGCAGGCGAAGAACGGTGGTCTGGAGGGTTGCCCAGAGCACTGCCAGTGGTTAAGATTAAGTCTAAACCTTCCAGCCATCACCTCTTTGTTTTTGCTATGTCACCCCGAGTGGGACGGGTATGCCCAGACGTGGGTCCCGTGCCTGCTGGGCCTAGAGACCCAGGATACTCCTCACTGATGAGCCCCAAAAAGGGCGAAACATGTTTGGGGATGCTTGTGGTCTCGTGCAGAGGGGATGTGGCCTAGCAGTTCGGGCTGGACTGCCCCTTTTGGGGTGGGGCCAAGCCTGATTTGCATATGGTCTTTCCCTTCTGTAATGGCTTGGCAGGCGAAGAACGGTGGTCTGGAGGGTTGCCCAGAGCACTGCCAGTGGTTAAGATTAAGTCTAAACCTTCCAGCCATCACCTCTTTGTTTTTGCTATGTCACCCCGAGTGGGACGGGTATGCCCAGACGTGGGTCCCGTGCCTGCTGGGCCTAGAGACCCAGGCTACTCCTCACTGATGAGCCCCAACAAGGGCGAAACATGTTTGGGGATGCTTGTGGTCTCGTGCAGAGGGGATGTGGCCTAGCAGTTCGGGCTGGACTGCCCCTTTTGGGGTGGGGCCAAGCCTGATTTGCATATGGTCTTTCCCTTCTGTAATGGCTTGGCAGGCGAAGAACGGTGGTCTGGAGGGTTGCCCAGAGCACTGCCAGTGGTTAAGATTAAGTCTAAACCTTCCAGCCATCACCTCTTTGTTTTTGCTATGTCACCCCGAGTGGGACGGGTATGCCCAGACGTGGGTCCCGTGCCTGCTGGGCCTAGAGACCCAGGCTACTCCTCACTGATGAGCCCCAACAAGGGCGAAAAATGTTTGGGGATGCTTGTGGTCTCGTGCAGAGGGGATGTGGCCTAGCAGTTCGGGCTGGACTGCCCCTTTTGGGGTGGGGCCAAGCCTGATTTGCATATGGTCTTTCCCTTCTGTAATGGCTTGGCAGGCGAAGAACGGTGGTCTGGAGGGTTGCCCAGAGCACTGCCAGTGGTTAAGATTAAGTCTAAACCTTCCAGCCATCACCTCTTTGTTTTTGCTTGGAATCAAGAGATGCATGTTCAGGAGAGCAGTTCCCATGCTTGTGGATTGTTATATGTTAATTCTTCGACCATTTTTCGATTCTCTTTTTTATGGTGGGGGTGGTCCTCCACCCCAATACCCCTTACCCTATTACGTATCCCTATACACCACCCCACCCTACCCCTTATATGCTGCCCGCACCGCCATATTTTTTTAATGATTTTTCAGCAAAATAATGTCAGCAAAAAGTGCAACAACAAAAAGGTCGGGGGAAGAATGAACATCGCACCCCTCTGGATGCTTGGAATCCAGATTGTCGTGGAGGCAACCAACAAGTTCAGTGTGCTGGGTCAGTTGGTGCATGGATAGCTTCTCCAAGAGTTTCCCAAGGAAGGGGGTGATAGATATGGGGCAGTAGTTGGCTGGCCAAGAGGGGTCAATTGTAGGTTTTGTCAGGCGGGGGCGCTCAAGGGAGTGCTTCAGGGATGAGGGGAAAGATCCTGTAGCAAAAGAGTTGTTGTAGAAATCAGCCAATGCAGGGGCAGAAAGCCAATATTGTCCTTAATGGTTCTGGAGGAGCAGAGGGCAGCCTGTTTAGAGGAGAACTTCATGGAGCAGTCAACTCCGGTAACCTTATCAGTTGTGTTAGCAGAGAAGGAGGAGAGAGAAGCAGAGGGAGGAAGGCAGGCCACAGGAGGCAGGGGGTGTGGAAAAGGGGAGGGGGAGAGGGACGCAAGGGTGCTTAGGATGTCCTGAGTTTTTGTGTGGTCAGTGCATTGCAGAGGGCCTCGAACGGAAGAGGTGAGGAGGAGACTGTGGAAGGGTTGGCTAGATCCCTGCGGATTTTAAAGAGTTCTGCCATGTTGTTGGATACACCAAGTACGTGAGCCTGCATGTGGACCCTATTCTTGATGCAAATGGAGAATCTTTATTGCCTTTGGAGGAGGTGACAGGCCAGTTTGTCAGAGGGTGCACTTGATGTCTGCCACTTCCGTTCTAATCTCTGCACTTGAGTTTCAGGGCTGCATGTTCAGAGTCATACCAGGTGTTATGCTTGGAGGCATGTTTCAGGCGTATCCTCATATCCTCATATGTACTCAAATTAAACATGCCCTCTAATGTGTTAACTTTGCTACCCATCCACTCAGATATTTCAGAGATGAATGTGGAAATGCCTCAGAGGTGTGTCACCACTTTTTTGTGAGCTTTCTAAAGCTCTTGAGGTATTGTTCTGGGGTTTTGCACAACTTCCTGAGGACAGCAGCCTTCATCTGGGAATAGATTGACTTTTCATCAGGTGCCAACTGAATAATGATATCAGCTTCAACCATCGCTAGATATCTCATAAGGGTTGCACCTTTCAAAGCCCCTTCGCCTTCCCCTTCCTGGAGGCACAAAGCTAATTCCAGCTTTTCAAACCTGTCAAATATATCTCTTTCCTTCTCACAAGTGTGTACTAATTTCTTGGGAAGTGGTGCCTAAGCATTCCTTGCGAGCCACACTGAATGTTTTGCATTCCCAATGATTCTCCAGCTCAAGTTTGTTCAGCACTAGTGTGATCCTTCTGTTTCTGTTCAGCTAATGCTGCTGCTGCCTTTTTCTCTTCCCTCTCATCCCTCTCTTTCTGCTTTGCAAGAGCAGCCTCTTCCCTCTATATGTGCCTCTTGTCCTTCGGCTCCTGATTCTACAAAGCCAACTTCCTTTTTCTTTTTTTCGGCAAAGATGCTTTTGACTGGGTGCACTGTTTGATTCAAGGGGTTTTGATGCAGCATCCGGTGGCCGGGGTTCGATGGACCACCAGGGTCAGTTCGATTGGCAATGACGATCTGCAGCAAAGATTCTGGTGGGTCGAACAATGGTTCGAATGTGGCATATGCAGTGTGGAGTTTGAGCCTCAGCAATAGTGCATTCAGCCAGCAGAGTGCAGAGGGGAACAGGTTTGTATGTGCAGTTTAGTGGTTCTAAGTTTGGGTGAGTGCCAAAGGAAGCTCCGGAGAGCCACGGTGGTTCGATGTGGTCAAACAGGCTCGAACCATTGCTCACAGTGGTTCGATGGCATGAAATGCATGAATTCTGGCTGTCTTGGCTCTCAGGTGTTCTGAGTCCCTCTCAGGGGTCTCAGGTACAAGTGCAGTCTGTGTTCCTGGGCTCTCAAAGCAAGGGAGGCTGGTGCACACTTCTAGGGGTCCTTCACCACAATGAGGTCCTGGACAGCAGTGTGACTGGCAGATATGCAGATCGTGTTCCACCAGCGGGTCACCCTCCCAATGTGCTTTGGTGATAGGTAAGGAACAAAGCTCACCTCTGCCTTGGACACTCTTCATCTAACTGGTGAAGGGATTTGGAAAGTCAACTCTCCCAACAGAGGTCCAATGAGATGATTCTTTCTTCAGTGTTTGTTCCAAAGTGAATCTGGGAAGGAGCAGGAGACCCCTTCTTTTGAAGGCTAAAGCCCCCAGGTGATTTGATGAAAGCAAGCATGCTTTAAGGGTCCAATCCCTGTCCTGGGAATTAGTGGACTTTGCTATCTGACATAGCACCCATAAAGCTTTGTGTTAAAGGAAGTGGAAGGGACATGAAGGAAGAGAAATAAAGAGAAAAAGCAAGACACACCTGCACCTAGATACAATTAAGTATTGTTGCGTCGTGCATTATAAAACTCCAAACAATCAATCAGTCAAGATGGTGAAAACCTTCCTCCATCTGGTCTGAGCTCCCTCAGTCTACAATAAACTTTGCCCCTTGCCGTGTCACCATCATCAACAGCCTTGTTCTTATGCAGCAGCCTGGTGTGAAGCTATTCATTTTGTGAAGGGTGTGCCCTTTGATTCACGATCCCAGGACAGCTTCCTGTGAAGTGGCGGTCTCACTGGA
This sequence comes from Ambystoma mexicanum, assembly GCF_040938575.1. Lineage (NCBI taxonomy): Eukaryota > Metazoa > Chordata > Amphibia > Caudata > Ambystomatidae > Ambystoma > Ambystoma mexicanum. The sequence continues at coordinate 865,635,292 of NC_090933.1, read as the reverse complement.
GAGGGTGTTACCTGCTGTGGCGAGTCAGAAGAAGGACACAGACTCTCTGAGGACATGGTGTCTAATATTTTATTATAACATTATAAAGACTAACTTCCACTATCACTATTGGTGATCCCTACCTTTGTTACTAACTAAGGTGCTAGTCAGTCAGTCGTGAACGGCCTAAGAAATAAGTCTGCTGTCCAAATCTACCCTTACCGACCCTGCTAGTTTGAAAACTAACTTAGGTCAGGAGAATGACTCCCTTCTCCTGAGGTTACTTCTTGTACCAGTCTGTAGGATTCTCTTTAATACACAATTCGTAAATAATCTCTTGTGACTTCTTGGATCAGCCTCTTTAGTTCTTCACATGGGCTATTGAGTTTTCTCTCCTCTTTTGGAATCCCTTTTGGGGATCTCTTATTAAGTTTATATTCTTGGCTGTTTACCTCAGTGTATCGTTGGCAGGTAATATTACTTGGGTGGGCTTTCCCTCCTGGGTAATTACACTTCAGCTTGTTTTTGTCTATTTGACTTTGTATGTGGCTCAATGGCATAGTTCTTTAAACTCTGGTCCATATCTTTCTTTCTCTTTAGTATTATTTTCCTTTTGTACAGAATAGTTAGTGGCGTTCCCCTTTTTCCCAGGGTATTATTATCGAATGTTCTTCATTACTGAGCTTTTTAATAATTCTTTCTCTTGAATCACAATATTTGGAGTTCATTTGTTTCTAGGTAAACTCAGTTTAATATATTCTAATGAGACGAGTTACTTGTGTGGTAAAATGATTCCCTGGGGCATCCCATGCTTCCTGTTCTCTCTCTTACCTTTGTTCTTGAAGGAGAATGTCGAATGTCTTCGAGAGCCTTCTACCTCTGGGACTTTCTCTCTGCTCATGAACTGCCAGAGCCTTCTATTCCTTGGCGTCTCTCAATTCCCATTCTCTGGTTTCCTTGAGGTGTCCCCAATGCTTTGCGGCGCCAACCAGACACCCAGTGACCTTCTATTGCTAGTGATATCGACAATCGTTTGTGAACCCTCTGTCCACCACAGATTCTCCTTCGTGGTCTCACCACCACCTTCCCCTGGGTTTCTGGCCTATTGGTTTCCCATGCTTTGGGTCTGTCATAGCTCTGGTATCCCACTCTGCGATATCAAGCGAGTTTGAAACTCACGGGTTTCCTACTCTCTGTCTTCTCCAGGTGTTACTCTGCTTCGGGCCTTCTCCGGCTTGCATATAGGTTCCTCTCACTCATCTCTTTCATCACTCTCTGACTGTATGTTCATCAATGTACTGAACCCAGCGGATTGGGTATTCTAATTTAAATGGAAATGATAATTTTCCATAAGTTAGCGGTATCTATTAGGAGTGTCCTCGTCCCAGTCTTGGTACTTCACAGTCTCTGGTATTCTACAGCATCAACGTAGGCTACAGCATGCTCAGTTTTAGGGAGTTCCTCACTGGAATGGAAGTCAATGTCCCCCAACGGGGAGTCTCTCCCAGTGATGTCCCACTTGCCTCTACCCCAAAGAAGGGTATTGCAGAGCAGGCTCCCATTGCTAGTCTCACAGGGGAGGGCTCCTACTTGGGGAGACAGGACTCATTCCCTCGATTCGTCACATAGCCCTCACAAAGGATCAAAAAGAGGCTAGCCTTAGGGCTAGAGCCTTTCTGGGAGCAGCAGAGATAGCCTGGCTGGGGAAAATACACACAACCCTTCCACAGCTGAGCTGGGCATACAGGGCTGACACTTTTGTGATATCAAATTGAGGTGCTTGGATAATTATGAGAGATACCATCCACCATGCCTTAACTAAGGTATGACGTATAAAGTTTAAACTTGCCACAAGGAAAGTAATCCCCATAATTATGGGGTTTTGGAATAGATGTGCATATCTTTAATCTCACTCTTCCCTAAATCTTCTCTCATTATGGCCACTCTCTATCAGCCACCAGGACAGTCCACTCTCTGCCTCTCAGAATGGGCTGACCTGGCCCCCTCGCTACTCTCCTCCTCTCAACTCCTCGTGATGGATGATCTCAACATCCATCTTGACTGCCCTGACTCCTCAGGTCCTTTCCGCTACCTTTGTGACTCTGTCTCCCTCTCTATCCTACCCTCTGGCTCCACTTATACTGCGGGCCACACATTGGATGCTCTCACCTCTACTGACATCCCTCTCTCTATCCCTCTAACTACCTCTCTCTTGGACTGACCACTCTCTTCTCTCAACACACCTGAAGCTCTCCTTTCCTCTTGCAGCGGCACAACCTACGCGGCCACTTCATTGTTACCAGACCGATGAAAAAAGTGACAATGGCTGCCTTTCCATCTACCTACTCTCCTCTTCCCATTCCTGTGACTGACTCCCATCCTAACACAGCCCTCGCTATCCTCAATCTTTCTATCTCCAACACCCACCACACTCTTGCCCCTGTCGTGAGGGTCCGACTGAAGGCTTCCAAAAAGTGCAACTCTTGGTACGACTCTGATCTGGCTGCCCATAAACGCAAAAACACTTGTGTATAGGCACGTTATAAATGTCATATCATTTCATATCAAATGTGGGGCAGCTGAGCGAAGATGGAATTCGTCAGGCAAACCATCTTACAAATAGGCCTGCCACCTCCTTCAAAGGCAATACCAGCTATGGATCCGCTCCAAAAAAAGAGTCTATATTCAAGCCTGCATCTCTGCGGCATCAAGCAACACGGCCAAACTTTTCAAAGTCTGTAAGGAACTGGCCACTCCTACAGCAGCCTCTTCTTCTATCACACCCACTCAGGACCTTTCCTCAGCCCTGGCTGTACATTTCATCACAAAAACCCAAGACATTCATTCCTCCCTCTCTTCCACATCACAGCACAAACCAACATGAGAGTCTCCCTTGGCCCCCCTCCACTCTCCCTCTCTTCTCTCTCACCCATTGTTAGGGAGAATTCTCATTATATGGCTAATTTCCCTCACCTAGTGAGTCCCCCAGCAGCTTTGCTGTATTTCTGGAGTTTATTTTTTTCACTTGGTAAGAGTGTGAGCTTTTCTCCCACTCTTACCCATGTTTTGCCATGTGTCTTTTACCTGTTGTTGTGATTGTGGACTCTGGAGTACACCACTTCAGTAGTCCCCTTCTTTTGTGTGTCACACAGCACCTTCAGTGCAGTGACACAGGGTTGTCTTTTAGACTTCCCACCGACTCCATTTCTGAGGCTGACTACTGTCCCCAAGAAAAGGGTAAAGGAGCCATTAACTTTACTTAGTCATTTAACCACAGATCCAGTACACCCCATTTTACATGGAGTACTGGAAAGGGTTACTCCTTAGCCCTTTTTACCTGTACCTCCTAGAGCATTGTTTCGCTCTTTTAACATTTAGACTTGGCTGGTGGCAGTGGTATCTACCCTAACCTTTCTACCGCGTTTATACTGCATAAACGTGGTATTGTTTTAGGCTATTATATTAGCCTCGAACATAAACCCGCTTGACCAAATACTCTTTCTTTTGGCTCCAGTCAGGTTTATTCGCCATTTCTTTTTGTTAAAGTCCTTCTTGTGTTTTACTTTGCGCGGCAAACCAGGTTTGCCTTCTGTGTTCACTGTCTTTTGGCGGGCTTCTGCCAAGAAGCCCTCCTACAGGCGCCTGGGTGTCTAGGTGGGCTGAATGTGAGGGAGGGATGTAGTCATCCCCTGCAAAGGGTATCCTAGAAAACCTAAGTCGCACTTTGCCATGATTGGCTGAGGTGGTTGTCCAGGCTGGACAACCCCCCTGCTGCGTGATTGACAGCCAGGCTGTGTGAATGGGGGATTTTCGCATAAAAGGCAGGTCTCTTGGGCTAGAAGTCAGAGTCGCCACTGGAACTACAAGGAACCAAAGAGAAGCGGAGAAGAAGACGTCTGCTGCAACTACCCCGTACCGGTGAAGCCCTGCTGCAGTTCTGAGCTATCTACCCTTCGACGACCAGAGAAGATCCAGTCCGGAGTCTTCTTCCCTTGAGCCTGGTGGGGATAACCAGCTCATCTTCTACAGCCAGAGGATCCTCTTCCTGGTCGAAATCGCTGCACACTGCTGTGGTGGTCCGGATAGCCATCTGAAGAGCCTCTCCTGTTTTTAAGGAGCGCACCTTTTTCCCAATATATTTTTATTGATTTTATACACATATAATGTAACTTGTGGCATATGAGTTGAGAGCGTTGCGAGCAGCATTACAGTGCTTATCAATACGTGTAATGAACAGAAAAACAAAACAAAAAACATAAAAAACAATGACAGGTCAGAGAAATGTTTGTGGGGAGGGTCAGGCGGGGGGAGGTGCGAAGATAGTAGTTCTCAGTTGGGTGAAGGTGAGCAGGGGGATTGTTCATGCTTCGGACTTGTGGAGGGGGCGGAAGAAGGGCTCCATAGAGGCCTGGACTTTCCCTGCCTCGTCTCTGGGCTCTCGATCAGGGGAAATCCCCCCCAGTCAACATCTCTGTTGTGCCCCTCCACCCTACTTTATCAGTCGACTTTGTCCATCCATCGTAGAGCGGGTGGTTGTCGGGCCAGGCCTGGGTATTTCTGAGTATAGTCCAGGAAGGGGGCCCACGTCTGGAAGAATTTGTCTCTATTCCCAAACCGGAGGGCAGTTATTTTTTCCGCTGCAATTATGTCCCAGCATTTCGTCCACCACATTTGTACTGCCGGGCCATCTGGGTTTTTCCAAAGCCTAGCCACTGAAATCTTTGCAGCCATCAGCAGGTGGGCGCATAGTTCAGCTCTGTGCCCTGAAAGAGGGAATTGGCCCTCGCCGCTTGATCCTAGTAGGACAATACCCGGGTCCCATGGGAAGGAGCGCACCTTTTATTCACTGTCGCTGCTGCCGGCTTCATCCCTGTGTGGTGCAAACCCCCCGGATGTCCTCCTTCGTACCGAAGCTCCCGGAACCGTGGGTCTGCAGGAAACTACCAGGAACAACTGCCGTGGCACCAGCTTCTTCATTGAATAAGGTACTGTTTTCTGCTTGAGGAAATAGGGTGAATCCCTTTTCTTCGCCTCCAAAGCTTGCCCTTGTCTTCCCTCCTTCTTATAACTTTTGCTTCCTCTGATGACAATATCTAAGTACTCCTGGCAACGTTAAATCTTGAACTATCCGACTGTGTGATCCTCGACAACAGCAACCCGGTTCCACTTGACACTGGCTCCGGCCTGTTGACTCTTGAATTTCTGTCAACGAGTGTTCTCTGATTCTGTCTGCCTTGACAACAGTATTGAATATGATTTTTGCCCCCAACTCTCTCTGGTTAACTCAGGTGCTAAGTGTGTTTTGCCCCGGTAACATTTCTTGCCGCGGATACGCATATCTTTAGTAAGACCGAACTGTCATTACTGTCAAAAATTGATCGCATTTGTATTCCCGTTAACGTCTTTTGTTTCACAACACCGGTCCATTAAAACATAGGGTACTTACCTTGAGTTAGAGTGTACCAAGTGGATTGGTGGGTTGTAGTGTATTTTACGTGTGGTTTTGAAGTAATAGAAGTGTTGTGTTTATAACAAATGTTTTAAAAATAAATGTACTTATATTTTTTACCTGAAACCGTGAGTCAGTGTTTGCTTGAGTCACAGTAATTGTGGTCCCTTTGTGTAATCTCTGCTACTGCTCATATACTCTTGAGATAAGCCTGGCTGCTCCGCTACTGCTACCACTTTAACATAGTAGTACAGGCTTGTACCAAAGGTGAACTTGTATTACCACTTGTAGTCTTAATTGTGTGTAGTGGTCCCTAAGGGCACTGCACAGGATTCTGCCTAACACCCGTCACATCCGATGAGGTCTCTAGACAAGTCCGGTCTATGAAGGCTTCATCCAAACAGGTGGACCCCCGCCCCTCCAACACCATTAAGGACAATATTGACTCCCTCGCCGAAGCCTTGGCGGATCTCTGCAATCTCTCCTTTTTCACCCTGAATGTTCCCAGCTGTTCTTAAACTCCATTGTGCACCCTCTGCTCAAGAAACCCTCTGCCAACCCCTGCTTTCTGGCAAACTACCGCCCTATCTCTATCACTCCTTTCCTGGGTAAACTACTGGAGAAGTTGTCTATCTCTCATCTGACCCTCCACACTGAATCTATTGGTTGCTTCCACGACCATCAGTCTGGCCTTAGAGCGTCCAGAGGCATGGAAACTGCTCTCCTGATCACCCGTAAAGACGTGCTTTCAAACCTTGACACTAACATTCCCTCTGTCCGCATTCTCCTCGACCTCTCCTCTGTCTTTGACACGGTTAACCACAACATCCTGATCGCTCGTCTCCATGACACCCTGGGAATCACAGGTCAGGCTCTGGTAAGGTTAACCTCCTTTGTCTCCAACCGCCCATCCCAGGTGGAACTTGGAGCCTTTCTCTCGACTATCGCCCTCTCAACCTGCGGTGTTCCCCAGGGATCTAACCTATCCCCCTGGTTCTTCAACACCTATATGGCTGCCTTCGCACGTGTGAATGCCTCTTTAACCTCTAACTTCCAGTGCTACGTGGATGACACACAACTATCTTTCAGGCTACTTTCAGCCGTCTTCTCCTCCATGCTCATATCTGACTGTCTGTCCGCTATTCAGTCATGGTGTGCTGCAAAACCTCTGCCTCAATGCCAGTAAGACTGAGATCGTACACATTGGGACCCCTGCTCCCACTTTCCCACTCTCACTCTGCCTGGCCCCACTTGGCCCTGCGCTCACACCGACCTGCAAGGCTAAAAACCTTGGAGTCATCTTCGACTCCACTCTCTCTTTCTCCTCTCACATTTCGGACATCTCCAAAAAGTCTATCAGCTACACCTCCTCAGAGGTACTCTACATTTTCACACCTTCCCCCAGCAGCTCACTGTCTCCAGAGCCCTGGAGACAGTGAGCTGCTCTAGGCTGGACTACTGCAACAGCCTCTTCCTCCACCACCCTGCTTCTACCCTGCGCCCTTTGCAACTCATCCAGAACAGAACTGCAAGACTTATTCTTGGCCTCAAGCCCAGGCACTGAATCTCTCTGGAGCTGAAATCCCTTCACTGGCTCTTCGTGGCTGTAAGGATCAATTTCAAGACCCTCTGCAGTGTCCACAAGGCTTTCTGGGGCCCGGGACCTATCTATCCGCAACACTGACTCTCTAAAGACTGTCCCTCCACAGCCCTCTGCTCACCTACCTCCGCACTTCTACGAGTGAGCCGGTTCTCCAAGCAGAGATTTGGAGGTAGATCGTTATCCTCAGCAGGTGCCTCCCTATGGAACAGCCTCCCTGCCGCCCTCCATCTTGAGCCTGATCTTCTTAAGTTCCGTAAACTTGTCAAGACCTTCCTATTCTCCTCTTCCTTCTCTCTCCCTCTACCCTACTAACCCAGCTCTCTGCTATTTCCCACTCTCCCTCCTCTTCCTTACAGCTTGCTGACTGGCCGCCTAGTGTACCCTGGAGTCTCACAGGTCCCTGGCACCCCGCCAATCCTCTCCCGCACTTGCCTCAGGGCCCTGCACTCCACCCACCCTTACTGCACTTGTAAATTACCCAAGAGAGTGGCTCTCTCCGCACTTACCTCAGTCTCCACCGCCTGGGTGCACTTGGATCCCCCTCCCTGTGACCGTCTGTGCACTTGAACAATCTGTACGCACATCGCCTGAATATCGTCTGTCTGTTCCCCCTTGTTTTCACCCCAAAATGCACTTGGTAAAACTGCAGAATCGCTGTTCAGGCCTATTTGCTGTGTCCCAAGTGTTAAATGTATTATATCCACTTACTCTACCTGTGCAGACTATTATTGTCTCCGAATTTCAAGGGCTCTGAGCGACCGTTGTTTTCCCCATGTTCCCACCCTCCTTTTGGCGCTTTAAAACACGTGCCTGTGTGTCGGCGCTTCATAAATAAACATTAACATTACCATTAATGCAGCCCTGTGCTGCAGACATTTGGCTGCTACTGTAGCTGTCAGGAGGGCACCTGCGACCTGAACCATCTATCTCTGTGCCATGGGAGAGATGGGGCTGCAGACCAGGCTGCTAATTCAGCAGGGCACAAGTATAGGCTACGCTTTTGGCATTGAGTTTGGGGAGAAGGGGTTCTGACCATCCTCTCTGAGAGAGAATTACCTGCATAATTGTATATTTAATAAAAATCTAAAATAACAGAGCTTCTACACCCTCCTCAGGTGGCAATCCTTCGCAGCATGCACAGTATGTTGCCAAGCAGGCTCTCTTCTCCTAGTGTGCTTCAGACACATCTGCCTCCAGCCAAGGGCAAGAGCGTGTACTCCTTTGGCGTGCGTGCTTTGCCAGCCGCGCGCGCAACCTTGCATTTGGCGGGAGCGGGAAGCTGAACTGTAACACGGCCATAGAGAATCTTCTCACCGTCTCCTAAATCTCGTTTTTCAGATGGACGTGCCTCCATCTCGCTTTTGTACGCTCAAGCAATCTGCATTCTGATTGATAATATGTACCGGTGTGCATGACTCGCACTTTAGAAACTGAAGCTACGTTTGGGGCTATACATTTCAGAAATGTGAGCGCTCATTATGGCTCGCGGCCATGTTGTTTTGCATCCCAGATTAAACGAGTTCGTAAGATAACTGTGATTGTCCTGTCACGCTTGAGCTGGATATTAGTGGCCCGATCTGAGCATCAAAGATGGGAAATTAGTTACCATTAAAGACTAGCTTCGGGCACTTCGTTTCTCATGAGCTGGGCTACGTGAACCTCCCGCTGAGGGCAATGAACACTATTAAATAGTTGTGATGCGCTGCTCCAAATTATTGAAAGAAAAGACCACTCCGGCTGCATGGCCGGAAGAAGAAAAGAACCCTTTATTGAAATCTGAATGCGGTATAAATATGTATTTAAAGAAAACTATTGAAAATGTCTGGCTCCATTCTGTCTAATAAAAAGCATTCATCTGAGTAGTTTTGGTATGGAAGCATCGAGAAGCGCTGCACTAAAGGTGCACTGTGCAGTGCACTGAGCACATTTAACCTGGCGACCTAGATCCTGCGGTAAAGTAGATAAATGGAGTCGCGGATGTAAACGTACTAAAAAAAGCAATAATACGAAAAGCTAATAGCCGCTGTAAAGCAACCTATCTATGCACCAAAAGAGGTGGAAAACAAAAATGCCTGCGCCATTATCTTCAGTTATTCTTGATATAGAACAATTAGCCTCGAACTGGCAAGAGAGACAGTAGGGCAACACTCTCCATAACTCTTGCTTCATACAAAGCCAGCATCATCCTGGTCAAAACAGTTATCCTAAAATCCTAAACAATGAAGGCAGCGGCCACGAAAAGAAACATTGCTGATATGCAAACACACACAGCCACACCACCTATGGGCGGTTACCCGGCTAGCACAGTAAGAGCATATTATAGTTTCCCTATTTATCACAGTATGACAGTATGAGGAGATGTCCCTATATCCAGATAGCAGAGTCCAGCATGCCAAGCTATTATATTAAGGTAATAGTCCAATATGTTCTCCTTACACAATCCTGGTATTCTCCTGTATGACCAGTTGGAGCATTAAAGCTAGATTCCAGTATGCCCAGTTAGCACAGTAAGGCCAGTTGGTGTCAGGTAATATTATCCCCACCAAAAATGTCACCGTATACATGGTCGTCGGGAACGGCCATAGGTGATATTTTTAGTGGGGATAATATTTGGGTTTTTTTGGGAGGGGGGGTTTTTTCGGGGTTTCCCCCGCTCCCTTTAAAATAATATGGGAGTTGCGGGGGTGTCCCCTGCTGGTTCCAGGCCTTAATATCACCGTAAAAATATGGTGATATTTTTGTATGGCGATATTGTTGCAGGGATATTAAAACATGGAACCGGCCAGTTTCCAGAGGACTATTCAGCAAAGTCATGACAGATTGGAGTATGCCCATTTAGCATTGTGTGGCAAGCAGAGCCAGCCCCAGGAGAGGGCTTTCCCTACACTACCCCAGTACAACCCAGCACTCTGACCTCAATGTATGCTCCCTTCCACGCAAGGAGAGATGTGGGAAGGTGGTTGTCAAACTAAACCAAACGCCGAACTGGGCCTTCAGCTAAGCACTGATAAAGTGTGAAGAGAAAGGTGTGCAGGGCTAGAAGGGCTCAGCGTGGCAAGTGGGGCATGGTCAGGTTCAAAGGGGGGGAGGTTTGGGTGGACATGGTCAAATCCTGGTAAGGCATTGAAGACGTGGGCCCAGTGCAGAAAGGGGCAACACTGGCCAGAAAGGGTCAGGGAGCCATTGCAGGTGCAGCGAGAAGCCCTGCTTTGAAACAGGCTTGAGGTAATTGTTTTTATGGAGGGGTTGTGCAGGAGCTGAGAAGAGTCAAGGGTGTCATGACAAAGCACCATTAGGTTTAGATTTAGATTGGGTTTGAAGTGAGATGAAATCTGGACTCTTTGTTGTCCAGGGAACAGCAAAGGGAAACATGGGCTGACAGGATGTTTTCGCATAAGAGGAAAGCGGGGCAGTCAGTTAAACAATACAACACAATAATATTTAAAATAATGCACGGTCCACTGTTGCAAGAATGGGAAATGCTAACACTCTAATAAATTCCCACCATCTTCATGTCATATTCCTAGTGGTGCCAATGCCACCATCTTCCTACTCATCTTTATCTCCATCTTCCTCACCGGCCAATGAGGCCAACTGTGAACGTGTGTGGCTTTTTTGTATTCGCACCCGTAGGCACGTGTTTTTTTAAAAAAACTTTTCTTTATTGGCAAGAAGTAGCAGACGGTACAATGCGCGTTAAGACAGTGACACACATTTCATATTGTAGCATGAGTGATGAAGTATAAGTACTACAGAAGGTCAGATACAATCCCACCAGAGGTTCAATACATTAGAGGCGTGCATCACGTAGCGAGATCAGCCCCCGGATCGGGAGAAGGAGGGGATGATAGTAGTTCCAAGTCCACCTTACCATTCAAGTAACTACAAAATTCTGTCCATATATGTTTAGGGCGAGCGTTACTAGGCAGCATGTTTACGTAGTCTTCTTCGCAGGATTGTGTCCAGGTGAGGGCCTTCAACCACATCTCATGGGAGGGGGGGGACCTGCGCTTCCAGCATTGCAGGATGCATTTCTTGGTCACACTCGCCGCCACATTCAAAAACTTAGCTAACCGTTTCGCTTCAGTCCCCTCCCAGAGCCCAAACAGAAGAGACATGGGTTCAGGGTCTACGCGGAACCCAACAATTTCAGAGAGGGTTTCGAGCACTGCGTTCCAGAACGGGGCCAATGCCCCACAGGACCAGAACATGTGTGCATGGTCCGCTTCGTTAGATCTGCATCTGTGACAGGGGTGGGATTGATCCTGGGCAAATTTTCCAATCGCATAAGGGGTGTAATATAGGCAATTGAGCAGCCTGTATTAGATACATCTAATTCTAGAATTGAGAGAAACCTTGCGAGTATGTGTGCACATTTTGGACCACATATCATCTGTGATGTCCAATCCCAGATCCCGGCTCCAGGCATCGCGAGCAGCGTGGGGGGCTTCACCAGCATGCGCCATCAGCATTTTATACAAGGAGGATACAATACCCCTGCCACCAGTGGAATTGGCTATGTAGCAGACCTCGGGGGACTCAGGGGGTTCGTTCAGGTATGAGGGCCACATGTCCTGAACCGCCACCCTAATACGGAAGTATTGTAGCAACTCTAATGGGGATCTGGAGTGTCCAGGCCTCCACGTATCTGGGGTGATGAATTTCCCGTCAGGGAACAGGTCGGAGAATGATCTGTATCCAAGGTCCGACCAGTGGCGTATGAGGAGCTTATCCTGTGTGGGGGTGAGGCCTGGGAAGGACCAAAGGGGAAGCCATTTGTAGTACGAGGGGGAGCACGAACCAGGCGCCAGAATCTGCCGCCACGCCTTAACAGTGGAGGCCACTGGTTCAGCCGGAGCTTGCATTCGATATGAGTGAAACAGAATCAAGGACATGACATTCACCTCCTCGGTCGCTAGTATTTCAAGTTTGACATGCGGGGGGGGTTCCTGGTGATGGTACCAATATGTAGCGTGCTGGGCCTGGGCGGCCGTCCAGTACCGGGTGAGGTCGGGTGCACTGAAGCCACCCCTCTCGTAAGGTAGGGTCATGTGCTGCCACTTCCTGCGCACAGCCACTGAGTGCCAAAGAAAACGGGCACACTCCGAGTGCAGGTCCGCAAAGTATTGTTTCCCGGGCCAAAGAGGGACGTTGGCGAATACGTACAGAAGTTTAGGGACGATAATCATCTTTATTAGGGACAGTCTCCCTGATAGTGAGAGGGGGAGGTTACGCCATTTTTCCATCTTGGTGTGGGCGTATTGTGCAGCAGCCCCATAGTTACCAGACAATAAAGAGGATTTTGAGAGGGACACCTGGACCCCTAAGTATTTGATACCCTCAGGAGCCCATTTGAGAGGGAATTCGCATGCTGGCTGGGAGGTTGCAGGAGTGAGGGGGAAGATTTCTGATTTAGAGTAATTTATGGTGAAGCCCGAGAATGTGCCGATTTTGATAATTTCACGCATGATCGGGTCGAGGTGGACCGAGGGGTCTCTGATATATAAAAGCACGTCATCGGCGTATAGTGATATAATTTCGGGAGAATCCCGCAGGCGAATCCCTTTACGGCCGTGGTTGTGTCGTACACTATCAGCCATGGGCTCGATGGCCATAGAGAATAACAAGGGGGAGAAGGGGCACCCCTGTCGGGTCCCCCTGTGGAGGCAGAAGGGAGCCGACAGGTTAGAATTAACCAGGACTCTGGCCACTGGATCAGTGTATAGCAGTTTAATGCAGGACATCATATATGGGCCAACCCCCATCTTTCCCAGGACCGCCCACAGATATTGCCACGAGACCATGTCGAATGCTTTTTGGGCGTCTAATGTCACGGCCACCGCGTTGGCTTGGGGATCAATTCTAGAGATGAGGTTGAATAGCCGCCGGATGTTTAAGGCAGTGGAGCGGGCGGGCACGAATCCGGTCTGGTCTGGGTGAATCAAGTATTTCATGATAGGGAGGAACCTATTTGCTATGATTTTGGCGAAGATCTTGGTGTCGGTATTGATAAGGGATAGAGGTCTGTAAGAGCCGCACTCATCCGGGGGTTTGCCCGGCTTAGGTAGCACGGTGATGACAGCCTCGCGCAAGGACCGGGGGAGGGTGGAAAGGCGCAGCGACTCCTCCCAAACCTCGTGAAGGAGCGGGGCAAGGAGAGCAACATGTTCCTGATAGAACTTGGCGGACAGGCCATCTGGGCCGGGGGCTTTCCCTTTAGGGAGGGCCGAAATGACAGCGGTGATCTCTTCAAGGGTGAAGGGAGCATCTAGTTGTTCTTTAGTGGCCAGAGATACAAGGGACATTGGGATGCGGTCCAGAAGGTCGTCTAACTCTTGTGGGCTGTGCTCTGGTTGTTGGGCATAGAGGGTTGCATAGAAATCTGCAAAGGTCTCAAGAATGGGCCGGTTAGACCAGTGTCGCACTCCGTCGTTGTCAATGACACAATTAATTCGAGCCCTACCTCCCTCGGCCCGGGCGTGGCGGGCGAGAGTGCGGCCTGGTCTCTCTCCTTCACCGTACTTTCGGGCCATATTGGGGCGGGCCAGGTATCTTATCTCGCTGTGGGAGAAGGACTCGAACGAGTCCAGTTCAGTTCTAATTTGTGCCAGTATGGACGGAGAGGGAGTGGCCGCATATTCGCGCTCTAGCTCCCCAAGCCTGGACTCAGAACGGCGCAGAGAGTTTCTAATATCTTTCAGGACCCCGGCCTCCCTGGAGATGCACATGCCCCTGATGAAAACCTTAAAGGCCTCCCATCTCACCCCGTCGGTTGTGTCATGGCGTTTGTTGCTATCAAAAAACGAGGTGATGTCTGCAAGAATGTCAGCCTTGAAGACTATGTCGTGTAGTGCGTCAGATTTGAACCTCCAGTTAGAATGCAGAGGGAGGGCCGGGTGTAGGGTGATGTCCAACGTGATCGGGGAGTGATCGGAGAGTGTGCGAGGGAGAATCTGTGAGGTGAGTGTTTTGCCCATGAGCCCCGCAGAGAGAAGGAAAAGGTCAATTCTGGAGTGGCTGTCGTGGACGGAGGAGTAAAATGTGAACTCTTTTGACGTTGGGTGGAGTACCCGCCAGGCGTCCACCAGTCCGGCAGTGAGCATGTGGGCGTGGAGGCGGCGAGCGGACCTGGACAATGTTCTGGGTGCAACACCGGATCTATCCAGGTCGGAGTCCAGGATCAGATTCATGTCCCCCCCCATATGATGGGAACCCCAACATAGCCAAGGAGGATATCAATGATGTGGTCAAAAAAATCAGGTGCATCCATGCAAGGGGCGTATGTGTTGACCAGCAGGCACTCCACATTGGCGAGGAAACAGTATAGTATCACATATCTACCCTGGGTGTCTATATGGCTGGTGCGAAGGGAGAACTCCAGGGACTTATGGGCCAAGGTGAGGACACCTCTGGATTGAGAGGAGAACGCAGTGTAATATTTGTTAAGGCCCCATGACGGGGCAAGAGAGGACGATAATTGTGCGAGGGCATGAGTTTCCTGTAAGAAAAGGATCTTGACCCCGTGCCTCTGGACGTAGGCGGTGACCCTGCATGCCTTAGTGTAGTTGCTGAGCCCTCTGATATTCCAAGACATTAGCCTAATGGCCATTCCGTAGCAATTTAGGAGGGATCCGAGTAGTGCGTGTCAAACACTGTCGTACGAATGCCGGCCACTTGTTCCGTGACCAGATGTGTCATACCCAAAGCTACCACTGTCTCACCATTTTTGTTATTATAACAACCCCCAACAAGACCTCCCCCCTCCCTCACTGCCATCCCCAACATAGCAGTGCCCAAGAACCCACCCCAAGTCTCATGTCTTTTGTGCCAAGCCCAACGGGGCTGGACCAATCCCCAAACCAAACAGGGGATCAGGCAGTGAACTAAACAAGCCAAACACGGCGTTGCAACTGCAGCGGGGGAAGCTGCTACCGTAAGCCCGATTAAGATAGTTGGACGGTGAAGTACATCAAATGGCGCACAGCGGTGGTTAAGTTAAGTTCTAAGAGGAGACAGCATAGTAGAGAGCGGTGAGCCGGGACTGTAGGAATAGAGAGTCCAGATATAGGTGCCCTATACCGTGTACCATATAGCTGTGACCCATGTTGTATTTCAGATTTCCACAATGAGTTACGACAATAGGAGAGTTCACAAAAGGGAAGATACATGAGATTATAAGCAAATTACACATAACAGGCGTGGTAATAGTACCACCATGGTTCAAGTAACAGGTGCATGGCAGGCCGGTTCAATCCTCATCAACGGGGTCCCCCACAGGGCCAGGGACAGGGATATGGGACTCAATAAATTTCACCGCCTCCTCGGGGACAGTGAAAAAGTGCAGTTTATTACGGTGGGTGAGCATCAGCCTAGCAGGGAATAACATGGCATATTTCACCCCCCTCTCTCTGAGCATTTTTTTCACCCCATTGAATTGCCTGCGCTCCATTTGAACACTGACAGAGAAGTCCGGAAAAATGCGGATGATCTGGGACTCAAGTCTCAGTTCCCCTCTTTCATGAGCCAGCCGTAGAATGTGGTCTCGATCTCTGTAGCTGAGGACCTTGGCTATAATCGGTCTGGGGAAGTCGCCTGGCTTGGGGCGAGAGGCCAATGAGCGGTGGGCGCGTTCGATAGTAAAGAAGGGGGAGAGTTGGGGATCCCCCAGGAGGTCTCTCAGAAGGGCCTCGACTGCAAGTTCCATTTTGCCCTTGAGGGCTGTCTCGGGAACACCTACGATGCAGATGTTATTCCTGCGGGACCTGGATTCCAAATCATCGCACTTCGCCTTGACCTGCTTCATATCTCGCACCAAGTCAGAGACCGTATTCTGGAGCACATGTACCTCGTCCTCAGTGGCCCCAATCCTGGTCTCGGCCTCACCCAGCCTAGTACCATGCTGATCCATTTTGGTGCATAGGGAGGCTACATTGGCATTTATATCATCTAATTTTTCGTGAAATGATGCAAAGTTTTTGGCCATAGTCTCCATGAGTGATGTAAGGTCCGGCTGAGGGGGGCCTGAGGAAGCATCAGAGTCGTCTTGAAGAAGGGCAGCCCCAGCTTGGTCTTGTTTGGCTAGGGCTTTGGCAAACTTGTCCATTGCTCCCGCCTTGTTGGCCCCTCGTGCCTTGCCGGACATCTTCGGGGGCACCTTGATAAGAACAGGGAATGTTTTCGTGGGGAGGACACAGCGGGGCCTAGGAGGATTAAAGAGGGACTAGGCCCGTAATCAGCGACGGGACGGCACTTGCCGAGGAGGCAGAAGCAAGAAGCACCCCCGGCTGGCGTAATCCGGGGCAGGAAGCCCAGACAAAGGGCAGGCAAGGTGACAGTGTGGTTCGGGGGGGACAGTATCTTGCGGCAAAGATCTCTGAGCCAGGGGGGCCCAAGCGGAGGTGGTCGGTGGTGGAGGGCAGCTTAGTCAGGAGGCGCAGGGAGCGCCCAGGGCGAGGCAAACAGGTGCTCAGACCAGGGAGAGGAGAGTAAAGGACGCTCAGGGTGGCACCCGCGAGAGGAGAGTGGCCGCAGGGGAGCCTAGTATGCTTGGGGGTAGATTTCTTCCCCAAAATGGAACAGTCACAGCCCAGGAATGAGGAAAAGCAGGTGGGCGCAATACGCAGCGACCAGTTCCCTCACCCTCCTCACCTTGATACCCCGCAGGCCGCAGAGTGTGTGTCCAGCTGGGATGAAGCAGGCCACAAGCCTGCAGTAGTGTGTCCAGGCAGAATCGGGCCCTAAATCCTCGGCCGGAACCCATAGCAGGGAGGGCGAGATACAATGCAGCAGTGGTCCAATAGTGTCTGTGCGGGGGCCTCTCCAGCATCCCCCGCCGTGTCCCACCGTATCTCTGCCCGCAGGGGGCCAGCGCCGCACACGCCGCCAAAGGCAGGAGCAGCCAGCAAGGGGCCGCGTCGGCAGGCCACAGGCTCCGGCGCACCTCAGCAGGGAGAGCAGGGTGCGGGTGTCAGTGAAGCAGGCGCCGGAGCCCCGATGTAGCAGAGGACCGATAGTGTCTGTGCGGGGGCCGCTCCAGCAGCCCCGCCGTATCCCGGAGTGTCTTCGGGTTGTCACCGCTGCAGGAGCGGTCGGCGGGGAGGCACGCCGCCACACCGGCAGGCCACGGGCTCCGGAGCAGCCCCGCAGGAGGAGCGGGGCGCGGATGATAGCTCTGCCGCAGCCGCCACCCGCCAAAGGCATCCCAGGGGACAGGTGATATATGCGACGGAGTCGCGAAGCCGATGTGCTAGGTGGTGTCTGCGCGGGGGCCGCTCCGGCAGCCCCCGCCGTATCACGGAATATCTTCGCCCGCAGGGGGGGCGGCGCCGCCAACGCCGCCGATGACAGGAGCGGCCGGTGAGAGGCCGCGCCGGCAGGCCACGGGCTCCGGCGCACCCCAGCCGGGAGAGCGAGGTGCGGATGTCAGCCCCGTTCAGGAGTGGCTGTCCATGCAGGCCAGGGAGGGAGGGCGGAGAGGGGGCAATGCCTGTGCCCCAAGCGGTCGCCCACCAAGCAGCAGGAGACGAACCCTCGTGGGGCAATGGAGGGGGGATGGGCTGCAGAGTCACGCGGCCCGGAGGCCTCCACCAGCGGAAAAGTGGCTCCGAAGGTCCGTTTTCGCCCAGAAACGGGGCAGGATGTAGCAGTGGCGATGGGCAGCAGAATGCCTGGGGTCCTAGCTCGTGTATATCACCAGAACCGCTGATTATGGCGATGTATAACTCACGGGCCACGGAGCTTGAACGCTAAGCGGCCATCTTGCTGGCCGCTCAACAGCGCCCCCCCGTAGGCATGTGTTTAACATGTCTTAAAATCTTGTCATTCAAGCCCTGAGCACTAAACAAGACAGCGGGCACAGGTTTATCTATTGGACCACTGGACTTTTCACTGATAAAGATTAGACTGGAGAGGTGATCATTAGAAGTCACCTTTATTTGGGGAACCTTGGAATTAGACATGCTAGTAACTATATTGAGTGCCTTAACCGAAATAACAAGAGTATTTGAAGCAGTACATATAAATATATACTGGACCTGGGTCAATTAAATTTGAGAGCTCTGATTTATAACTGAAGCAGTTCCTAAAATTGCAGGACGAATCGAGTCACACTTGGTTAGGGCGAGATGAAGTGACTTTTTCAGTAGACCGATTCTTCTCATTGTTTTTCTACCAACCTCACCAAAGCTGTATAAAGCTGAGCAATGGGGGTCTAAGCAGGAGTTTTAATAGTAAGGTCTACAACGAATAATTCAGATTTTGTTTGCACAGCAAGAGGTTTAGCATGTACAGGTTATCTGGTGATATATTTGAGTACATTTCTGTAGTGCACTTTGCGGTTCATATAAAAAGTCTAGCTCTTAGACTTAGCTCTTAGGGCACTATGATCTTGCAAAGCAGGATGAATAAGCTAAGGAGAGGTACCTAGTGGAGCAATGTCCCATGCTCTTGCGTAGCTTATTTTCTTCGGACTTTCTCTGGCTCTTATCCAGCAAGGATTTAGATGCAAGAGAAAATGGAGGAGAGGGGCCAAGGAAAGAGCAAAGGGGTATGAGGGAGTGTATTCCCCTCCAGCAACACATTGTTACTCTAAATGACGCAAGCACATACTGAATACCCTCTCCAGAGTTTAATTTTGAAGGATATGGAAAGATGGAGGTCTCTCAAGTGAATGTACTATTGCCACTGGCCTCAATAGAGGAATTAAGCTGTCAACTGTGGAAATCAGCATAGAAGTCTGTTTCTGCTTATTACTACTGGAGTCATGTGTGGTGGCCCCAATGAGCACAGGACACTGGATGAGGGAATAGGTGTTTATTTGGACAACTTGTATAACCAAATGGAAAAACAAGCACTCTCAGCTAATGGAGTGATGCACACACTTCAGTCCAATTGTAGCAGTGCAGTTAGTGTCACTGCACTGGAGATGCAGCAATTGGTATTCACAGCTCCTACCTACTAGAGCTCCCACAAGGCTTACTTTCAGCCATGGAATTACACTCTCTGTCTAGGGGAACTTGCTTGAGCTGCAGGCTGCAGTTCAGGTGTTCCTTTCACAGCTTCACAGGAGGAGCGCCGAGGCATGACCTTCCTGCGGGTCCCTCGCTCCCATTCTGCTGAGTTTCTGGCTCCTTCTGTGCTTCCCACGTGTACTATCGTGGGATCTAGGCTCCGCGAGATCTCGTGTGTTGGATCCTCACACACCTCCCTTTTGTTGGAAAAGCTCAGTCGTAGTCCATGATATAGTCTATGAATTTGGTTGGCTTTCTTCTTTCACATTGGGGTCTATTCTGGTCAATGGCTGCCTTGGGAGAATGAGTCTTCATGCCAGATGTGTCGCTTGGGGTTTGGTCTGCTGGGGTTGCTTCTCGGTCTGGCTCTCTCACCCAGGTTGTGGGGCTCATGCGAACGCTATCACTTTGGTTTTCATCTTCCCTGACCTCCATCTCTTGCTGTTGAGGGCTGTCTGTTAGTCCCCACTGGTCATCAACTTCTCCCATTCCCATGGAGGGGTGGGCTGTCGATGCCTTTCTCTTGTACACAGCCACCCTTTCGAGGTTCCACCTTTTCCTGTCACTGGTATAGACGTGGATGGTGCCTTTCCGTGTAACTTCTATGGCTTGGCTGTACATGGAGCCCATTAGGGTATCTTTGTGGGGCAGGCGTATCTTCACCAAGTCCCATTCATTGACCTCTGTGCGATATGATGATCTGCGCTTGTCGCTCTGTGATTTCATGATCTCTTTGCTACTCTGTAACCTAAATACAATGTCATTCATGTCGATATCATCATCCTGTGTTACATTGTGTAGCCACAGTGGTACCAGTGTGGATGCAGCCCTTCTCCCTCTTAACATCTGAAATGGCGACACGCCTGTAATGGCATTGGGCGTCAAGCGATGCACCGCAACAGCCTCTTTGACTATCTTGTAAGGATTCATGCCCAATGCACATGGCAGTTGCAGGGCTCCTTTGATGAATCGCTTCGCCCTTTCAACCATCCCGCTGGCTTGCGGGTGATACAGGTTTGCTCTCAATTGCTGGATATTGTGCTTCTTGAGAAATCTTTCCATGTCTCTGGAGACTTATTGAACTCCATTGTCCATCATTATCTCCTTTGGCAGTCCTTCTCTTTGGAAAAAAAGGAGCTGAGTACTTCAATGACTGTGGCTGTGGTGATCTCCGGCACAAATTCAACTCACACCCACTTGGAGAGGTAGTCCACCATGACTACCCCATACTTGTTGTCGCTTAACATGCCATCCAATGGGCCCATGAAGTCCAGCCCTATTTTATGCCATACGCCAGCTGGGTATCATGGGTGCTTGCCTTACATTTAGCCGTTTATCGCTATTTGCGCATTCGTGGCACCACTCTATCATTGCCCTCACTTCTTGGAGGAATTACTTGGTCGCCTCTCACTACTAAGCCATCAATTTCTGCAATCTCATTGTTGACCTTGCAATATGGTCACAGACCTTCTGGGATTGCTCTCTCATTTTGGCCAACCCGTGTGGGCCCATTCTGCTACTCTGACACGCTCATTTCCATCAAGTCCTTGTTACTTAGGTTTCCTATGGATGCCACCATGCATTTGTCTTCCAGGAATGTGGTGCCTGGGGTTCGCTGATCCAGTAACCTGCACATGCAGTCTGCTTGGCCGTTTTTCCAGCCGGCAATATGGGTGATCTCGTACGTGTACTCTTGCAGTTTGGTGGCAATTCTTGCTAAGCGTGCTGTTGCCTTCTTGGTACCCCCAGGGCTCAACATGTGCACAAGGGGTTTGTGGTCGTTGACCAGGCGGAACGTGGTTCCACAAACGTATGACCCGAAGTACTCCACAGCCCAGACACACGCCAGCATCTCCTTCTGGACCGTGGAGTAGTTTTTCTCTGAAGTTGACAGTACGTTTGACATGAAGGCTACTATATTTTCGGTATCCCCCCTTTTTTGGGTGAGAGTGGCACCTAAGCCGTATGCACTGGCATCCGTTGTTATGTACTATTCCAATCAGGGTTGAACGGTTTCAAACACGGGGCATGAAGGCTTCTCTTTTTGATTTCGCTGAAGGCTGCAATTTGATGTGAGTCCCACGTGTACTCCGTTCCTTTCCTCAGGAGGTCTCTCAAGTGAGACGTGATTTCTGAAAATCTGGGAATGAACTTTGCGTAATACTCCACTAGCCCCAAGAACGACCAGAGCTCCTCCTTTGAGGTTGGGCTTGCGGCATCGACTATGGCTTGGAGTAGGTTTTTATTAGGGCTCACAACTTCTTTCTATGACCGATAACCCAGGTACTCTACTTCACACACTCCAAATATACATTTATTGTGGTGTAGGTGGACTCCTGTGCTCTGTAGCTTGCAGAGGACTTCTCTCAGCACTCTGTCATGGGTTTCTGTGTCATTGGCGTAAACCAGGATGTCATCCTGGAAGTATGACATGTTGTCGATGGCATGAAGCAGTGAGTTCATCATCCTATGGAATGCTGACGCGGCTAATGACAACCGAGCGTCATTCGTGTGTATTGGAATGTGCCGAATGGCAAGATGAACACTGTGAGGGGACGTGAGCTTTTGTATCGATCGATCTGATGATAGGAATCACGCAAATCGAGTTTTGAGAAGACCTTTGCTCCTTCATCATTACGATAATTTTGTTGATGATGATCAAATGAAAACTGTCCGTGACCAGCTCCAAGCTAAGCCTGCGTAGGTCTATGCACACTCTCAAGTCGTTAAAGGACTTTCTTTTTATAAGGACCATAGGGCTTAGCTGTTCTGGGAACTCTACGGTCTCAATGGTGCCCTCATCAACCGTTTTTAGAAGCTGGGATTCCAGGGCCGACCTCGCTGTCGCTGGAACTGGCCTGACCTTGTGTTTGACTGGGATGGCATTGGGTTTTAGGCCGATTTTGTGTACGCCATTTTTTATCTTTCCGGGCGTTTCAGAGAACAGCAAAGGGAAATCACTTCTCAGATCTGACGCCCCTTCCGAGGAGACCAGCAGCACCTCTTCAGCAGTGCTGGGGGTCTAACCGGATACTCAGTTTGTGCTGGTCGTCCCATCCCAGCATTGCGGGACCTTCGGTCGAGAAGTACACTTTTGTTGTGGTACATCTATCCTTAAACTCAAGTTTGTCTTTAATGTAGCCCAAGAGTTCTATGGTGGCTCCCCCGAAGACTGTGGGCTTTGGCTTGGTGCTTCTAATCACAACCAAGTCACTTCCTACCATGTTCTTATATGTCTGGATGGTGAGGATGGTCAGGTCAGACCACAAATCAGCCATGACACGTGTTTCATTTCTGTCCACCTTCACTACACAATGGGGCTTCTCTCTTGTGGCTCGAGTCGGGTTTACCATGATTACCATTGGCCTATCGTCTGGTCCCTCCTCATCACTTATTCCTCTGTCTCCTTCGATATGGGTGACTTTCTTTTCCCACCATGTGCAGGCTATGGCGACATGACCAAAAAGCTTGCACTTAGAGCACTTTTTGTTCCTTGCAGAACAGTCTCTATCGTTGGCCAGATGCTTGGTGCTGGCATATCTGTAACACTTTTGGGATCTCTCCACTTGGGTCCTTTCTCTTTTGTAGCTTCTCGTGGCTGCCTATCTCTGCGCCTTTCCATTGCACAGCTGACATTTCAGGTGCAGGCGAAGGTCCGCCAACTTCTCTGCACCTGTTTGAGATTTCCTCCTTGGTTCTCGCTATTTTAATAACCTTGTCGAGGTCCAACTCCTTCTCCTGGATAAACATGTCCGGGACTTTATGGGAATTGGTGTGAACCACCAACATGTCGCAAATGACTTGCTCCACATTGTCCCCAAATCAGCACAAGGCCGCTAGTTTGCTCATTCTGGTGATGTAATCGTGAACCGGTTCCGTTCCTTCTTGTTTTCTCGTGTAGAACTTGAGTCTGTGGAGGAACACATTTTCTTTGTTGGAGAACCTCTTAATAATGCAGCAAATTGCTTCCTTGTAGCCATTGTCGCCTTCGCCTGTATGGAGCTCACCCTTCAAGTCCGCGAATATGCGTTGCCCTTCAACCCCCATGGCATTTAGTAGCACAGCCTTTTTCCTGACTGGCGAATAGCCTGTGCTTCCCAACGCCTCCAAATATGTAGTAAAGAGTGTCTCCAATTGTTGCCAGGGGATGACAGGCCTGCCGGGGGACTGAAGGAAGGTGGGAGGTGGCGTGGTACCTTCCATAGTGCAGCGGGAGGTTGTTTCTGGTCCTCATTGCCAATTATGTGGTGGCTCCAATGAGCACAGGACACTGAATGAGGGTATAGGTGTTTATTTGGACACCTTGTATAACCACAGGGAAAACAGGCACTCTCAGCTAAGGGAGTGATATACACAGTTCAGTTCAATTGTAGTAGTGTAGTTAGTGTCACTGCACTGGGGATGCAGCAACTGGTATTGACAACTCCTACCTACTAGAGCTCCCATGATGCTTACTTTCAGCCATCGAATTACGCTCTCTGTGTAGGAGAACCTGCTTGAGCTGCAGGCTGCAGTTCAGGAGTCCTTTCACAGCTTCTCAGGAGGAGCGCCGAGGCACCACCTTCCTCCTTGTCCCTCGCTCCCAGTCTGCTGAGTTTCTGGCTCCTTCTGTGCTTCCCGTGCATACTCTTGTGAGATCTCGGCTATTTGATATGTTGCGTGTTGGATCCTCACACCATGTTTGCTTGACATAGTTCTTAGCCATTAAGAAATTGCAGTCTGTTCAGGTGCCTTTTTCACCTTTTGCTCATTTATACCTTTAATAGTAGGCATAGTGATGTTTTTACTCACCCTGGATAGGGAGGATTGTGACTTCCTGGTGATGTGCATTTGGTAATAGGCATATTTTAATTTTTACACCCAAAGTAAACTATGGAAATGCCATGGACAGAGAAATATGCGCAAAGGAAACAGAGTGGCATGTAATGAAGATCTAACACCATTAAAATTGACACACAAAAACGATGAAGCCAGAAAATCAGTCCCATGGATCCTCATTAAACTAATAGTCCTCATAAAATGGTAAGGTTCACGTTACAAAAGTAAAAATGTTTAAAGCATTACTAGAAAGGATTGAAAATAAATACTTTGTATATTCTACAGCCACATTGACTGCAGGCTCATCCAACCCTTACAACAAAGGATGCAGCTCGCTGACTTCAGTGCTATTTGAAATAAAAGGAACAATGGCTGTGAACATTACCATCACCTTTTCAAGTGACTGAACAAGAGCTGTACATGATTCAAGATTTGGCTGTATACAAAGATCTCTAGAATTTTGGTATGTTTGATATAATACGAAAGTTTGAAGGGTCTTTTGGGTCTCCCAAGTGCAGTCTCCAGCTGCGTTTTTTAGCAGTGGTTTGACATATGAAGTCTTGACAACGTTTGGTACAATTCCTGTTTCGAACGAGCAGTTCATTAATTTGCCATGAAGAAATATGGTGTTTCCCTGTTGAGGATCTGTTTGTAGATGTACCCAGGGTAAGGGTCAATCAGAGAGCCGGCTTTGTTGCTAGGTTTCACCAATTTGTATTAGTCTGGTTTGGATATTAGTTTAAAGTGGTTCATCAGTGGAGATTGTAGGCTGAATGTCATTGAACAGGGTTTGAAGTTTGCTTTCCTTGTTGCTGCATTGATGAATTGCTGTATGTTTAGTACTATGCTTCTGAAATGGTTAGTGAAATCATTACATAGTTTTTGGGTAGATGAAGGTACTTTGCTGCAGGAAGAGGAGTTTCTCATCTCATTAATGATTTGGTACAGTTCTTTCTCCAGCTAAGATGAATTATCAATTTGTCCAGAATAGTAATGTTTCTTTCCTTTAAGAATATCTGTTTTGTTGTGGCAGATCGATCTTAGATCTTAGCTCTTTTTCGTTGAAGTGTTTCCTCGATGTTTTTTCAAGTATTCAATTTCTTTTGTTCAGTACTCATAGGTGGGGTGTGTACTATCTTGCCAAAGTCTTTTTTACTGAGAGTCTTTCTTCTCTCAGTAAGTGTTCCGGATTGGTGGTGTTGGATGTGGTCTCTTCCATAAGATTTCTGAGTTTGTCCAGGTTTAAAGTTTACCAGATTCTCTTCGCAACGGTTGTTCTTTATAAGTTGGGAGCTGACACATTAGAATGTTGATAGTAAATGGAATAATTTGATGATCCCTCGAGAGTACCTGAATGTGTGGGCAGGTGGTTGTTAGGCCTGATTCACAAAATCCTGTTGTGTGTGTCATTCATTTAACTATTTGTTTGTGGTGAAAGCTGGCCATGTAAGAGCTCAAACCTTTGGTGTCTGATTCGGTTTACTCCTCCACCCAGATGTTGAAGTCTCTGACTTGGTTAGAAATTACATCTGTGAAATGATTTGAAAGGATGTGTTGTATGATGGTTGTAAGAAGAAACGTTTGGTTTGGTGGTTGAGTGTGAGTTGGATTTGGAGCCCTTCAAAGTCTGGGTGGTACATGTGATGTGAAATCAATATTTTGAGACGTTCCTTGAGTGCCACAGTGAGGCCTCCTCCTCTTTTGCCGGTCCAGTTAACTTGGATGAGTTTGAAGTTGGTGGGGATGGATTCATGGGCTATTACCTTATAGTCATTTGACAACCAGGTTTCTGTTCTAAAGAGCATGTTGGTTCCTCCTTCGTAAGAGTTTCACAAATCTCCATTCTGTGTTTAGAGACGGAGCGGGCATTGATCCGGCATTGTCTTCTGCCTCTGGATGATGGTGGCATTGAATGCCTTGTGTGGTTTCCATGTTCAGTGTGTGAGCCAGAATCCAAGTTGTCAGATGGTCAATTGGTTGTGAGGGTGGGCAGTTGCATCAAGTCTGATGTTCAGTTGTTAAACAGGTCCAGTAGGTTACGGGTTGGGTTGTTTAGTTTTCTCGGATTCCAGGATTAAAGTGATTGTTGGGTGGTCTCAGTGATAAAAGGAGTATATAGATTGAGGTTTCTTGTCATGGGCGTGTGGTTTCTGGTATCTCTGTCATGATGAATGGACCATGGTTTCCAAGTTGGTATTCTAAAATTGTATTGTTGAGCTGGTCGCCTTTAAGGTTGTACTACAACTTAAAAAGTCCTTCGCTAGCTAGACAAGAGGGGGGCTAGTGCCCGAGAGTCACAGATCCCAATGCAAACCTACCAAGTGTGGGCAATGCCAACAGGACGTTTGTAGGGGTCTTAAAGTTAGAAAACAATTAAAGAAAGGTTCTAAGCAGTACCACTCCCAATTCAAACACCTTAGTGGACGTCCAGGAGAGAATCCATGACCAGAAATTAACCTGTCACATTCAGGCAAGGAAATGGTCGGGCAATGACTTTTGCCTTTTGAACCCTATGGAGGTGGGGGGTGGGTTGAAACACCCCTGTACTCCGATTCACTCAGAGACCAACTGAAATGCCTCGGCCCGCTTGTCTCATACCTTCATTTGGTTAAAGGCAGTACATGGTGCTCAGGTGTAGAGGTCACTTTCAACGCCAGGTTTTGGTTCTAGCTATTCCTTGTTTCCATGGTCCGATGGAACTTTTCTGGACACTGTACAGCTGGACACCTCTACCAGACTGAGAAAAGGACCACCCGTCAGCGACAGCCTCAGAGGACCCCAGGACACAATGGAGGCAGCGATTAGGGATGGCCACTCTGAAGACATCAATAAACAGCATCCAAGAGAAACATTTAAAAAATAGTACTGTGAATAAGCTTGAGTTAATGCTGTGTCCAAAATAAACATCTGTATTTTCTACAAAGACTCTAAAACATTTTCATGAAAAAGATTCATCATATAAAAACATATTCTTTTTGCTCAAGGGGTTAGTAAAGCGTAAAATGCGTAGGTGAAACTACAATTGCCATCCTCCATTAGACAAAAATCACAATCGTGCATTGATTCCACATTAATATTGTATACAAAATGACATGTTAGACCAGTCTCAGACGAATTGTTGAAATTCACCCCACTGTGATTTATCTACCTTGTCTTAACATCAATTTGGAGTGAGATTGGTGGTGACACCTATTAATGTCAAACTCTAAAGTCTAAGGACTCAGCCCTCAGTCAATACATCCAATCACTGGCACTTCTTGAGCATATACCGTTGACACCTTGTGTTTCGACCAATTATCAAGGATACAATCACCTAACTACATTCTTTTCTTTCATGTACAAAGGCCTTCATCAGGACAAAAAACCCTTCACAACATTGAATATGCCCCTTGCATCTTGATTTTAGATTGTATTTTCATTCTTTCTTTTCTGGAATATTGATGAAGTCAGTCCAACACACATCTTAAAACATATATTAAAAAGACTGCAAACAATCACAATACATCAAAATCACTCACTTTTTAGTTCATAGGCTCTTCTCCCCAAGATGAGAGATCTTCATTCATCAAGGCTGAATAATCTATTGGCCTCACTAATGAGAGGCTTACATTTTCTCCCTAAAAATACAAAAATTGCAGTCAATACCCTATTTCAACACTGATTGAATTCGACAGCATCTATTCTTTACCCTATTTCCAACGTAATTAACTCATCTAGTGAATTCTAGTCACTCATAACACTGAAGAAATCCTGAAACCGCCCTGATGTACACATACACATTATGTATAAATGGTCTGAAAGAACCTCCTACATGTTTATGAATAAACACAGTTCCAGAAATTGCTACGTTAAGTAGAGAGGGAAAAAAACAACTACACCCCCTCAGAGCTTGTGGCCATAATTAAAACACTGTGTGCAGTATCAGTAAGGACATGACTACGTGTCTCATGCCCCTCATACATTTTAGCCATATGCTCCCGTGCGATCACAGTAAATGGGGTTTGCGGCTTAGCTGTATCTACCCACCGGTTATCAGAATGCCAATCTTGTGTTTCCTATACCGTGTCTCCGGTTTTCTCCTTTGGCCGGCATCTCTTTTCACTGCTTAACTCAATGCTGGCTGCTCCACGCTAGTAAGTATCAGCAGTGCAATGCAGTTGGGCACATACTGGGAACACCATGCTGATGTATTATGCCTGAATAGGATTATCTCCTTATGTCGACCACTCCTTTGTGGTCACCATTCAACCTACAGACCCGCATCCTATCAAATGATAGGAAAATTACCTCTTCCGTGAATAAATCACATACACATATTTCACTTGCTCTGTACAAAGATGTATTTATATTTAAACCTTCCTCTACACCTCGACAAATAGAAATACTTGTCAGTACATCGTATGTGTGCTTTAAGCTCATAAAAAGTGAGGACTGTGCGAAAAATCATACCCGCTATGGGTGATGGAATACCTAATGTTCCAGACGTCTTTAAGAGAGATGGTTATAACAGTTCTCTCACCATTGAGCAAAATGCAAAAAGATATTTGGGGCGATAGCTCAGGGGCAACATGCTCGCCTTGGAAGCAAGATGACACAGAGCAACACAGGTTCGATCCGCGTGTCAGCACTTAGAAACCTCAGGATATTAAGTGCGTTATAAATAACCTATCATATCATATCATATTTTATCATATCATGGGGGTTTTGTAAAAAGCCCTCTTCAAACATAGTTGTGGGCACTAAATCTCAGCAAAGTAACATCACATGGTATAAACCCCTTCCCAAATATTTCAGTGCCAGTTATAATAGCCTATCCAAAAAGGAGGGTGTTCCATTCTATACACACATTAAGGCGTGCTCTACTGTGTCAGATACTTTATCCATCTTTGCTCAATTTTTCTCAAGGCCGCAGCTGTGTCACCTCCCCTTGGGTCCTGATCAACAGCCTGTATAACAAACCAAAAGATGTCTCTGTGTGCTGATGCCTAAGAATGTGTTCTACTAGAGGTTTATCCTGCACTTTGTTTTCAACGCAGGATATATTTTCGCATATCCTCTGCCTGACTTCCTGCATTGTCTTCCCAATATACAGAAGGTTATGGGACACTTGATCATATAGATTACATTCCTCGATGTACAGTTGGTAAATCGCCTCAGCTCCCATTCTCTCCCACTCAGGTCAACATTCTTTAGATTTCTAGTCAAAGGGCTGTGAAAAATCAACTTCCGGGGCACCAGTGGCCCAAGGATGAATATCGGTTTCTAAACTTTCAGTCAACCCCACACCTCTAGTACAGCAGAAGGTATCTGAACTGATCAGAATACAAGTGAATTATAAGACCTCCTTGTCCAAGTTTTGGTAACGTGGACGGAAGGGCAGGCGTATCTCTGCAAGGTCGTGGATCGTTGGTTATTTGCAACACAGCGAAAATGCAATTATTACCCAATGATAAAAGGGACTGTCCAGTCAAGGTTATATACAAATATCTACTTTATCATTACTACAACAGACAGTTCTAGCACACTACAAAATACAACCCAGCCTGTAAAGGAACACAGAGGACAGACAGTTTCACAAATGAAAGGGATGCACTTTGGATACTGACAGGAGGGTAGTTGGTAAAGTAATTAGTCTTTATGTTCAAGATTATTTGGTTTTAGCACCAAGGGGCAAAGGGTTGTAACTGTCTCTAGGGGCCTTCAGAGAAGGACCAGGGGGGCAGAACCACAATGCACCTGGTGCTGAAGAGGTTCTTGTCACCCGACAGCGTTGAGGAAGTTCCAGGGTGCTTTGCAGCCCTTGAGACACAGTTAGTGGCGGTTTGAGGATTCGACTGTCTCGAAAATTTCCTAAAAAGATGGACGCTTGGTGATGATTGTGTGGCACTCCTCCTAGCTTCTTCGCGGGGCTCATGTCCTTTCAAGGCGGACGGCCCATATCTCTGGAGAGTGCTTGCAGGCAACAGCCTTGCCCTTAGTTCAGATACTGTCCGGCACTTCCCATCTAGGAAGCTTGCTGGCAGAACCTAACAGGGCACGCTGTGTGCTGGCTGGGTACCGCTTCTGGATAGGTCCTCTGAGTCTGTTATCTCCCTCTGTTTCCTGGGAGATGTTTAGGGGAGGGATCTTGCTTCCCTCTTGGAACTCCTGGCCTTCCTTCACTGACGGAAGATGTAAGGTAGACTGTACCCTCAGTTCGGGTCCAAATGAGTCCCTCTTCTTACTCCTTTCAAAGTCTTCAGATGATCTGCTAAGTGAGGGTTGCAGCCCTCTTTTAAAGCCAAATGGGCCCCAGTGATTGGTGCAGGCTAAGCCCACCTTAATGAACCAATCCTGCATACCGCCCAACAATCTTCTGTTATGCATGAGGTCAGGACCAGAGTGCTCTGCAACAGGACAGACAAGGGGGTGACAACATATACCTAAGTCCCAAGCATCTCCCTGTCTGTTGTAGATCAAAGTGTCTCTCTGGTTAACTGAGCCCTCTCTGACTCTTGATTAATGCACAGGGTCACCCATTGAAGTTTGTCCTGGGAAAAGACTTCCTGTCTCCCTCAAACAACATACTTCTCCTCTCTGAAAGTGGTCTGCTCTGCAGGGACACCTGCAGTAACTGCTGGACCCAGACATGCATGTCACTGCCTTTTTAGACAGTGGGGTGGGAACTAGCTTCAAGCTGACACATTTCATACCAAAGGGGTGTTAGCCCCGCCTTTCCTGTTGTCTATTGCGGCAACCAAGCCCCTTCAGACTTGATTCAATTATCTCTCATTAGTATGCACTGCCACCAGCCAGAGGACAATGGAAAGCAGATCCATTGGGCCATTGATATTTAAATTAGGCTGCCCATGCTGGAGGAAGGTGTGCCTTCCCCCTCCTTGAGATGCGTTGATGTACCCGGGGCTGTCACATTCCAGCTGAATATAACAAGGGAAGACAGCGCCTTGTAGGCTGTGCCTTCCCGGAGTACATGTGCCGATGAGTTTTGTGCGGAAAGCAGATGGACTGTGTGTCGAATAGCCTCACACGGTCCTTGGAGGTTGGTCTCCCATCATTCATTTTTATTTATCAAAACATTACAAAGCTCAGGCAAGCACACTCTCCCCGTGCAGATGGTCAAATTCCTCAAAAGGGCACACCGATCATTTTCCACATTTAAAATGTCTCCTCAGTGGTGGCAAACCCAGTGATGGGCGAATGAACCTGATCCATCTTTTCTTCCCATGCTGATCATGTCCCAAATATTGCCTCAGACTTAGAATCATTTTAAAGGCAAAGAGGGTTTTATTCAAAGAAAGACTTGACACACATAAAATATGCCAATTAATACGAATCACACTCCTCGGCTGGTTGCTCACAGGACTGAATGTCATGACACAAGTGGGTTGTTTCTGTTTCTGCAGACAAAGTTCACTTTTCTGATTCTTCAATATTTTTTTGGCTTGTTTAACCAACTTGTGGGGATAGGCCCCTTCCTCTCATCTTCTCTGAAGGATACCTGCATGTTTTTTCAAAAGCATCCCTTAATGTACAATTCCGTCTGATACGGATAAATTGCCCAAAGGGTAAATTGTCCTTGAAGGACCTGGGATGAAAACTCTCATAGTGTAAAAGACTATTTCAGCCCGATGGATTCCTGTATAGTGAGGTGATCATTGTGTTTAATGATCATTATATCTAGGAATGCAATTTCTTTACTATGCAAAGACCTGTCCAGTAACACTGGCCAGCCAGTTACAAAACGACTCAAGCTCTGGCCACCCCTACATACCAGAGAAATAACATCAATAAATCACCATGTGATGATATTTAAAATGAAAGGACTTTCACTAAATTGTCTCTCGAACTCTGCCATGTATACAAGTTGGCTATATATGGGGTGAAGGTAGCCCCCATAATTGTACCCTTTACTTGCTTATATAGGCGGTTTTACACACTCCACAACAAATTGTATAGGTGCAGTCCTCATCTCATTGGTGCGCTCATCCAACAACTTCTCAAAAACCTTAAGACTCCCCTCTTGTGGTATGTTGGTTTACAAGGCCTCTATTTCAAGGGTTACCAAGAGTTCATCCATCTGCACATTCAATTCACCAAGGAATTGTATTATGGCTGTAGTATCCTTCTCATATGTTTGCATCTGGCAAAAAAGGTTTTAAAATGAAATCTACATATATGGCCAAAGGTCCCAGAATGGAGCCAATTCCCGAGACAATGGGCCTCCCAGGCAGATTAACCTAGTCTTTATGCATTTTAGGGAGTATATAAAACAAAGGAGCCTAGGATTTGTTTGACAGAGAAAATCTTTTTCAACCTCACATGCCCACCCTATAGCATTCTGCCTCTTCAGACAGTGTTCTTATCTGTACACTCAGTCTTTGAGTAGGATCCTCCTCTAATCCTTGATAAGGAGTAGTGTTATTTAGAAGTGACATTTCTTGCATCTCATAAGCCTCAATGTAACAAAGCACCACTCCCCCTCCCTTATCCGCAGGTTTTATAACTAGGCTGGTGTCTCTCTGTAATGCTCTAAATGCTGCTCTCTCGTCTAGTGTCAAATTGTCTATTGGGTTGTTCACACTCTGACCTATTTCTTGGAGACCTCTAATGATTTTATTCTCAAAAGTCTCAATCGCAGGAAACACACTTGAAGAGGAGGATTGGAAAGTGGAAGGATTTTTTATGCCTGTAAAATTATCCTTTGGTTCATATTCCTTGCCATTGACACTGGAGGACCGCAGGAACAATCGCCCTAGACGGCGAGTACGCCCCTCCAACAGCCCGCCAGGTCGTAGAGCAGTGTCATTCGCCTCTCCCCGAGTGAGAGATGCGTCGGGCAGAAACAAAGCGGCTGCCAGTGTATCATCGGTCCAGCACGCGCCAGGGGGGCGCCAGTCAGAACGCCCCGCAAAGAAAGGGGAACACCATGGCCCTCATTACGACCCTTGCGGAAATTGACTGACCGGACCGCAACAGCGTAAATAGCGTTTCCGCCATTGCACGAAGGAGCAAAGTGCGGCTAATTACGACCCATCGGGCACGAGCATTACGCCATGGCGGAATCCGAAAGGCTGCGATGGCGGAAATGACCCCAAAACGGCCCTTACCGCCGCCGTACGCTGCACCAGGTGCAATACCGCCACCCATCTTAGCGGACACCGTAATGAGCGGGCACCGTAATGAGCGGGCACCGCAAATTACGGGCACCGTAAATATACGGAAACGGAAGTAAAAGCATGTGGCCGGAACGGGAAACAGCACGCCGCACAACTATAAAATCCGAATCCCAACACAACCATTAAAAATCCGACCCTGACACACATCCCAACCCGTTAGCAACCCCAGTTAAAAAAATAAATATGGGAAAGGTAGCCAAGAAAGCGTGTGATCGCAAGCGGCAGGTCCACTTCTCCCGAGAGGAACTGACCGTGCTGACCGAGACCCTGCAGGAAAATGCCGCCGTCGTCTTCTCCAGTCAAATGACCAGGACGGCCCTTGCCAACAAGAAGGCCATATGGGCCCTGGTGGCACAGCGCGTAAGTGCGGTGGGGACAACACCCCGCACGCCACAGCAATGTCGCAAGCGGTGGGACGACCTGCGGATCCGCGTACGCAGCATACTTTCTGCGAACAGGAACATCGCCACAGCTACCGGGGGGGGATCAGAGTCGCCCATCAAGTTGACCCCCTGGGAGGAGATCTGCGCCTCCACCATAGGAATGGAGAGCATAGAGGGAGTCGGAGGGATGGAGAAAGGAGCGCCGACATCCGGAGAATCAGGTAGGTTGGCCAAGAGAAACAATGCGAAATCCACAAACCACGAACATGTGCAGTACCATGTGACCCCATAGTGCAATACATACTTTGCCCTGACAGCGCCCTCTAAAAGTCAGAATGAATAAACAAATTAATCAAGATGCCATAAACAACCCCTACATGTGCAGCATGCACCCCCTAACTGCAGGCAGCCAAATGAATGCATCCTCAACCCACACGAAAATGAGACCAACTCCAAGGCCCAGTCCCAAATCACCCTCATGTACCACCCCAATGCATTTGATACGTTGCCATTCCAAATCCCACAGACCCTTAACTAACGCTCGCCCCTCTTTACTCCACCACAGGGTCCGATACCAACGACGAGCTGCAGGACACCCCTACCAGCACGCCTGCAAAGAGGGCCAGGACCAACGTCCCAAGAGCCTCCACCTCAGGTGCAAGGATCAAGACACGGCAGCAGCAGGAATCAAGTGCCAGCACACTGGAGGGGACTGCAACAGGCACCCCAGCAGCCAGCAAGTCCACAACCCCAGCACCACAGGTCCCCCCAAAGAACGTATCTGATGGCACTGCCTCTGGTGGTAGCAGCACCATAGGTGACACAGCTGTCATGCCAGCATGCTCCGACACGGAAAACAGTGCTGGCGACGTAGGTACCATCCATGACCTTTCCCAATCCCCCTGCATGTCCCATCCCCTACACCATGACGAAACCACGCAGGGGCACCCTGAAGACGACGACTGGCCAACCCCCACAAGTCCTGTGCCAAGCCAACATGTGTTGAGCAGCCCCCCTGTCACACCACCGCAAATGTCCATGGCCCAGCAGAGGCAACAGTCCCTCGACCTGCTGATCGAGCAACAGCAGGAAGTGTCCACGCTACTCAAGGACCATGCAAATGAATGCGGGGGTTCCAGGGCAGCCATGGAAACATCCACCGAGACACTCAGGGCACAAATAGAGAAAAGTAGTGAGAGCCTCAGGGGAGAAATGGAGAGAAGCACCGAGAGCCTGAGAGCACAAATGGAGAGAAGCACCGAGAGCCTGAGAGCACAAATGGAGAGAAGCACCGAGAGCCTGAGAGCACAAATGGAGAAAAGCACCGAGAGCCTGAGGGGGGAACTGAATGCGACGTCCAAAGACGTTTGTGCTGAACTTGCTGCTGTGCGCCGTGTGCTCTCGGAGCTCTCACAAACCCTCAGAGACATGCATGGACGCGAGCAGGCAGAGACGTCATCCGTGGCAAGTTCCGTCCAGGGCAGCCCCCAACGCAGATCTGGCAGGAACCTGCGCTCCACGGGCAGGGGTGCCCCTGATACCCGTAGAGGGGGCTTGCAATAGCGTCTACCCACGGGCAGCATGCATATTTGGACACTGGTGTTGGGGGGGGAGGAAGTAGGGTGGAGGGGGTGTGTTGGGCTTCACTGGGTGGCGGGTCCATAGGGTGTATAAATCAAATCACATTAACAATACAGCACTTCATTATCATCCAATGACATGTGTGGACATTGATATTTGCGTACGAGGCCTTCATAGGCGTACAGTCCACTATGTGCCTGTACTACACACACACAGTGCCACAGGTCCCCTTTCCGTGTAATAGGCACCATGCGTGGTTGCTAGAAGCATGCATCTATGATGCTCTGTCGGATTGCACGTGCATCCTGTGCCTCATGGACTCCTTGGGGTGCCTCCACATCCCCACCCTCATCATCATCATCTTCAGGTGCATGCAGTACAGCGTCAGGGGGCATGGGCACATTCCTACGTATGCACATGTTGTGCAGCATGACACATGCCATGACCATCTTAGAAACCCTCTCATGGCTGTACATGAGTGCCCCGCCAGACCTGCTGAGGCTGCGGAAACGAGCCTTCAGTAGGCCGAATGCCTGTTCAATGACCACACGGGTACGTGAGTGGGCATGGTTGTAGTCCTCCTCATGCTGGTTCTGTGGGTTCCGGATTGGTGTAAGGAGCCATCTCTTCAGTGGATACCCGGCATCACCTGTATGGGACGAATAAAGGGTGTCAGTGGAATGATAGTGCTAAGTAGCCCCCCCCCCCTCCTGCAAGGTCATTGACGCATCAAATGGGCCACGATGTCATGCATGGAATGAGACTCACCGAGTAGCCAGGATCTGTGCCCTGCGTGTCGCTCCATGTAGCGTGGTATTCTTGTGTTCCTCAGGACCATAGAATCATGTGTAGATCCTGGAAATCTGGCACAACAATGCGTAAATATCTTGTTGGAGTCACACACCATTTGCACATTGATTGAATGAAATTGTTTCCGGTTGCGGTACTGGACCTCCATGGCATGTGGGACAACCAATTCAACATGGGTGCAGTCGATGGCACCAATGCAACCCGGGATGCCGCCAAGTGCATGGAATCCCACCTTTGCGTTGGTAATCTCCTGGTACGTGCGTGGTAGTGTGATGTGGTCGTCGGCGTGCTTCAGGAGGGCATCGTGCACTTGGAAGAGTGTCCGTGAGAACAGTGGCTGTGAAATGCCATGCAACTGTCCGACTGTGTGCTGGTAGGTGCCTGTGGCCAGGAAGTGGAGTACAGACACCACCTTCAGTAGGGGTGGGATGGCGGTTGGGCTATCTATCATGCTCACGAGGTCAGCATGTGTCATGTCCACAATGGCGATTATGGTGTCCCGGTCCAAACGGTAGAGGGTGTGGATCTGCTCAGCAGTGAGGTTGAACGGATCAGCTCGGAGGCGTGGGATTGCGGGCCGCCTGCGTGGTGGTAGTGGCAGTGCTTGTGGGCCTTGCTGACCCTGCCTTGCCCTCCTCCTCCTCCTTCTCCTCCGTCTCCCCTGTGCGCCCGGTTGTTGTACCTGTTGTTGTTCGTCGTCTTCTTGTAGTTGTAGCACTTGCAGTGCTATCTGGTGCCCCAGGCCCAACATCGCTAGTCCTGCCGGTAGCATTTTGGAGTGGGAGTGGTTGTGGGAGGGGTTTGGGTCTGCTATATATGTGCTGTCGGCCTGTATGGCCTCCACCTGTGCTGATTGAATGAATCTGTGGCAGATGCAATCCCTTCTGGCCGAGCACGTCCCGCACGTAAGGCTGCATTTGGCCGCATGGCATCTTGGGATTGGAATCATGTATCAAATCCCGATGGCAGTGTGATGTACTTTGACTGATTTTCATGCTATGCTCCCATTGTTACACATGCTATGATTGCAGCCGCTTACATACCTGTGAAGAGTCAGTGGTATGTAGGGCTCGATCGATGGCCGACCCTCATGCAGCACAGTATCGTACTTCACCGACGGGCGTGGCGTCCCATTTGTGATTGCAGCCAGTTAGCATTATGACACACAGCCGCACTACATTGATGTGGTTGTGAATGCAAGCGTTCACAGAAGCCTTTTCGACGTAATGTTGCAAGTGAGGAATTCGAAGGCCAGCATTTTTGGTTGCGAAGTAGCGGTGAGGAGACGCCCACAGGTCTGCCTGGAAATGTAACGTTCTATTGTTGAATGTCCTTGGGACAGGGCCCATAACGAGCAAGCAATGAATGACATGAATTGAATGGGATGCGCAATAGCGTAGTGGACGATAAGGCAGGACGTTCCCAAGTCCATCTTGCTTCACAACACTACAGATCCGGCCAGGAGCACAGTGGTTTTTGCAGACTGCATTACGCACAGACGCGATGGAAGTTTCACATATTATGTGAGTGAATGTTCATGCGTTTTCATTGCGGGATGAGGGAATGATGAATGGATGCATGGACAGATGATTCCATTTAGGGTCTGCCATGTACATGTGTTTTTTGATTCAATCCCCTTCCCCTGCGCTATGTGATGCAAGGCTGCCATAGTGGGACTTACGTCTATCTGCCCTTGTCGGATCCTCCCTGTCTCGACGCGCCTTCATACACTTGTGTCTAGGCACGTTACTAATCCCATGTCATGGGTTCTATCTTGACGGACGCATGCACAGTAACCGACGTTGCCAATGGTGTATTAACCTCGATTGGTTTCGTTATGTATCGATACTGATTTAGGGGTGTGTATATTCCTTTGGAGTGGGCTAGCATGCATATGGGTGTGGATTTGGTGTGTTGAATGAAGATAGTGATGCATCATGTGTCCTGTAGTGCAATCGGTTAATTTGTGTTTCATTTGGGTGACAGGTATCTCCTGCCCTATTGCAGATGCCATCTGTACGCCACTCCTCCAGATGGATTTTACTCTCGACACCTGCAGCTTCGGGTGAATCAGTGGAGCACCATTACGATCTTATGGGACGATCGCCAATGGGCCACATGCCCTTACGCTGTTCTGGTGGCTAGGTGCAACATTTCGGCCTTTCAGCTGGACTAGTGCCTGCCTCATGGGACGGACCTGCGGTTCTTGCCGCTTCCATGTTGCCTTTTGGAACGTTGATGTTGGCCCTGTGTGCCATGATGGTACAGGGCGTCACACAAGTGGAAGCTGGTCAATTATTGCAGATGCAGCCCTCGGTGATGATGGATGTTTTGGTGTTATTTTACAAATTGCTGTGAGGCCTTTGTCATTTGGATGTGCATTTAAATTGTATTCCGATATTTGGCGTGTTGCGTTATTCTTTGCAGGTGATGTGGCGATTTTCGATTTGTGGCGGTATGTATTGCGAGATGATCTGCATTGTGTTCCGCCTTCTGAGTTGAGTTGTGTGGTACAGTACTGGCCGCTTTTGCCTACGTAGCACAGTATGGTCACGGATAGGGGCTGCCATTGTGACTGTTTACATGATGTGCTGTTCAGGGGCGGGGGATTGGCTTTTGGCCGACTGGTGCCTGTCAGCCAGGTCGATTGATGGTATGATGGGATGTTCAGAATGTGGCTGGTCACAGGTGCCTGTGTTTGCGTGCGTTTGTTGGAGGGGGACTGGGGTCATGTCCATTCGAATTGCTTCTGTATTCATGCCATCTGTGCCCTGCAGCTCCCATCGGCCCCTCTTGGGATGAGCCTGGCTGCTCAGTCACTCTGCCAACTTGTGTGGTACATGCTTCT